>NC_089223.1:108166917-108477917 GCF_963924675.1 Phocoena phocoena | reverse complement strand
AATCCTCCTTCGGACAGCCCAGCTGTGGCTTTCTCCTTTTCTCTGTCTGAGATCCAGTCATGACTACTTGCTGTCACAGTCTCTGTATGTTGTTGGATCAGTCCTTATGGCCATTTCTGCAAGCCTAGCTGAGTCTGGGTCTCCTCCTTGGGAGCAAATATTCTCTAACTGCAGTTCCTCTGCTGTCCTCTCACAGCCAGGATTACAGACCTCTAGTCCCTGGTTCTACATTTCTTGGGACAGTCATCTGCTTTCTTTTGCCTGGGCCTAATCCCCAGGGTATCCCCACCCTCCCCTGTCTTAGGTTGGGTTCCTCAGGAATAGAACCTGGGAAAAGCATTTGTGCAAGTAGTTTATCTCAAGGAGTGCTGGCAGGGAAATGGGAGGTGACAGAGGGAAGGGAAGGCAGCTGATCAAGTGTGTATTAGAGGGCAGGTTACCACTCTGGGCAACCGGGGTGCAATCCTGTCTTGGGGACTTGGGGAGACAGTGAGAAAATGTCTGAGTTTCCCACCCTAAGGCACAAGGAAGCTAAAGTCTATTTATCTTCCAATTCCCAAGCAACATTGATGCCGAAATCTCAGCTTCTCTGTACACCGGTGCCGAATTGAATCTCTGAGACAGAGTTTTGGGTGAAGTAGAAAAGAATAGCTTTATTGCTTTGCCAGGCAAGGCGGGCCACAGCGGCTAATGCCCTCAAAACCGTGTCTCCCAACTTGGAGAAGTTAGTGAGGAGTTTTATAGTAATGGTTCAAAGAGGGCGTGATCAGCTCGTGGACATTCTTCAGATGGGTTCGTGGTGAGGTAAGTAGGAGTCAGCGTCATCAACCTTCAGGTTCCAACGGGTCTGGGGTCTACATGCTTGTGGGCAGAATACCATTGTTAATCATTAACTTCTCCCACCTGGAGGGGGTTTCAGTATCTGCAAAACAGCTCAAAGATATTGATGGGGAACGAAGACCTTGTCCCAAGGCTGCACTATTGTTTCTCTTGACTGTTTGTTTCTCCCTGGTCTCGCATCCCCTCCCTTCCCTAATTAGCAACTGCTTGAATCTGCCCGTTGGAACTCAGGGAAGTCATGGAGGCTGAAAGAAGCCTATTTCCTGTAATCAAAGGATTTGTGCCCAGGAGCCCCACAGGGCTGCCCAGTATCAACATTAACTGATGGCTGTTCCTGGAAGATAAACTTGCCAATACCGCCACCTGATCCCACGCTGGGACCCCGAGAACAAGCCATCAGGCAGAGATGTAGGTCCTTGCAGTAGGACACCTTCCACACATGTCCCCTGGTGAGGTGCCAGGGCACATGGGCAGAGCACAGTAGTGTCCACTACAGTCCACTTGTCCCGACTGCACCTAGGCTTTGGTACATGATTACACAAGCATGGCATTGTCCAACATGAGCTAAAGTCTAAGACAAATCATTCAGATATGAGGACCCTAGAGCCCTGCATCCGGCAGAGACAAGCTCTAGAACTTGACCCTCATGCCAATGATCATCCCCACTCAGCTTTAACTGCCAGGGAGCAGAATTAAATCCTTTGAACGCTGGAGATGTTATTTTGTGGAGTTAGTCACATATGTATAACGTTGATGGTGTTTGTTTTTAAGGAAAAGCCTTATTCTCAAGGCTGCTCCAGGTTTTTGTCAAGTCTTTCTTTCCCTCTTTTCTTCCATGAATGTAAATGCAGGATCAAGGAATGCCACGGGACAGAGATTTTGTTCCTTTGCTAAGTCATATCACAGTCGAAAGAGCATGGACTCTGGAACCAATCAAGCTAGTTCTGTTTCTGCTTTTGTGTCTTAAAAAATCCTTCCCAACCCTGAAGTCAGGACGATATACTTCAATATATTTTCTAAAGGCTTTATAGCCTTTCACATTTAAATATTTAATCCAATTAGAATTGATTTTCATATATGGATTTGCTTTTTTTGTCCATATAGATAATCCAATTGTCCAAGAAATGTTAAGGGAACCACTGACCGAAACTGCCCTCCCTGGCCAGACAAGATGGTAGCCACTTGCATGAGTTATCTTACAACAGGAGGTCCTGGTAAGGAACGAGGAACTAACAAGCTACCATCAACCAGAAGGATTCGGGAAAGGTCAAAAGGAGAGAGGAGACGCCAGCCCATATGTCTGACCAATCACCCAGAATCCTTCTCGCTGGAATCCATCTTGTCTGAGTGATGCACGTGCCACTAGGAAGGACCCTGAGTCAGAGTGATTGGCCAGGGACAAACTGGAAAATAACCCAATTACCATAAAACCCCAGACCGTGAGCCACATGGCAGAGCAGCTCTCCTGGGTTCCCTTATCCTGCTGCTCTCCGCCCGGGGGACCACTTCCCGATAAAGTCTCTTGCTTTGTCAGCACGTGTGTCTCCTCGGACAATTCATTTCTGATTGTTAAACAAGAGCCCACTCTCAGGCCCTGGAAGGGATTCCCCTTCTTGCAACAGAAATATTTATTGAGAAGACCATCAGTTCTCCACTGGATCAACGTATCACCTTTTCATATATCAAGTGCCCATATGGGTGTAAGTTTGTTCCAGGCTCTATTCTGTTCCATGTGTCTATTTGTCCATCCCTGGAGCAATACCACACTGTCTTAATCAGTATGGCTTACAAGTTTTTTTTTATTTATTATTTATATTTTAGGCCGCACCACGCGCACGCGGGACCTTAGTTCCCTGACCAGGGATAGAAGCCACACCCACTGCAATGGAAGTGCGGAGTCTTAACCACTGGACTGCCAGGGAAGTCCTGGCTTACAAGTTTTTATATCTGGTAGAATAGATTCTCCTACCTAATTTTTCTTGTAGACTGCCTCACCAATTCTTGGCCCTTTGTATTTCAGTATAAACTATAGAATCAGCTTGTCAAAGTAATTGATGGAATTTTGATTGGGATTGCTGAATCTATAAATCAATTTGGGGAGAATTAACATACATATAGGATGCTTCCTTCCATTTATATAAAGTTAAAAGCTTGGAAAAACTAATCTAAGGTGTTTAGAGATTGATACATTTAAAATATAACAAGGAATCAATAACACAAAGGTCAGTGGAGTGGTTACCTCCAAGAGGAAAGTAAAGGGCCATGATTTTGAAGGAATACACAAGGAGCCTTTGTTTTACTTCTTGACCTGATGGTAGTTATACGGGTGTCTGCCTTATAATTATTTATGAAAATGTGTATTTATGATTTGTTTAATTTTTGTCATATAGTTCATAATAAAATATTTTCAAAATTCTAACTCTGCCTTCTTACTAGTTATTACATTAATTTTTGTTACAACAGTCCCATTTGTAAACTGGAGCTCATACCTACATCACAGATTTATCTCTTCTTACAACATTGCAAACAGCACATAATCCTGTACTTAGCACATGCTAGATCATCAGAAAAATGCTGATTTCCTTTCCCCACCCAGGCAATCCCTAGTCAAATCAGCCAGAGATGAAAGGACAACCTCTAGGACGATTATGTATTCGGGAGTCCCCTGCGTGCAGCCTTGGACTTGCACTCTGTCCTGTACTAAAGGAATGTTGACTGGACAGTGAGGTTATCTCCTGCTCTTTCTGGAAATCATGACATCTGTCAGTTTCATCACTTTAGGTGTAGGGCAAAGTGAAGTTCGTTCAATAATGTTTATCTCTAAACCAGCCTTCTGCGGAGTCACCAATTGGCAATGGGCTTTCTCTCCACCCCTTTCACTCTGTCCTTGGCTCTAGAGAAAGTGAACCTGTAGCCTTTGACCCCTACTGGTAAGCACTGTCAGATTGCAAATGGTGGTGGAGTTTTAAAAATAATTCATGCTTAATTGAAATCCCTTTAAAATAATGCCATGGGTGGTGGGGAGAGCACTGTGTGATTGATATCTATATGTACAGCTATATCTATATATAGATGTAGATATATATATCCTTTGCAGCTGTTACAACCTAGGCACCAAATTTAGTCCCTTAATAATAAAAATTAAAACAATAATGGTTAAGATATTTTGAGTGATTGCAAAATATGCAATCACTTTGTTTGCACTTCAGGTGTATTATTTTATTTAATCTTCTCATGATAATAAGTATAATTTTTATCCCTCACTTTACAGATTAGTAACCTGGGTCTTAGAGAAGTTATGACTTGCCCAGTGTCTCACAACTAGTAAATTGTGGAGACCTTAGCTGTGTATCTAAATTTGTGGAACGGCAAGTTAAGAACTGAAGTGGTGGATATACACACATTCTCAGGCACACAGACTGGCTCATATGCCATGTCTTCTATATAGTTCTGCAATGAGTGGCTATCACAAAAATGGTGTGTTCTCCAACCTGTGACACTCTCCATGACTGGTGGACACGTATCAGAGCACTAACAAATAACCACGACGAGTCTCCTGCTCAGACTGTCTCAGTGAGCGTTAATTTATCATGATAAAAATGAGACGATGGAGGAATAAAAGCACACACCTTATAACCCTACTTATCACAAGTGCATTTTACAGCCAAAATGTTCCACGTCTGAAGGAAATAAAATTTTCAACTACACACAAAATCGGCTGCTGGTTGGGCCTCAGAGAAAGTAATTGTCTGTGGCCGAAAGAAATACCTGATCCAAGACACGTAAGATCCACTGCTGCAAAATTCGGAATTGGAACAAAGAGTGTCTTAAGTCTCTTTGTTTAGCCAGAAATATAACACATAAACTCGGGGGCTGTGAGGGACCAATATTCCCTGTGCCCAAAGAAGCAGAGAAATCAGTCCACCAGAGAAAGAGCAGCGAAACATGGTACCGAAAGAAACAGAAAACCAAGGTTAAGAGAAAGAGCTCTGAGGGCTTGGTGTGTCCGCATTCCAGGCCCCTGGAGCTCCCTGCACACCTGTCCTGGAAGTCCCTGAAATGTCCCGTATCCTTTTCATTCATGTCCATACGGGTTGGTTGGTTGGTTTTTGTCTTAAAGTAGTTTGAGTGTGAAAGAGGGGTGTAAAAGGAAAGGTTCCCCCCTTTCCCTACAGTGAAGCTTCGAGAATTTTCATTTGCCAATCCTTCTAGCAGAGCTTCCTAGCTTCCCTCAGTGTCTGTCCCTATGACGGCGGCTCTTCACGCTCTACCCAAGGCTTCCGTTTCAAGTTCCACCCTTGCACTTCGGAGGTTGCTTAATAACAGGTCTCACCAGCACTGCCGTGTGCCCCTAATCAAGGACTTACCGTATGGTGCCCACTTTTACAATAAACAGGATAGACATCAGAACCTGCCCCTTTTAAAAACAACCAAAAAAGTACAGTCCCCTCAGTCACTAGAGGTGGCATGACGTGGCCGCAAGCTATCATCCAAAACAGAACTCGAGGGCTCAAGAGTGCCCCTGGACATAAAGAAAGGGTGGAGAATGAAGGGAATGTAGGCCAGACACACACTGGAATCGCCCGGGGAATTTAAAAAAATCATGACACCACGATCCCACCTCCAAGAGATTTTAATGAAAGTGGTTTGGGGCCCTAGCATCAGGACTTAAAAAACTCCCCATCACCCCAAGGAGCTCTGATGAGCAGCCAAGGCTGATAACCACTGAGGCAGATGAGAAACATAATTGCTAAGAAGTTGGGCAGATTTTAGGAAAAGACAAAGGGGAAGAGAACTACGTTGACTAGACTTTTTATCCCAGGGATCCCCAACTCCCCGGCCTACTGCTCTGACCTGTTAGGAAGCGGGCCGCACAGCAGGAGGTGAGCGGCAGGCGAGGAAGCGAAGCTTCTTCTGTATTTACAGCCGCTCCCCATCGCCCGCATTAGCGCCTGAGCTCCGCCTCCGGTCAGCATGATGGTGAGTTGTATAATTATTTTATTATATATTACAATGTAATAATAATAGAAATAAAGTGCAAAATAAATGTAATGCGTTTGAATCATCCCAAACCCATCCCCCCACCCCCAAATCCGTGGAAAAATTGTCTTCCACGAAACCGGTCCCTGGTGCCAAAATGGTTGGGGATTGCTGTTTTATCCTCCAAGGCACCTCGTTTTAAGTAATGACCATCTGTTCAGCACCCACTGTGTGCCAGGAACTGTATCTTCCATTCATTATCTGCATTCCTCATAGTGACCCTGGAGTTTTTTAGCTGAGGAAGCTGAAAGTCAGGTGAAGAAACTCCACTAAGGACAAACAACCCCTAAGTTGCAGAGTTTGTGTCTTTCCTTTACACCAGTTGTTCTGACCTTGGTGTGCGTCAGGGCCACTAGGGCGCTTGCTAGCCACACCCTATCACACAGGTATGAAATGAAATAGGATTAGATGGGCTCGTGTCTTTCTCCCAGACTCCCCAGGTTAGTCCAATACACATGGTTCACAGACAGATTTTGAGAAAGAGTTTCCCAACTATACTGTTTCCTCTAGCACAGGGCTCCCAACATAGTAGATCCTCAAGAAAAATTTAACAGAGGAAGGGAAGAAGGAAGGAAAGAAGGAGGGAGGGAGGAAGGATAGACTTGGGGTATAATAATAATTGAGTAAAAATCATTAATTGAGTAACTGAGTAATAACTATGATGACTTTGAGACAATAGCCAAAAGACATATTAAGGGATATGTCTATGGGGCTTGTTTGTTAGCCTTTCTTCCTTTTTTGATGTCAAAGAGCTACAGTGAGAAACCCTGAAGATGGGGGTTTAGAGGCAGAGTAAGGCCAAGCCAGCGGTGGGAAGGAGAAGGGGTGGGTATGTTCTTCCGCAGAGCCACCAAGTGGCCCAGAGAACAACAGAGGCATACAGTTCCAAAGACGGGGCTCTTGAGTACCAAAGTGCTTTCTTGTTCACACACTTATTCTATTTAACTTGGTTTTGACATCCATGAAGGAAAACATCCATTCACACACGTAAAATTGCAGAGGGTCAAGCCTGCAGTTCCAGCTGGCATTTCAACTCTGCTTAACGGATGGTACTGTCCAGCAAGAAGGATTCCATACTTAAAGAAAAGGTCGTAGGCAAAGTGGCAAGGACAAAATAGATTGGGGGTTAAATGACTCTTCCTGCACAAGCAGGAGAAAATCACTCTTAAGTTATATATCATTGCCCCAAAAATCTCTGTATAGAAAAAGTAATAATTACCAGGCCCCAGCAGCACATAATATTTTATCTAACCACATTTGTGGCCAATAAAGGAATCCAGACAGTCCTTCAGAGTCTTTTCACTGCCAAGGGCAGAACTATGTTGTAATATTGACAGAAGGCCAAGCCACATCTCTTCCTGCCTCACCCTCCTCCCCAATTCTCTACCACCACCATCAATTGCCCATCAAATCCAGTGACAACAGCGGAACAGCCACCCAAACACAGAACTTCAGTGAACATTTCCTCTTTCAACTAAACGTATTTGTGGGTTTCTGATGGACTTTAAGTATGTTTGTTGAATGAATAAACAAGTGAAATAACTAATTAACCTAAAGACAGCCTGGGAATCAATGTAAACAAGGTTACATAGGACTTCCCTGGTGGCCCAGTGGTCAAGACTCCTCGCTTCCACTGCAGGGGGCACGGGTTCAATCTCTGGCCGGCGACGTTCCATATGCTGCGTGGTGTGGCCAAAAAGAGAAACAAAAACAAACAAAAAAAAAAGTTACATAGCAGGAAAAAGACAAATGCTTGACACAATTCAGAAATGCTGTAGTAGTTGCTCAATAAATGAGTGTTACATGGCGGGGGGAAAAATTACTCTTTGAGACACTGACCCAGGTGAAGCACATTTATTAAAAACCCCAGGGCTGTGTTTCAAAAATGTGCCCAATACTAAGAAGCTTCTGGTGCTTTTATTAAAAATACAACTTCCCCACGCTCCTGCTATGCATATTCAATTTCTGCAGATCTACTGCAAAGTCTGGAAATCTGTATTTGCAAAGTTCCTAAATACCCTAGGGCCAAGGTGTTAAGGTCATTTGCTATTTTTCTTCAATTTAGTGGAGTTTGACATATTCATTCATTCAGCAAACATTTACTGAGTGTCTACTGTATACCAGGCATGAAGTTAGGCACAGGTAATACAGCAAGACCAAGAAACACAAGGTCCCTGCCCTTATGGGGCTTACCCTAAGGGAGATTTGAAACTCATTGAATGGAATGAGATAAAAACTGAAGAGTATTTTGAGACCAACACACCTTTATTAAATCCCTGGTCTAGTGGATAAGAAAAGGGAGAGGACAAACAGAAAGAAATCTCTTGAAAAAGGATTAAAATTCAGAGTTTAGGAAGATGCTAGAATGTGCGCAAATGCCTATTTTCTTATCCTCACTGGCATCCAGGGTGGTGGGACCTGAGAAGGGAAGCATTCCTGTTGATTCCTGGGGGTCACTTCAGTGACCAGAAGTAACCATGGGGCCAGAGCTAATGCTCCTGCCTGAGATCCATACCAGGAACCTGTTCCTCTCTGGGGCCTCTGGGACTTGACTTAAAGAGTTTCCAGAAAATAAATGTTGTAATTACTGCAACAGATGAGTGAAGCTTTCATTGTTCTCTGAAGAGCATTTGCTGTGAAGGTCTCCTCAGGGAAGTGGTGGAGAGCCTGGGGCCATGCATGCTTCCATCTTTATCACCAGTAAACAGTAAATGGGTTCCAGGGCTAAGTACCAAAAAGTACCAGTTTTGAAGTTAGGAAGAATGAACTGGAATCCTGTTTCTCCACTTATTTTTTGTGTGAGTCAAGGTAAATCCTTGAGCCTATTTTCTCATCCCTCAGCGTCCTCATGAGCATTATATGACAAAAAAACATATGGAATCCTTGGCAGAATTACTGGGCCATAGTAGGCGATCAATAAATCATTTCAATTATTATTTTCATAGATGTGCAAAAAAAAGGGATAGCAAAGATGTATGTGTCGATGGATACCAGTTTTTCTGGCTGTCATCTTGACAAGTTCCCTACCTATGGAAACTTTGAGTTTCCACACCCATCTTCCAGATTTTCTCTATAGAAGATGTGTATTAAAAGCTTTTCTAATTCAAAGAGTGTAAGGGTAGGATCTCGTGGATTTAACACCATTAAAAGAGGATCCCCAGCAAAGATCTAGCTGAAGACTTGTTTCCAGGGTCTCCACTTTTATTCCTGACAAGTGAGAATTGTTTCCTGTATGCTAATTTTGACTACGGGTGTTAAGGGTTAAAGCATTAACAGTCTTGATTTTTAGCTAAGGAGAGACTAGAAAGAGGGTGTAGAGTGTTGGATTATAGGACTTAAACCGTGGGTGAAAGAAACACCCAAGGAATTGGGGACAGGATGAAAGCAACAGAGGCTTGGGGTCCTATTGGAAGGGGAGTCCCAAAGGAAGACAAGGAAGAAAAAAGTTCTCAAAAAGAGGACAGAACACCTCATTTATAACCTTGGGTACTGACTTCCCTGGTGGCGCAGTGGTTAAGAATCCACCTGCCAATGCAGGGGACAGGGGTTCGATCCCTGGTCCAGGGACACATGCCGTGAAGCAACTAAGACCGTGCACCACAACTACTGAGCCTGCACTCTAGAGCCCACGCCTGCACTCTAGTGCCCACCAGCCACAACTACTGAGCCCACATGCCACAACTACAGAAGTCCGTGTCCTAGAGCCCATGCTCTGCAACAAGAGAAGCCACTGCAGTGAGAAGCCTCTGCACACTGCAACGAAGAGTAGCTCCCGCTCACCGCAACTAAAGAAAGCCTGCACGCAGCAACGAAGACCCAATGCAGCCAAAAATAAATAAATAAATAAATAAATTTATATAAAAAAAAAAAACCTTGGGTACTTTGAGTATTGCCTGGTGTCAGGAGGATTGAAATGGAAATAGTCTCCAGCTTCAGAGGTGATATTAGGCCTCTAACCAGTTTGTGAACTTGCCTGGTCCACGTGCCTGCTTGTGAGCTGCCTCCAGCAAGTCCGGGGGCACTTAAGATAAAGAAGGGATGCTGAATTAGGCGATTGGGATTGACATGTATACACTAATGTGTATAAAATTGATGACTGATAAGAACTTGCAGTACAAAAAACAAACAAACAAAAATAAACAACTAATACTAAACTTTCTTTGGGTTATTTGTATGGAAATATGTTAATATAAATGTTTCAGACATTACATGAAATTTCTAAAAATCTTATATGTTCTGGTATAATGTTATAAGTCATAATTCTAGTTATTACTTTAAAATGTATATCTCAGAAATAACTAAAAAAAACAAAACAAAAGATAAAGAAGGGAGTGGATCGTGGAATTTCTTGAGCCTCGGGCCAGTTCCCAAGGGTCTAGAAATTCTTATGATACACAAAATGAGATAAACAGAATTGTTGAAGAAACCCAGAGCTGCATGTTCACACACAAACTGATGATATCTGTTAGCGGCCTGGTATTATAAGCGGACTCCCCTGAACTGCAGTTTGAAGTCTCACCCGCGGAGTGGACGCACTGCCCAGGACCTTTCCCAATCAGGACTCCAGACTGCTGTTTTCAGGACTTCCCAGCGCGCTTCAAGTATGGATGTAGGTGTCGGCCCAATTTGGTGATGTACATGCTTTTACTTTTCTTTCCCTTTTCATTTCTATTTCTTTCTTTTTAATGGTTTTCTATTAAAGTTAGGTTGAAATTGTCTATTTGTGTGACGAGTGGTGTCTTTTTGGTAACGAATCCTTTGAACCTAAAATGACAGTAAAACTTCGGCAAAACACCTGGTTCTCAGCCTGGCACTGAACCACACCAGGTCCTTTATTCACTGGTTCGTTCATTCAGCAGGTATTTAGTATGGACCTAATATGCAGTTGTTCATCACAGCAGGTACATAAGAAATTCCTGGATGGGATTATCAGCTGCCCCATGTAATGACCAACTTTGGGCATGTTGCTTTATCTCTGTGCCTTAATTTGCTAATCAGTAAAATGAGTATAATAGTAATTCTTACCTCCTAGATACATGATAAGGATTACATTCATACATGTAAAGCACAGAAGAGTGCCTAGAAGATGGTAAATCCCCAATAAATATTAGCGGCTGCTTATTTTTTTTTTTTTAATTTTATTTGTTTGGCTGTGTCAGGTCTTAGTTGTGGCACGCAGGATTTTTTGTTGCAGTGCACGGGCTTCTCTCTAGTTGTGGCGTGCAGGCTCAGTAGTTGCAGTGCATGGGCTTAGTTGCCCCGTGGCATGTGGGATCTTAGTTCCCCGACCAGGGATCAAACCCGCGTCCCCTGCATTGGAAGGTGGATTCTTAACCACTGGACCACCGGGGAAGTTCCCGGATGCTTATTATTAATAGAAAATCATTTGGGTGTCAAACTAAGAGTGCTATTTTTATTTATTTATTTATTTGCGGTACGCGGGCCTCTCAACGTTGTGGCCTCTCCCGTTGCGGAGCACAGGCTCCGGACGCGCAGGCTCAGCGGCCATGGCTCACGGGCCCAGCCGCTCCGCGGCATGTGGGATCTTCCCGGAGAGGGGCACGAACCCGTGTCCCCTGCATCGGCAGGCGGACTCTCAACCACTGCGCCACCAGGGAAGCCCAGAGTGCTATTTTTAGGTTATCAATTCTTTCCATCCCCTGATCCTCCCCGCCCCCAGACACACTTCAGATCATAAGAATTAGTCAGCTCAGCTTTCCCAGACTTGAAATTTTCAGAGCTTTTTCTTTTCCTTCCTTTATATACCTCGCGTAAGATTCTTCTGTTTCACCTCATTCGCATTCCTTTCCCTCGTTTTAGCAGCTCTAGAATACCTGCTTTTGTTCAGAGTATTCATTTTACTCTCATACTTCTTGCTCTCTCTAATGAGTCTTTGCTTCTCCAACACCTATGACTGGAGACAGTTTAAAAGACCCAAACAGAAAGTGCTCAGTACATTTTTTTTTCTTTTCCCTTCATTCTCATCATTTCTTCTAACGTGACTCTCTATTCTTGGGATCTATGATCCAACTTAAAAATGACTGGTTCATCTTAAGGTGATTAATATCTTTAATTCATTCTTATGCCCCTAAACTGATGACTCTTACAGGACTCAACATAAGATTTACTTATATTTGAGCTATGTCTACAATTTTCTTCAAATCCCCCTGTCTTCATTTGCCCACCATAGAGAATGGAAATCTCATCAAATTCCTGCCTACCCCACAAGGGTATTATAAAGGTTAATGAGGCAATTTCCCAGCAGTTCTTTGAGTGCTGAGAGCACTTGATATTATTATGGTAAGATTATTGAGGACTTTAAATGCTTATAAAATAGCAGACATTCCCCTCGGGCTATTAGACAAGAATTCTTAATTTTAACTTTTCAGACTTTAGTAAATTCAGTTTCTTTCATCTTCAGAGTTTTGTTACACATTTTATTGATGTTTGGATGAGATGGAATTCTGAAAGTCTTATGTAAATTAGACTGTGTAAACACAAATACTTATATGTATTTACATATGTGCATAAATACTTTTATTTCTAAACCACTCCAATGATTTTATGTATAATACTAAAAAATCCTTCCGGGCATAACTTTCTGAAAGAATAAATGTTAAAGACTTGAGAAAGGAGCATTTAACCATCACTACAGCCTCAATCTGATGCTTGATTTCCCCCTAGGATAACACTGGTAAATGTTATCTATGCTTAAGTCTCCCCATTGACAACTTTGTCATTCTAGAAACTTCCCAACATGTAGAGAATTCCTCCTTTTGCCAGGGAAGGGCTCTTTCATGTATCCTCTCCCTTGAAATCTCCTGCTCTTCCTCCGTCCTCATCCAGTGGGCAATCTTGTTTCCTGCTTTGCTGAGGAAATGGAAGCAATCAGAAGAGAGCTTCCACAATCTCTCTTCACCACACATTCTGCCTTCTCTCTGACTCCTATAGATGGATGGACTGTCCGTGCTTCTGGCTAAGGCCATCCTCTCTCACCTACTTGTGGACACTTCACTGCCATTCTCCTCTCTGTCATTTGTATCATCCAGTTTTCTCTCCCTATTGAATTATTACCATCAGCACACAAGTATATTGTGAATTTGCCCATCTGAAAATAACTTTTTAAACCTCACGTGTCCCTTCAGTCAATACTCATTTCTCTCCACCCCTTTCTGGCAAAAGTCTTGGAAAGGATTGCATGTGTCCGCTGGTCCAACCTATCTCCTGCCATTCCATCACAGATGCCCCGCCACGCCTCCCATGCCGCTCTTCTCCAGGTCACCAGGGTCCTCCACGTTGCTAAACCTGCCGACCTTTTCTCAGTCCTCATCTCACTGGACCTAGCGGGGACATTTGACCCAGTGGATCACTCTCTCCTCCTTGAAATACTTTCTTCACTTGGCTACCAGGATGTTCCCCTTGCCCTGTTTTCCTCCCTCTTTTCCAGCTGCTCATTTTCAGCCCTGCTTTGGGTCTGCCTTTGACATGCATCACTTCTAGCCCCATCTTTGCTGCCCCAGCCTTGTCTGAGCCACTATCGTCTCACTTAGGTTATTGCAACTCATCACAACTGGTCTCCTTTCAACTGCCCTTGTGAGATCTTCTCACCACAGCAGCCAAACTAATCCTGTTAAAATAGGTCAAGCTAGGGGACTTCCCTGGTGGTCCAGTGGTTAAGAATCCACCTTCCAATGCAGGGGATGGGGGTTCGATCCCTGGTCGGGGAATTAAGATCCCACGTGTGGCTGGACAATTAAGCCCGCGTGCGCCGGAACTAAGACCCAACGCAGCCAAATAAATAAATAAATGAATATGAAAAATAATAATAATAAGACTCCAAGCTTTCGCTGCAGGGGGCACAGTTTCAATCCCTGGTCAGGGAACTAAGATCCCAAACGCCACGTAGCCAAAAAATAAATTAAATTTTTTTTAAAAAAAAAGATAAAAAATAAAAAGGCATGCATCTTTAAAAAAATAAATAAGTAAACTAAAATAGGTCAAATTAAGTCATTCTTCTGCTCAAAACGCTCCAGTGTCCTCCCATTCCATCTGAGGTAAAAGCAAAGTCCTTGCTGCCCAGTGCAATGTGATCCTATGTTACCTTTCTAATCTCTTCTCTCTGGCTACTTTCCCTCTTGTTCACTCCACTCCAGCCATTCAGGCCTCCTTATTTAGCCCTTGAACCCACTATGCTCACTCTGTCCTCAGGGCCTTTCTCCTTGCTCTTTCTACTCTCCCCCCAGATTGCCTCATGGCTCCTCCCTCGATTCCTTCATTTCCTGACTCAAGAATTGCCCTCTCAGTAAGGCCTTCGTTGACCATCCTATCAAACATTGTAAGCACCCCTGCAAATTCACATTCCCCTCTTCTGCTTTATTTCTTCCTCAGCATTTCACATATCTAACCTATATTTCACTCATTTGTTTATTATCTGTCTTGCTCACTAGAATGTAAGCTCCATGCGGACAGGGAGGGTTTTTTTTGGTCCATTTTGTTTACTGTTTTATCCAGGGCCCAGAACGAATGTCTAGAAAATAATAAGCATTCAGTATAAATATTTGCTGAATAAATTATGAATGAAACAAATAGATAAATCAGTTTGTTGAAATTGGTAGATTGTTAGGAAAATAAAATGCAAATCGTGGCATCAAAGCACCTCTTGGCTGAGGATTAGGCCATCTCTGTGCCCTGTACGTTCATGGTGTTGATGAAGCACCTCGGCTGGGTGGTCCCCACTGCAACCCCGCAGCAGCCTGGGCTGACCCCAGTCTTCCCTGCAGAACTCAGCACACACTCAGAGAGGACAGACTCTCCACCAGAAGGAGTTTGTCAAGCTTATGGCTGTTAACTCATCAACAGAGGTAAATAAGATTTTGTCCTTTTTCAATATTCTACTAGGTTATCAGGCTTCAGTCTTCTTGGCTTTTGTCTCTCAGTATTGTTCCCAAGTCCAACTGGTGAAGATTTCTATCCAGATTTAATTAAACTCTTAAGAAACTGGCTGTATTGTCATTTTCTGCTCTTAAGAGTTTGACTCTCAGTGTCAGCCTGAGCATAAACATTTAAGTAAGATATCATTCATCATTCAACAAACATTTATAGAGCTACAAAGTCCCAAGCACAGTGTAATGGAGGCAAAAATAAATAAGGCCCAGTCCTTGCCCTTGAAGAGATCAAAGTCTAGAGGGACAGGAAGACGTAGAGACGAACTTAGCACAATGTCACAAGCCCAGTAATGGACGAAGGGTTATGGGAACACTGAGCAGAGAGCGATGAAGTTTGCAGGGAGAAATGAGCTTTGAAGGCTGAGAAGGTGCTGCTGAAAAGGGAAAGTGCATTACAGTCAGAATCACTGCAGGAAACCTCCCCAAACACAATGATCCCTGCCTTACCCAACGTGACACAAAACAAAAACCACCTCCTGCTTGCCTTGAGCCTGAACAGTGCTCCGCTTAAAAATAACATGATCTTTTACCAAATTGTAAATGTCAGTTGATCCATCCCCAGGAATTCCGCCCCCTCTGTGACACTCATCAGACTGAACAAAGTACCACAGGATAAAGTAATCAGAGGGGCCTTGGTAGATTTCTCACCTTGGACGCAGACTATTAGAGCTGTGGCTTGAGAGATTAGCTTTGCCCAAACTTGATTCTTTCCATTGCTGAGGAAGCCAAGGCCCTGAGCGGGGACGGCCCTCCCCAAGTGTACCCGGTGAGTTAGGTCACCCCGTCTCTCAACAGGATCTAATCTGAACACATATCAAGTGAATGAATCAATTCTTGCAATTCATTTCCTGCATTTTCCAAACCAGTCTTACTGCTCTCCAGACCTGAAATAGGCAACATTGCTCTGACCTATTCCCCCCACACACACACACTTGTCATTCAACTGCAAAGAGCCTGCATAGCCAAGTGAACCAGTGCCAGGAGGTCTGACGGACCATTCTGCCACATCTTCAGCTGTCCTTGGATCACCCCAAGCTTTTCCTTTAAAGAAGCTCCAGAATGGCTTTCCAGGGCTGTGAATCAAATTCCAAACATAGGTCTTTTGTTGGAGTGTTAAAGTCTATAGCATCTTGGAGTTGAAGATTTTTTTTTTCACATTCCTCAAGTATTCCTCATTGAACAAGATTCCCCAGAGTTTGTCCTGACCTTGAACAACAAAGTGGATGGAAAAAAATGACATGTCCTCTGCTCAGTGCTTTGTCCTCCCCGTTTGGTCCTAGCTCTACAGAATAAATATTCACAGCCGTGTGTAGACCAGCTTCATCTAAATGACATTTGCCTCTTTCAGCTTCAGTTAAGAGGGAGTTATCTTAAAGTACAAAGGGAAATGAGGACAGAAAGCCCTTTTAGCAGCCAAATAGTGAGTCTTGTGCAGTCACTCAGGATACCTTGGTAGAAGGGCGGTCCCGCAGTTCCCAAGTCTGGACCAACGAGTCATCTCTACTTTGTTACCTCTACTATTCCCCTCCCCGCTGCCTGCTTACAGCTGGACTCCAGCTGCCTTTCCTGCTTCTGCCAACCACCATTTAAATAATCCGATTACACATCATTTTCCACAATCTAATGTATTTCATTTCTGTCAGTCTCTATACAGCTGCCTGAGCTCAAGGAGCATCGCAGATCAGTTGAGATCAGGGCAGCTGAGCTACAGAGCTCCGAGCATGGAGACCTGGGCGTAAAGAACTGCTTGTAATCACTTAGGAGTGGGGCTGAGTCAGTGGCAGACCAAATGGCCTGTCAAGTACACAGAGTTTCCAACTCTTTGGTTTCTTTGAACCCATTGCAGGAAAAACAGCATCCTTGAGAAATTTCAGGCAGAAGAAACTACAAGAGCTTTGAACATGCATGGAGTAGGCAAAGAAGTTGCTTATATGTTTTGGTTTTCTCTTCTTAAGACCTGGGTTTAAAATGCCCAACTTACAGAATTGTTTGAAGGATTTAAAAGCGCTGAACACAAGGCCAAGTAAGTAGTCACAATCTGACATGAATGACCATTCCCTTCCTCTGAAGCATACGTCAATCACGCATGTAGAGTCCTTAAATAAGATCGGTTCCTCCTTAGCTAAGCCGTGGGGCTGGCCGAGCCTTTGGACCTAGACTAGGGGAAACAATAACAACACCTAGCGTTTGTTGAGAAGTTTACCCGTATGAACTCCTTTAATCTCCATATCCTTACTCTGATTCATTTTCCTTCATAAAACTTGTCTACCTGACGTTAGATATTTATTAGTTGGGGTATGTCTCCCCTTCTGGAATATGATCTCCATAAGGATAAGATCTTTATGTTGTTTACTGTTATATCACCAGCATCTCGAAGAATACTTGACAGTTAGTAGTGTTCTTTAAATATTTGTTGAATAAATTTAATCCCCTAACAAGCTACGATATAGGTAATACGATTACCTCTTATCTCAGATAAGAACACTGAGGCACTGAATCAAGTAAGCTGCCCCAGGTCACACAGTAGGCTGTGGAGGCCAGATTAAAATACAGACTGACCCAAGCATCCCCACGCTGTGCGCTGTGCTCTACTGCCTCTGGGAAGAAAGGCTTCCTTTCAGCCCCTGCCGCTATGAATTAGACTCACACTTTTTTTTAAATGAAGTAATTGTTCCCTTTGGAACTGGTGCTATTTATCAGCAGCAGCGGCACAGCTTTTACCTTCCCCCCACCACTTGAAGGAGGAATAGCATGGCAACCACTGCATCCAAAAACCTATCTGGTCAGGGGCCACTGCCAGGTCCAGAGAACCAAACAGCCAGTACAGCCCTGGGACCTCAGCTGAGGTGAGGAAATACTGGCATCTCAGAAAGTCGACAGATGAGCCTGGCACAGTGGTTGGCCCAGTGGGGCTATAATCTCAACAACTGTACAAAGAAGACCTTTTGACAGCAGATTCATGATTTTCTAAAAACGAATCATCAGCTCTTCATAAACAATAAGGAAAAACATGCCCCCCATTGCTGACCTGAGTGAGGAGTGTCAGGCTCGCTTCTCTTGCAGCCTGTTGGAACTGTCAGGCCAAGATTGTCTCAGAGGACAAACCTTTAGGTATGTCTCCATCAACACAAAACCTTCAAAGAACAAGTGGCTTGAGGCAAAAGGGCTACAGTTGGGCAGTAATACATTTTTTTTTTTTTCTGTACGCGGGCCTCTCACTGCTGTGGGCTCTCCCGCTGCGGAGCACAGGCTCCGGTCGCGCAGGCTCAGCGGCCATCGCTCACGGGCCCAGCCGCTCCGCGGCATGTGGGATCTTCCCGGACCAGGGCACGAATCCGTGTCCCCTGCATTGGCAGGCAGACTCTCAACCACTGCGCCACCAGGGAAGCCCGGGCAGTAATACTTTTGTCACAAGTAAACATGTCAAGAGAAGAATCGTGATAGAATTTTTTTTTTATTCAGTGTGTCCTATTTTTTTTTTTGAATTTTTTTTAATTTATTTTTGGCTGCGTTGGGTCTTCATTGCTGCGCGCAGGCTTTCTCTAGTTGCGGCGAGCGGGGGCTACTCTTCGTTGCGGTGTGCGGGCTTCTCATTACAGTGGCTTCTCATGTTGTGGAGCACGGGCTCTAGGCACGCGGGCTTCAGTAGTTGTGGCACGCGAGTTCAGTAGTTGTGGCTCGCGGGCTCTAGAATGGAGGCTCAGTAGTTGTGGCACACAGGCTTAGTTGCTGCGCAGCATGTGGGATCTTCCCGGACCAGGGCTCGAACCTGTGTCCCCTGAATTGGCAGGTGGATTCTTAACCACTGCTCCACCAGGGAAGCCCCTGGCCCTGAGTTTATAATAGATGAAGCTGAGCAATGAGTGAGGAGAGGTTTGTTATACTATTCATTCCTCTTTCACCTCTTTTGTGTCTAAAATTTCCATAATAAAAGTGAAAAGATAAGCAAATAATAAAACAAGCTTTATAAAAGTTTTATCGAACTCCTCCTATTTGCATAGCACCATGCTACGTGCAGTTGAGTGTGGGGCATCAGGTTCTGCCTCGAGGGGCTTAAAGTCCTAATAGGGGAAATAAAGCAAGCTCTCAATGAACCCAAATCCCAAGTGGGCTTTAGTACCTCAAGAGAGACAGAAGGGAAGTCCGATGGGGTTCAAGCTCCAGATGCCTGGTTAGTACTGTGTTAATTGAAACAGTCTTGTTATGAAGATTTGAAATCCTATTCCAACCTAACTTATAGTGCCCATGACACTAGTGACAGAGAACAAACAACTATTATCTCACGTGTCCTGGGATGTGGAGGGAAAGCAGAGAAACTAATTTTCTTCCTGGTCAGTCCACAGCTGTGCTGGAGCATACTATTTGAAAAGAAATGCAAAGATTTGGCTAGGGAATCAAGCTGGGGGTTGGAATGATGGACATAATGGGTGTGGTCAGGAGTATGTCAGACGGAGATGATTTTACAGTGATTAGGTGATCCTAAAAATGTCCCTCAAATACGAGTTTGAGGCACTTTTCTCCTTTATTGAAATCATCTTGCCAAACAGGTAAAACTCAAGTCTACTGGCCAAAGGCTTCTACTATCCTGGACAGTGCTGGAGAAATCTTGCTGACTGGCTTGGGGATTTTTCTTTTTCATGGGCCAAGCCAATCCTGCCCCTTTTATGCTTTATCCACCTGCAGACCAACCACGGTACAGGTGGACAAGTGTCCAGGGCTTATACCTAGCCTACCCTGATTGGAGATGGTGTTCCCAAACTTTCAGCTCTACATCTACAGTTTCTTGACTTATAATCCAAGGTAACTAATTACCTCTATTATGGAATCTTCTACTAATTAAATAAGAATGCTCTCATTTCCCATTTTTCTAAGTTCTTAATAGGTCTCATTGTTGAAGCCATGAACCCCTTACATGAGCAGATGCCTCGATTCATTCTGCCCTCAAGCCTGAATTTGAAATGAAATGCCAAAGCCAAATTATAAAAAGAAAGTAAGGGGGCTTCCCTGGTGGCGCAGTAGTTAAGAATCCACCTGCCAATGCAGGGGACACAGGTTCGAGCCCTGGTCCGGGAAGATTCCCACATGCTGTGCAGCAACTAAGCCCGTGCGCCACAACTACTGAAGCCTGTGAGCCTAGAGCCCGTGCTCCGCAGCAAGAGAAGCCACCGCAATGAGAAGCCCGTGCACCACCCCTGCTCGCCGCAACTAGAGAAAGCCAGCACACAGCAACAAAGACCCAACGCAGCCAAACGTTAAGGAAAAAAAAAAAGAAAGTAAGGTACGTACATATAATCTGGTACATATAATTCGTGTAGAATTAAACTAACATGCTTTCAAATAAAAACTGTATAAAAGCATACTTTTCTAATTCCAGCTAAATGAAGGCTGTGTGAAATATCTGTAATTAGTAATCAGTGGAGCAATGGACGTGTATTTTGTAAACTTTAACACAGTCTCCAAAAGTTATCTCCACTTAAGCTCCCAAACATAAATCAAGCTCCTATTATATGCTGAGTACTAGGCACATTTCTCAGAGGCAAATGATGAAGCTTAACTGATACAATATAATAAGTACTACAACAGGTGAATATGAATATATAAGCAGAGCTATGGCGTGGAAAATTTTGTAGAGAAGTAAATAAGAAACAGGATCAGGCCCTGAACTCAAGCAATTTCCAATCTAGTTCATTCTTTTTTTATATAAATATTAAAAATTTCCTATTCCTTTGAGGTCAAATAAGGACACGTTCCTGGAATGTTCCGTCGTGGTGAAGAGCAGAGGCTCTGGTCCATCACCTACTGTGCAACCTTTGGCAAGTGACTTGACCTCTGTGAGTTTCCTCCTCTACAAAATGGGCCAAATAGTACTCCCTCATAGTACTGTTGTGAGGGTACAGTTAGGTGACATGAAGAATGCTGGGGACAAAGTGCACACAGTACACTCTCGATAAATATTAGCTATATTTAATGCCTCCCCTTCCCTGAACAACAAAGCTTTCCACAGTAAAAGAAAATCCTCTCAAGGACAAGAGTTAGGGATTTAATGGGTTAAAAGTCTAGAGAATGGAGTGCTGTATTAAGCCTAGTGAATCAGCACTTTCGTTGTTTACTGGTCATCTGCTCAGAAACACTGATTAACATGTTCAGAGGAAGAGCTCAAAGACGAATTCCAATGACCAGGAAAACAACAAACCTCCTTGATAGGCAATTTCCTTATTAAAGTTTTGCGTTAGTAATAAACAGGTTATGTGACATTTGGGGCATCGGGGGGGAAGGAGGAGAGAAAGAAACGGCACAACGTCACGTGATAGACCCCAAAGGCCCAGAGATACAGTAACCTGGGGCAGAGGACATCCAGCCACGTGGACCCACATAGGACGAGCTTGTTGCAAAGACCTGTACAGGTTACTCAACCTCTGGATGCCTTGGAGAAGAGGGGCTTACGTGAAGTGGGAGCGTGACCTCTCATGAGGGGACACAGGTCCAAGCTGAGTGAGTTGAAGAACTGGCAGTTTGTCCTGGCCTTCCTTTGAGAGGTTATCAAAATATTTGACGGTTCTTCTATTTGATTGTTCCAGCAGTTTTATGTGGCATTGCCAGCTGCAGTGCAGCTCCTATCTTGAGATTTCTCTTACTTAGAAATGTTAAAGCCACCACCCTATAATTGACGGTGGCTGTTTATAAAATAATAATAATTGATATTGGAAAACCATAAGACAGCTTGAGAAACAAAGAGAAACCAAAGTTTCAGAAACATCTGGGTTATTCTACTTCCTGCTTTGAAGCATCATGTAGTTGGTACCTGGGGGGAAAAAGATGGTATTAGTATTATCATCCCTTTATAGACAAAAGATTTTAAGTATTAAAAGTATCTGTATGTATGGGCTTCCCTGGTGGCACAGTGGTTGGGAGTCCGCCTGCCAATGCAGGGGACACGGGTTCGTGCCCCGATCTGGGAAGGTCCCACATGCCGCGAAGCAGCTGGGCCCATGAGCCGCTGAGCCTACGCGTCCGGAGCCTGTGCTCCACAATGGGAGAGGCCACGACAGTGAGAGTCCTGTGTACCACAAAAAAATAAAAATAAAAAAAATAACTGTATAAATTGAAAATATTCTTAAACCCTCAGTGGCTTCTGTATCCTATTTATGGTCACAAAAGCCTGAATAAGAGGTAGTTTCTAGCTCCTGGGTTCCTGGGAGATGTTTGAAAGCCACAGAGGATCAGACATATCAGCTCCTTCACAAAGGAGTCCTGGACTCCTAAGGTCACTTAACTCTGGGCCTCAAATCATGGCATTTAGCATTGGGAGACATCTCAGTAATCACTTCATCAGTTTTCTGCAGGGAAAAGTTCCTTCTTGGTAAAATGGCAAGTGTTCCTTTGAAGCACATGTAAAAACAAGAATTTGAGATAGGCCTAAGAACATAGTCATATAAATCTGAAGCAGCAGCAGGGTTACACCCAGGCCTGGCACATGGTAGGCACTCAATAAATGCTTCTTCCTATTTGATTATCAAGAGCCCCCTCTGCTGGTCAAATGGAATTCATTTGCAGCCCTGCAGATAGTGATTTAGAAAACCCACGTGTCAGAAAATTAGAAGAGGTGAAAGGAATATCAAAGGTGAAAGAGGCACTGGAGATCACCTGATCCAATCCATTTATTTTACAAATAAAGAAGCTTATTGTAATACTGGTGTACTTCTAACCAAAAGAAATGGAGAAAGTCAAATAATTTATCAAAATAGTTCACATAAGATATTGACTGTGAGACAGACAATGAATATGAAATTTTATAAGGTGAAAGTAATCCACACATTGAAGATGCTTTCTGGTCTAAAATTGATACTTGTTCTTCTCAGGGAAAAAGGTTAAATGGGAGTGTGGACTTGGGGTAAAACTAGGGTTTGAATCGAGGTTCTACCCGTGATGTTTCGTGGTTGAGATATTTAACTCTCTGGTTTAACAGTCTTCATCCTTAGATTGTAAGTCTAAGAATGTCATAAGAATGTAAGATCACCTATCTAAAGCTTAACAGCAGGCACAGAGTCAGAACCCCAAAATTGGAGGAGAAGAAGGAAGGATGGCTGTGGTCGTCACTACTATTAATATTGTGGACTAACAATAGCTTTCTACTTAGATCTAATAGCAGGATAGTCAGGAGAATTGGAGTAATGTATATAAAAGTTCTTTGTAAATTGGAAATACACAGTACAACTAAAAGTTACAGTTATAAGTTGGACACAGAGAGATGATATTTAAAAGATTATACTTTTAGGGATTTCCCTGATGGTCCAGTGGTAAAGAATCCACCTTTCAATGCAGGGGACTCGGGTTCGATCCCTGGTCAGGGAACTAAGATCCCACATGTCGCAGGGCAACTAAGCCCACGCGCTGCAACTACTGAGCTCGCGCGCCTCAACTGGAGCCCACGTGCCGCAAACTACAGAGCCCACGCACCCTGGAGCCCGCGTGCCACAACCAGAGAGAAGCCCGCGCACCACAATGAAGAGCCCGCGAGCAAGATCCCGCATGCCTCGGTGAAGATCCCACGTGCCGCAACTAAGACCTGACGCAGCCAAAACATGAACAAAGTAAGTCTTTAAAATTTTTTTTTAAATAAAAGATTACACTTTTAATCATCAATTTCACAACAAAATCTTTAAAAAAGAAAATCTTTAAAAAATCCAAAATCTTTGATAAACTGTTTTTCAAACACAAGCTTTCATTTGCTATCTGGAAAGACTCTTCTGAGCTCTCTATTTCTCTAAACTCAAAAACTGAACCGAACAATTCTTTGATTCACCTCTCTCTACTCACTTTTCCTTATCTGCAATGTGAGCTAGAAGAAGCCAGTTGACACTTTGTACTTTCTGCCTGGAAATCTCCCCAGTCAGATCCATGGGTTCATTAGGTGCCTTTTCTATTCTCTACCTTACAGCAGGCAGCAGTGTTAACAAGCCTGCTGCCTTTTCTTCAGCCTCCAAGGTCATTTTCCTCACTGGCTTCAAGCCCTAGTCAACAGTTCCCTGGGGACCTGTCACTTGGGGCTTCTCAAAGCTCTTCTAACTTGCACCCTCCACCTCCTCAAGACCCTGTCAGTTTCCATCCATTACTCAGTCCCAAAGCCAATGCCACATCCCCACCTCAGTTATCTATGCTGCATAAAAGCCACCCCAAATCGTAGTGACTAAAAACAACAGCTTAGTAATATTTCTCAAGGTTTTCTAGGCTGACTTGGGGTAGTTCTCCCTTGGGGTGTTTCAAGTGGTTGCAGTCATCTAGCAGCTGGGGCTGGATGTCCACAAGGCCTCACTCATAGGACTAGCGGTCGATGGTGGTGGCCAGCTTGGAGCTCAGCTGGTGTTGACAGGAGTGGCCACACGCACTTTCTCCGTGTGGCTTAGTCTTCTCATGATCTTGCAGCTGGGTTTCCAACTGCATCCCAAGTGCTGGCATTCTAAGAGGTAAGAAACAGAAGGTGCCAGGCAGGTTAATAAGTACCCGGCACTGGCACAAGCTCACTTCTGCCATCCTCTGTACGGGCTAGAGAAATCATCTCCACCTCTGGATGCAGAGCAGCAAGGTCACCTTCTATAAAACAGGTGGGATGAGAGTTATTGTTGCAGCCATCTTTGGAAACTACAATCTTCCATTTAAGGATTAAAAAGCACACATACAAAAACTCTATCAACCCAAAACAGGTGAGAACAGAGGGAAAAGAAACATTAAAAAATTGAGACAAATAGTACAAAGTGAGGACATATAGAAAAGCCCAAATGTGTAATAAAATAGACTAAACTCACTCATTAAAAGACAAAGATTGTCACAGTAAAACACAAATAAATAATGCCTCATGATACACAGACACCCCTAAAACATAAGGACAAAGAAAGGGTTGAAAGAAGATGATAGAAAAATATACAGGGCAAATCCTAAGCTGCAGAGAGCTGAGTAAGCTACATGAGACTACACAGACTTTGAGACAAAAAATCACTGTCAAATATGAAGATTTGACTGTCAAATCTTGCTATCTGGAAAGACTCTTCTGAGCTATTTCTCTAAACTCAAAAACTGTATTTCTCTAAACTCAAAAACCAAAGCAAATATCAATTTCATCATTACATAATGATGAAAACTTCAATCCACCAGAAAGATAGGACAATCAAATTGTATAAAACTGAAAATATCTTTAAAACTATGATCACAGTAAAAAATAACATACACGAACTAAATTATCAATGTGTTGAGCAGTAACTCAAAAGCAAGCAAGACTAAATAATACATTGAATAGTCATACAAATGTTGTAACACTAGTTTCTTAAAAGCAAAGAAGTGATAAACCAAAATTCAGATCAGGGGATACCTCTGGAAGGAAGGCAGGGGAATGATTGGATAAGGACTGAATACAAAAGAGACTCCATGGTACTGGCCATATTCATTCCTATGTTGGGAATGGGTTCGCAGGATTTTATTCATTTTATTATGCTTCCCAAATTACACGTCTGTTGCATATATTCCTCTAAATATATTACATATGATATAATAAAATGTTAATTTGAAAAATGACATGAATCAGGCTTTATAGGGGAAACAAAGGAATGTAAGAGATCAGAACTACAACTTCATTAAATTAATGATCTGAGTGTTTTTTCAGATCCAGACGTTTTGAAAAACACTAAGTTAGAATATAGGACAAAAAGCATATGATGTTCTAGTAGAAAGTACAAGGGCTTTAGAGGTAGGTCCACTTTATTTCAATCCCGGCTGATCCCTGTGAAATAGAGAAAACAATATTGACTAGATTGAATTGTTGTAAGGATTGGAAATAATACGGATCAAGTACCCAGCATGGTATTGTACCTTCCTTGTTGACTCAGCCTGCTATTCCTTTTTATGACACTAAGAGACCCAGAAGATGGTTGGGGCCCTTGTTAGGATTAAATGAGGTAACAGATGTGAGGGAGCTTTTAAAAGTTGAAATATGTTATTATACAAATACAAAGTATTATGTAAAAAGATAGTTAGATGTTAAAATTGCCAGATAATTTCCCATCATCTCAGTTAAAATAGTACAGCAGTTCTGAGGACTCTGAATTACAACTGTTCCAGCCTATTAACCTGGTCAAACCTTGAGTGCTCTGTGTTTAGACTGGCGCCCACAGGCTGCTATAAAGAGCTCTGAGGTGGAGCAGTTGCCAACATAAACACTTAATGGCATGTGTGAAGGTTCATCCTCGACAGGAGGCATCCAAAGAAACGGACTTTATGAAGAGGCCGTGCCATCCATTAACCAAAGGCAGTTCCTTGGCCTCCGGTCTCAGGGTGGCGTCATGCCATGCGCTGCGTGGAACTCATTTCCACCCTGCAATGGACAACATAAATCATAAAAACACTTTGTTAAATGGACACAAGAATAAAAGCAGACATTCCACGCTTCAACTATATCTATCACACATGCCTGTGTGCACATTTCCACCACTCCCATCCCCGGGGGAGAATGCATAACCTTGCATTAAATCAAACTACAGAGCGTGAAGGGAAGAAGAGCTAAAGACAAGTTCAGAGCTAACATTTCTGGAGCACCTAATACATTCCAGAGGCTGTGCATTATCTCATTAAATTCTCGGAACTTCCCTATGAGGTAGGTATTGTTACCTTCATTTTACTTAGAGGAAAAAGGCTCAGAGAATCTAAGTAACTTGTCCATGGTGACACAGCTGGTAACTGGCAGCACTGGAATAAGGCAGCAAATCGGATTGATCCCAAGTCTGAGCTCCTAATAACTCATGGTATCGTCCCTCTAGATCCATAGTAACCATTGCTGAGACTCTGATATTAACATGGCTTATGAGAAGGATGTAGCCACCAAAATGGCTCTATCAATTTTAGTATGAGCACCCCAATCTTTCAGGGAACTTACAGTGCAGGGACAGGGGAATGATCATAAAGGAATCAGAACCAATGTATCTGAGGCTGAAAAACTAGAAATGATAAGCCTGAAAAAAATGGAAGCTCAGGAGAGGGTTTTACTATTTGAAATGCTTGGTGTCATTACGTAGTGCAGGTAGATATGTCTAAGTATAGACACAGGGACCTGAAACCAATGAACGAAAGAAAACAGAAAATAGCTTTCTAAAAGACAAAGACAGAATTCCCTGGCAGTGCAGTGGTTAGGACTCAGCGCCTTCACTGCTGAGGGCACGGTTTGATCCCTGGTTGGGGAGCTAAGATGCCACAAGTCGCGTGGCACAGCCAAATAATAATAATAAAATGGTAATTGTAATAATAAATTTTTAGAAAAAGACCAAGAGACATGAAGACGGAATGGGCTTCCTCTAGAGGTAGAAAGATTCTCATCACTAGCAGGTTCAACAGAAGTTAAAGGACACCTCATCATAGATGGTGAAATTAGGATTTGAATTGTCTCACATACTTTGTAACAAATTATATGAACGTAATTCCACAAACTTGGCAACAACTGGCCTTTGGGTAATCTTGCGAAGAGAGCAGGACAACTGGGTGCAGCAGGGCTGGGGGGTAGGGTAGGGAGGGGTGGCCAAAGGCATGGGAAGAGGTAGGAGTTCCCATTCGAGGAGGTGCCCTTAAAAAATTATTGAGTCAAAGAAATTTCCTCTAGAGTGGCTGAAGCTGTCAAGTATGATGATCAAGATGGGTTGGCAGCTATGATTCCTTCTACTCTTAACTAGAGTAATAGAAAGTGGCCAGTTTCGCAGAGAAAAGAGCATGAAGCAGACCCACAGAATGCCTCAGAAATAAACAGTGGAGTCCTTATAGTCCCATGTTCCCAATCCTGGTACTCTCAATGCTCAGCATCCCTGCCCTGAGTATCGTGACACGCCAGCATCCACATAATTTATCCTGTCTGCTTAAGACAGCTTGAGTGAGTTTCTCACTTGTAATTAAGAGTCTTGGTACGTAAGAAAAACAAGTAGAAGAGATTTAGGGCAAAGTGTATTAGTACTTGAAACATTTAAGCAGATGAGTAGCCATTGTTTCAACAATAAATTAAAGGCTTGCCTCACACCAAGTCTTGGTTTAGGTGTTCCTCCCACATGTTCCTATAGCAAAGAGAATTGGTACGTTATCGTATATTCACTAAATTATAAATTCCACATGAACAGGGGTTGCGTTTTTCTTACCAACGTAACCCAACATCCGGCATTATGTCTTTTATAAGTATATACTTATTACTACCTTCAAAGACTGATCTGTGTCAGAAAATGTCAGTACAATGGAAACCATTGGTCTGCTTTGCAGAAGACCTGGGCTGTATTTCAAGCTCTGTAACAAATGAATCTCCATCTACTTACTAGCAAAGTGGGGAAATAACCTTTACTCCAGCTTTACACTTCAGGAATGTACTATTTACTAAGAACCTAAGTTACCTCACACTTCCCAATTCAAATAAACAACAATCAGAGTACAATCTTTCATTTGTAAGCAAGATATATAGGATTTCCTCTCATTTTAATCCTATGAAGAGGATATTTTCTTTATTGTCAGGGTTCACCTCAGCTTTCTAGCCAAGATCATGCTAATCTCAAGATGGCACCAGGCCAAAGATCTGAAAAGGCAGTGAGTGGTACAAGGGTCTAGCCATTTCCACCCAACGTGTTTCTGACAGGCATTCTTTCCTCTGGAGCTCCCCATTGGGCAGACAGCAACCCTCAGCTGAACAGCACAGGATGACAGCTTCTCCTGGCTAACTGTGCATCCTTCCTTTACCTCTCACTGGAGTTACTCTCCACTAAACCGTTTTGCACTTCTAACTCCACTGTAGCATCCACCTCCTGCAGAATTCTGTGATAAAATCAAAGACTAGTTTGTTTCTAATCTAGGCCGTTAATTTACTCTCTCATTTATTTAACCGCTGCTGATGTTAATAATGCTTGGCAGGCTTTCTATCAGGCTGTGACATTTTGGCTTAGTGTCCCCAAAGCATTTTAAGTCTAGTACAAGGTATGATTTTTTCTTTCACATAAAACATTGCAATTTTACCAGAAAAATTAATTACATTTCATTGTATCTAGTCAAGATACTTTTATTTTACCATAAATACAAAAACCAAACCAAACCAAAATAGTTGTGACACAGAAAAACACACCAAACCTTAACAGCACCATCTGGTGGTGCTTGACAGGAACTGCTCACTGCTCAATCATTCAGGGAAAGACCTCTTGAAACTGCAACACCTTTGTGTTATCTTCTGTCCATCTAGTGTAATTAAGGTTTTAAAATAAGGCCAAATAACGAAAAATATAATTAAAGTTAAATCAAGGCTTTAAAGTTGGTGAATACATACAGGTGTTATGTTCCTTTTTCAGAGCTCTGGAGTAGAGTAACCTCCTCTCCCCACATCTCTCATCACCATAGTACAGACTATTAACTTGTTTGCTTTTGTTTGTGGTATTTATCAGCGTCTGAAACTTTATAAACATTTTTTTATCTTTTGATAATTTGGCTTCCCTGCAAGGACATAAGCTCTGTGAGGACAGAGCCCTTATCTCTCATCCCTATAATCCTCAGTGCTGCCTGGCAAATAGGTTCTCAAATCTTTTTGAATAAATGAATCTTTTTAATTTAATGAACAGCTACATTTAGATCAGCCTTGGAATTATGAAAAAAACCCACCTGAGAGAAAATTTTACTGTAAACTTAGAGATCATGGGGTAAGAATTAAAGAGGCCCTGGAGAAGTGAAGTCCATGGCCAGTTAAGGGAGAACCAAATGACCTGGCTAGAAGAAATTAGGGGAAGACCAGACTGGTCTACAGATGTTTTTATGTGCTCCAAACTGTGTTAATTACTGCAGATGAATGCCTGAAGGGAACTGTCATCTAACACAATCACATTTAAAACAACACTGGCATAAATGTACAGCCTGTGCTGGAATATTTATAGGGACACGGAGTTGCTACCTCACAAGGCATCCTGCCAACTACACTTGGAGACTTCAGGCTACCAACAGGAGCTTAAGACAGTCACAAGATGGAAGTGGATAATTATAGACCAAAGATTAATACAATCAGTTAATCAAAAGACAAAAAGGTGTTAATTAGAAAAATTATTTATTTCTGCTCCTTTCATACATCTTATTGTTCAGGTAACAGTCTTACGTATCTGAAATGATGCACTGTCACACACTGTTTAAAGGCAAAGCACCACAGGTAAAGCTGATCAGCTGTCCAGGGTTCTCAGCTTATGGGATCTCACTTCCTGATTTTACATTAATTTCTGAAGGTCAGAAGTGTCATCTCCAAAAAATGTTAAGGGGTTTGTAAAAAATAATCACTTTATTCAATATTATAGTTGTAGAAATGAAGTATATTTTCTTTAAGAAATGAAAAAAAGAAGAAGAAAATGCCACTTAACATCGTTGGTACGTCAGTATAGGCCAGCAGGAAAAAATGCTGATAAGCTTGTCTCTGATACCAAGAAGACATTCTAGTCCAAGCTATAACACATTTCCTATGTTTTCACTAGATGTTTCTTTTCTGCTGCTTTTCATCCTTTTCCATATTTCATATCAGAGGACTGGTACAGCCTTTAAAACTTCATTAATGGGAGCAAATTCAGTATCCACCGATTTCTTCACAAAAGGCACTCTAACCCATCAGATAGCCCCTATAAAAATAAAATTTATAAACACAAAAAGTGAAAAGGAAGCAACATTTCAATGTGTCCCAAACAAATTTTATGATGAATCAAATGACAATCTGAAAATATAATTGTGTGATTCCTCATTATGGTTCTTATTTCAAATCTTGCCCCCCAATAAATACAGTACTGGGTCTGGGTTCCATTATCCTTCTCCCTCAAAGGACAAAGTTACAAACCAATATGCTAAACAAAAGAGGATGAGAAAAAAAAAAGTAAAGAGAAAAAAATGTTACGTAAAAGTCAAAGAAAGAGTCAGAATCAATTTCCTTTCGACTCTCACAATTGCCAACAAACATCACAAACCTTTTTATGGAAAGAAGCTGCTTTAGATTTCCTGAAAACCCTAATATTACCAAAGGAGAAAGTAGGAGGGCCAGGAGCTGTTCAGCCTGGGAGGCAAGCCCTCGCGCCCTCCAGAAGCAGTGTGCAGAAGCGTCTGCCTTGCACCTCTGTTTCTTTAGGAATTGTCTTGATGGCAGGCAGGGGGCATTAGCTATAGCTGTTGAGCAAGTCAAACTTCACACTGTTCAAATAGGAAATCCTTTCACTAAATGTACAAGTTGGGCCCTGAAATCCCCTTTAAATTAAAGTATTAAAAGTCTGCTTTAAAAAAAAAAAGTCTGCTTTATAAAGTTCCAAACTTTTTCTTTTGCAATAAATCCTTGCAACCTATTATTTAGGATCTGCAGGATCAAGGAAAAAACAGATTGTGTAAAACTATCCACATTAAGAAAGGGTTGAATACACCCTGTACCCGCTGATGCCTTTAGAACTCCTCTCCTTTTGATCCTGCCTCTAACACGAGTGGGTAAGCTTAACACGAATGGGCAAACGTCACTCAGTTTCCTCATCTATAAAATGGAGTTACGTCAAAGGATTTTAAGGATTATATAAGAGAATCTACTAATACAGTAACTGCTATTCCTGGTAATAAGCACTTAACAAACATTAGCTATTATTAGTTCAGTGTCTCAAATTTCTTCATCACTAAGGTGGGGACAAAAAACTACTTCATAGGGCTGAGATCTACTATAGTGCCTGACACAGAGCAGACACTCAAGAATTTCCTCCCTTCCAGCTCCTGGACTCACCTGACTCTCTTGGGTCTTGGGTCTACGTGCAGCCAATGTGATCTCCTTAGAACTCATTTATCCCTTTCCTTCTGCTCTACCAGCCTGGTCAATACACACTCTGAGTACAGAGAGAACTTTCACCTCACACAACCACTGTCACAACTCTGAGACAAACAATACTTCTCCCCTCCACTTCTCCCCCCAAAATTGAATAAAAAATAAAAAGCCTCTTAGTGTATATATCGACTTTGAAGACCGCCTCATAAATTTGCTACTGTAATGCCTGACACTTCACAAAAGGCAAACTCTAAGACCTAAGCTTCACAAGCAAAGAATCTGAAAAAGAATAGACATATGTATATATATATATAACTGAATCACTTTACACCTGTACACCTGAAACTAATACAACATTGTAAATCAACTATATTCCAATACAGAATAAAAATGTTTTTAAAAAGATTAAACCTACAAAAAAATAAAATAAAATCTTTGGGGCTTCCCTGGTGGCGCAGTGGTTGAGAGTCCGCCTGCCGATGCAGGCGACACGGGTTCGTGCTCCGGTCCGGGAAGATCCCGCATGCCGCGGAGCGGCTGGGCCTGTGAGCTATGGCCGCTGAGCCTGTGCGTCTGGAGCCTGTGCTCCGCAAAGGGAGAGGCCACAACAGTGAACGGCCCGCGTACCGCAAAAAATAAATAAATTAATTAATTAATTAAATAACATCTTGTCAGATAATTCTAACAGCAAGAACAAAAAGAGACCTAAGCTTCACAAGAAAAAAAGCTGAAGATTTTAAGAAAGTGTCCACTAATATTTGCACCAGTGGAAATTACTCAACAGCTGGCTCACACTATGGAACAAAAGTACTGAGGACTCTTTAGAGACAGCTGTCTGTCATCTGCATATACTAGTAGGTGAACATGCACTTTTGGACACATATCTCTTGATACAGTTATACGTTGTGGTATTCTTCCTTGTAATTAGTATATGACCTATGCTTATGCATCAAATAAAGCCATGTTTTAATATGTAAAATTATATCAGTAGAGAATACATCAGGTCTTTTAAAAAGCATAAATCATAAAATATAAAGCTAGTAGTACCATTTCACTGCTATTGTTCTCTCCTTTTTAAAGGTACCTCTTGTTAAAGGTGATATCAGATTCTCTGTGAGCGTGCAACCCTGGAAGTTATGAAGCATCTTATAGCATAGCCAACCTTTATCTCAGATGTTAGCGACTTATTTGATCTGAAAAAACTCATGGTTACTGATGTTTCTTTACTTTTTGTTGTTGCTGCTGTCCCATTTATTATATATCAAACTGCTTATATATGATGGGTCCTCAAAGAGAATGTATGCGCAAGAAGACACATCCCTTTCTTGCTGGTGGTACTAACCACACCCCTATCATGTGCAATATGTAGGCTCACAGACCTGGCTCATCATCTCTTTTGGGGCCTGCAAATATTCCAGAAAATGCAACACTGTTGCTTCCCTTATTTTCCCAAACTGTCCACTGTTTCTCCCCACCGCACACTCACGGTACCAGGCATTAGGAGCTGTAGATGAGAGGGGATCATATCCATAAAGTCCTTCCTCTTAAGAAGTAAATCTCAGATTTAGCTGCACAGCAAGTTACAAAAAGCAGCAACTTTCTATTTAGACTATTGTTCTGCTTTGACTGTATCTAAATATAATTTACACCCAAAATCCAGAGTATACTGTTTTGTTTTTAAATATCAATTATTTATTTATTTTTGGCTGTGCTGGGTCTTCGTTTCTGTATGAGGGCTTTCTCTAGTTGTGGCAAGCGGGGGCCACTCTTCATCGCGGTGTGTGGGCCTCTCGCTGTCGCGGCCTCTCTTGTTGCGGAGCACAGGCTCCAGACGTGCGGGCTCCGCAGTTGTGGCTCACGGGCCTAGTTGCTCCGCGGCATGTGGGATCTTCCCAGACCAGGGCTCGAACCCACGTCCCCTGCATTAGCAGGCAGATTCTCAACCACTGCGCCATCAGGGAAGCCCAGAGAGTATACTGTTATTTCTTATTTCCTATTGTTACCTTAGTCAACAATCTTGGAAACTGGCCTATAGAATGTGGAAAAGACAAATGTTTATATAAATAATTGCAAAAGTAAGACAGAAGCAATCCAGAGAATTAAACATTTTTCAAAACCTTTTTGTAAGTAGTAGATTATCCTAAAAGGATAATTTAGGATAATTATCCTAAATTTAGGATAATTTAGGATAATTATCCTAAATTTAGGATAATTTAGGATAATTATCCTGATGTCCTAAAAGTCAAATGCTCAAGCTAAAAGAAAAACACACAGCCTAAGGAGAAGACCTAAAACCTTAAGGAAGAATGGGAAGCTTAAGCAGAATGAGAACAAATCTGGTTCTATGGACAAAACCAGCTCACTGCTTCTGTTCTGTTATATGCCTCCAAAGGTTCTTTCTGTTTTCATTATTAATTTTTAATAGCCTCTTTATCCTCTCTGGGAGCCTCCTCTTTTCCTGTTTTGCTATGAAAAACTTCAGACTCTTCTATTGGTATACCTTTGGCAACAAGGGTAGAACAAAGAGGAACAAAAAGAGGAGGCTGGGGCTTCCCTGGTGGCGCAGTGGTTGAAAGTCTGCCTGCCGATGCAGGGGACATGGGTTCGTGCCCAGGTCTGGGAAGGTCCCACATGCCGCAGAGCGGCTGGGCCCGTGAGCCATGGCCGCTGAGCCTGCACGTCCGGAGCCTGTGCTCCGCAACGGGAGAGGCCACAGCAGTGAGAGGCCTGTTGTACCGCAAAAAAAAAAAAAAAAAAAAAAAAAGAGGAGGCTGGAGTCTCTGTCCTCGTACAATTTAACAAATGCCCCAAATTTTTCTCAGGACAAAAATAAGAGCCATTGGCAGTCTGATGGAGCTACATGGCCACAAAGATATTCAGCTGACAAAGAACACTGCTCTCTTTTCCCATATTGCAGGGTTAAGATGGGAACATGAGTGCAGGATAAGTATTTGTGACTTTCTAGAAAGTCTGTCCATTCTACCCCAGATGTGTTATAGATACGGACAGGTTAAGCCACAGAACAAGTGAACTTGTGTAATTCAAACACATTCCTATTTTCCCTTCTACTGTCTCATAATAAAATCAGAAAATATCAGTTTTAAGAAATCAGTACAGTTGACACTTGATGTTTAACATATTCCCTAAAAAATGAATTTTCTAAGAACTAATCTTTGTACGGTATGTTTGCCCAAAGTTCCTGTAGTTACTAATGTATCCATAGGTGGATTCAGAATATAGGGAAATGTGATCAGACTCATCTACATTTAAAATGAAAGATCTCAAACAGAATTATGAAAGTTGCCATAAAACCAATTTATTTTTGTTCTAGAGATAGTGTTCGTTTTCTGAATCAAAATAATCTAATATACATATATGAAATCCTTTCCCCATCTTTTTGGAGAGGCAGTAACTCTCCTTTCCTGTCCAATGCTTAGTGGATTTTCCTCATATCAATATTCAAAGAGCAGCAGCAATTAATGGCTCAAAAGTATTCCTTACTGTTATTATTACTGTGGGAATTCCATATGTTACAGATTAACCAAAAAGCCCTTTAGAGAAATGTCTCCAGTCAGTGGTCACTGATGCTACAGCAAAATAACAGGATTTTCTCATGAACATGTATGGAGATAACAGTCAGGAAGACCTATTCGTCTCAATTTTGCTACTAATTATAGCTATAACCTTGAGCAAGTCACAAATTTCTCTGGTTCTCGAAATTTTCATCTGTTTAAATAAGGTTTAAATTAAATCTCCTATGATTTTATGAGATCCAGGTAATTATTTTACCAGTTTGCAAGTTAAGGTGCTGATTATACGAAGTACTTAATAACTTACGGCAGTTTCATTCTCATGAATACTCTAGCCATGAAAAAACTCAATAGGACACAGACGAATCCAATGAATAAAAGGAGAAATCTATTGAGCTTCGGAATGTTTGGTGCATTGGATCGGTCCAGGATTATGAAACCTAAACCTCCCATTGTAAACAGGAAGCTGGATGCGAGTCCTTCCATAATATACTGTCCATTTACTCTGAAAAAGAAAGACCAGAGCAAACAATAAATGAAAATTCCCAGGAAAATAAAAAACTTTTTCCTTAGACTGAAATTCCTATTTCTGCTAAAATACTGTTGTGCTTACTTTTTTATTATTACCCTTACAACTATTTTACCATATTTCTGGCTATTCATTTCAATAAATATTTATTGAGAGCCTATTATGTACCAAGCACTATTTAGGTTCTGGGGACACAACAATGAACAAAACAGACACAAATCTTTGTCTTCATGGAGCTTATGCTCAAAAAAACCTTTCAAACTTCAACTAACACAACTGCCTATGTAAAATCAATACTCACATATATACATATATATATATATTTTTTGGCCACGCCGCACAGCTTGTGGGATTTTCGTTCCCAACCAGGGATTGAACCCGGGCCCTCAGCAGTGAGAGCACAGAGTCCTAACAAATGGACCACCAGGGAATTCCCAATACTCATATATTTTAATTATTAGCTTAAAAAGCCAACTAATATATGTACATGAACACTTTACCCAGAACTTTAGTTTTTGAAAATTATGTTATTTAAATTTCTACTATCAATTTCAAATTAATTTTGAATTGGTTAATGTTTCCTGAGTTTTAATAATTAATAAATCTCTTGTTTCAAAGTGAACTTTTTAAAAGCAAGCAAGTTCTTAACTTAGGCTTCATGAACCCCACAAAGATGTCCAGCAATCTATAAACCCTTAAATTTTTGTATATACACGTATCTGATTTTTCTAGGGATGAAGAACTTTCAAGTTCTGAAAGCTCACGGACCCCAAAAGGCAAATTTCTCTGTTAAAGATATGATTTATACATAGGCACATATAAAGAAGGTATATACATTTTTGCTAAACTAATTGTTTTAATTGAAAACGCAATACATGCAGCGGTTTCAAAATTCAAACTCAGGTGACGAGACAGTGAAACTTCTCCCTGCCATCAAGATCTCCTGTCATCCATATCCCCTCCACAGAGATCACAGTAATCTTTCCAGGAATATTCTATGCATGGAATACCACTAACGTAAGTGTAAATACAAACATATAGCTATGTTTAGGTAGATAGTTACCAAGTGGCTTGTATAAGGCAATACAAGAAGCACTGCTCAGGTGAAACAAACCACACTGTTTTGGTGTTCATTGCCTACATGGAACTCCCAAGTCTCAAAAATTAGTTTTCCTATGTAATAGTATATCCAGGGGTCCAAAGATTTTCTCTTAAATGACCAGATTGTATATATCTTAGGCTTGCCGGCCATATGCTTTGTATAACACAACACAGTAGCCTGAAAGCAGCCATAGATAGTACAGAAACAAATGGGTGTGCCTAATTCCAATAAAGCTTTACGTACAAATAAACAGGTACCTGTGGTTTGCTGACCCCAGAACAGCCTATAAATGAATTTTAAACTGATACCCTCCTTTAAATAAGTGAACATGTCGATCACTGTGAAACATTTTATTTCCTAATAAGTGAATACATAAATAATATACTTCTACTCTTGTTCTTGTCCACTTCCTGCAATCTCTGAAGTTAGCATTTTAAAACAGCTAGTGTCTAAATACAGATGCCCCCAATAGGTTGCACTGTATTTTCAAATAAGCAGGCATGCCTCAGCAATCTTCCTTCCCACCAGCAAATCATTCGAAATGATATCTTCTACCTGTAGGCCAAGAAAGCTACTGGTCTCTGATGCCCATGTTCATCAGTCATGGAGCCGACACTTGGAGGTTCAACGATAACATCATAAATGATTCCTAAATAAAAGACAACAACATAGATTAGATTGGATTCCTAATTTTAAAATAGATTTAGAGTTTTTATCGGTCTCTAAAGGTTCATTTATATTTAAATAGGACTGCTCTGATGTATTATTATAATCAAATGAGGCCCAGCTTACTTCCTAAACTTCAGATAAACCAGAATTTATCTTCAGAAATTCAACTCAGTAGTTTAGAATGACTTGCAAGACATAAAAGAAATTCATTCAGTATTGTTTCAAACTCAAGAATGACTCCACAATAAAGCAGATTTAACATTAAAGGCTATTTTTAGTTCAAGAAAATGTTCCACATATACTTGGATTTGTTTCTTTAAATTAAGAGGTAACTAGAGAAATTTTCTTGCTTGAAAGTAAAATGAGACGTTTTAAAATCACACCACTAGGCAGACTGGCAATACTAGAGATTCACAATCATTAATGTTAATATCCATCATTATGTCATAATGTCATCATGATCATTTATGCTAATGTCCATCAACACTGTTTCTCAAATCTCCCACTGTCAACGTCTACTCTTTGTCTTCACTGTTTTCCATCATCCCCACCTCCAGCTTTTCTTAAGCACAGCAAGACTGTCTCCCTCACCTTTGACTAACAAAACAATCACTGGGAATTCCCTAACTCACCCCCACCCCCCAAACCAAATCTACAAACTGGAACCTGCATCCATCCTCACCTCCAGCTACAACAGAGGAAGAGCCCCTCCTATCACCATGGGATCCCTTTTGCAATAAGGACCCCGTCCCCCTTGCCATTTCAGAGACTTTGTTCCATGGGCTACCGCTTCTCTTTCCTGTATTTTCAACCTCTTGTTCCCTACATCAACTTTCCCTTGACACCAGATCCTCCTAGCTAACATTCTACTTCTATGCTTCCTTTTTGAAAGGGGGCCAGGCTTCCTTCTGGAGGAAAAAAAAAAAAAAGGTTAACTCTCTTGTCTCCACTTCCTCACTCATCCATTTTTCAGCTCACTCCGATCTGGCTTCTGCCACCACTGATATTACTCTTGCTCATGGAGGCTAATGGCCTCCATGTTGTCAAATTCAAAGGACACTTTTCAGTTCTCTTATTAGGAGGTCTCCTAACAGTGCTTGATCCAGTTTACTAAATCCATTTTCTTGGGGTAAAAAGATGGCTTCTCATGGCTTCCATGACACTCCTGTCCATGTTTTCTTGCTACCTCTCTAGCTGAGCCTCATCTGCTATAAAACCACTCAACGTTCGGAGTTCCTTAGGGCTCGATCCACTATGCTCTTCTTTTCCTACCTTCTCTCTCCAACTGAACTTATCCCTTCCCAGGGCTTTACTATGCTAATGATTCTCAATGTGCCAACACCTACCGAATCATGTTAGCACTATTAAAATTAGATATAAGCTCCCTAAGAATAGAAACTCTATGTTCTTCAATATCTGGCTCATGGGAGGAGTTCAGAAAACATCTGTTATTGACTAATTTCAACACAAACCTCTTTTCTCAGTTCTAGACTCCTATCTGCAAACTTGACATATCCAACTAATTATATTTGGTTATGTCCAACTATTATTTATCCCAAAGTGACCTCTGGGTTCACCATTCCCAACCAAAAAAACTTCATTTCTCTAGTCTCAGAAAATGACACTTCCACCTACTTGGTGCTCAAACTAGACACCAGGAAACTTCCTTCACATGTCATTCTCCCCCCACATCCAATCAATCATCATCAAGATCCACTGAATCTACTTCCAAAATATCTTTCATTATACATTCCTCCATCTCTAGTGCCACCAACCTTGTCTACTCTAAGTCAACTACAAAACCCACCTAACTGGTATCTCAGTCCCGCACTTGTCCATACTTTCCCCTCTGCCTAGATACGCTTTTCCCCAATCTTTCAAATTTTGGCTAACATGTCATTTTCTCAGAAACCACATTCGAATGTAAATGATGTTCCTAACTCTGACTGTTTTTACATAACCTCTTGTTCTTTTCCTTCAATGCACTCATGGCAATTTGCAGTGGAAAAACTAATGTAATGGAGAAAGATTTATGTGATATTTAACGTATCTCAACCAATGACATTATAAGCTTCAGGAGGGCAGGGCCCTTATCTGTTTCATTCATTGTTGCCTCCAGTACCTAATGCCTGGAACTTAACAGGAACTCAATACATTATTTGATGAATATTTCTCAGCAATAAATATTGTTTATTTATAAAGGTACACTCAGTTTCTAGAAGACTCCTTTCCAGTGGCAAAACCGATTCCTTGTATGAGACAGCTCATGGCCTTGGCCACTAAAAGGTGTCCTTTCACTTTCCCCCAGAAATTAGGGCAAAGAATCTCCCCATTACAAACACGGAAAAAGTGCCCAGAGTGAAAACTGTGAGGCTTCCAGCAAAGGCCCTGGCTCCAAGGGAGGTAAGGGTTACAGGAAAGATTTCTAGCAGATGAAGACTTACTAAAAAAAAAAAAAAAAAAATGCCACATGCATTTTAAATTTTGTTTATTCAATCCAGCACCTATTAATGTGCTGAGCAAATGTGAACGCTAATGCAATGTTAGGACAGTATCTTACCAACATAAAAAATATTTTAAACGTAATTTATTTAAATGAACATAAGTTAACTGCCACTGTTCTAGATTTGGGAGGAGGGTAAATCCAAAGGTTCATTCTAGAACTAAGCCTGCATGATTTCAGATACTTCCCTCCTCAGCGCCAACTATTTTCACAAGACATCTATGAAATGAAGATGTCTGACTATTCCCTTAAAAACAGAACCAGCTGCTCTTGCTGTCCCTAATCTGTGGAGCTTTAATTTTATCATTTCCAAATTAAGTACCCCACTTCCCAAAATCTAAAAGTGCAGTAGCAGTGTTGAGTAAATCATGGAACTGCGGCTTGAAAGGGTGGTAGCTATGAAAAGACTGTAGCCGGATTGCCAACTCACCACTATACAAAGCGACGCCCCTTTTGCAAAGGACAGGATAAAATGACAATGCAGTGTTCAACGGTAATGCTATTTTCCTTATTCTTTAAATTTTCAACTTCCGATCTCTCAAATACGCGATATCTTCTGCAAATCTATCTCCAATCTCAAATATTTACCAAAACTGTGGTTTCGAAAGATTACATTCATATTTATTGTTGATCGGGGCAAAAGCAACACCGAACCCTTAGGTTTGAGCTAACAAACCTAAAGGCTGTCAAGTCTCTTCCAAAGTTCCAGGGGCGGTAGACAAAGAGAAGGTAACAGTCCCACACCCTCCTGACCAACCGTGGAACTAGAATGGGCCAAAAGAGATTTTCCCAGGGCCTTTGTCAAATAACTCACGGCATTCAATAAAAGGAGCAACAATCTGGGTTTGAAAAATATATTATTCGGCTCGGACCGCCTGCCTAAGAGGTCAGGAGACGGAAGGCAATGGGAGCGAGAACAGGAGTCCCCTCAAGATACAGGACAGGGCGTGAGGGCAAATAAACCTTTGGGCCCTTAACACTCGGGACCCCAGAGTTTCCCTCCACCCTCGGAAAAGATCGAGAGGAGAGCGATGCTTTCCCGGGCTGAGAGCGGAACAGACGCGCCCCGAGGGCGGGCCGGCTCCCCGCGCCTCAGCGCCTCTCGGGCCCCAGGCAGAACGAGTTACCTCCGGTGATGAGGAAGTAAGACACCACCACCAGAGCGTACACCGTCATGGCCGACGGCATGTGCACCCAGGGCGGCTTCTTCAGCTTCAGGTTGGGACATTCGAGCACTAAGAACGGGACTCGGTACAAACTCTCCATGTCGGTGGCGGCACGAGCAGCGGTCAGCCGCCAGTCCCACACGCCCCCCGGCAACAGGCCCGCCCGCTCTTCCCCCGGCGCGTGCGCGGGGAAGGGAACGGCAGGTCCGCAACGCTCGGAGGCAGAGTTTACGCCCATAGAAGAAAAGAAGAAACTATAAAAACGGATAAGTGACACGAATTAAAAGTATGTATTATTTAATCTTGTGAAGCATAAATTTTAGTAAGAAGCTCAGTTATAACCAATGAATAAACATGTGATTTCTGTACCTTCCAGGACCTGCAGGCCTTCAGACGTGGCCAAGCTGGAGCAGCAGAAGGACCAGGATCGATCTGAGCCCCTCCCACTTGCTGATGCTGGGGATTTGGAAGCTGATTGGACGCAGGACGCTCTAAGTTCCCAGAGCCAGAGAATGAATGGGGGACGTTTGGAAAGCTCTGCCTTTTTTATTAGCGGGTTTTTCAAGAGCTTGAGAAAGTCCTACGTTGCTGAGCTTTTACTTCCTGATGTAGCAGTGGTGACAGTAGTAATAATTGTTACTAATAATTGTTAAATTAATGTATTATAAAATTAAAAATACATATCTAGTTTAGATCTATCACAAAGGTCAAGAGGACATCTCCACAAGATGTCTAAAGCGGATACCTTGACGTGACCAAAATACTATTTTTTTGTTTGTTTGTTTTTTTGCGGTACGCGGGCCTCTCACCGCCGTGGCCTTTCCCGTCCCGGAGCACAGGCTCCGGACACGCAGGCCCAGCGGCCATGGCTCACAGGCCCTGCCGCTCCGCGGCACGTGGGATCCTCCCAGACCGGGGCACGAACTCGCGTCCCCTGCATCAGCAGGCGAACTCCCAACCACTGCGCCACCAGGGAAGCCCCTAAAATGCTCTTTTAAATAACCAGTGTCCTCTGCTATTTTCGTAAATGCTAAAATATTTCAGCCCGAAAATCTTGAAATCGTCCTGATTTCTCTCTTTTTTAAACCTCCGTATCCAAAATATTAGCAGATCTTTTTGGTTGTACTATCAAAAATATCTTTAATTCATCCACTTTTCTCCATTCCATATTTACCACCCTAGTGGAAGCCACCATCATCTCTTGCCTGGGCTATGTTTACAACCCAAGTGGATGAAAATATTTGATGGAAAATTTGTCTTTGGGGATGGACTAGACGGCCTAAACATTTTTGTTTGTTTTCTGTTTAGTTTTTGTTTTTTATATACTCTCTTAAGATACTGCTAATACCTGTTTTCTTTTGGAGTAAGAGTTCAAAGTGACTGATTATATAAATCCAGGAGAGACTGATATCTTTATAATTGAGCCAATATTTTTATGGTTTTTGTTTGTTACTGAGCTCATGGTGTTTTACAGGATGGTATGCATTGGTTCTGCACTTTAGTGACTCGATTACTGAGAAATTGTTTAAATACCACAGTAGTAAAAATATTTCTAAAACATTGCAGCATCTAACTCTAAATACAGATGAGGCTTGCTGCTCTTATTGTTTAATAGTGAGAGTCTCGGGAAGCAGCTGCATAGCACAGGGAGATCAGCTCGGTGCTTTGTGACCGCCTGGAGGGGTGGGAAAGGGAGGGTGGGAGGGAGGGAGATGCAAGAGGGAAGAGATATGGGAACATATGTATATGTATAACTGATTCACTTTGTTATAAAGCAGAAACTAACACACCATTGTAAAGCAATTATACTCCAATAAAGATGTAGAAAAAAAAAAAATACTGAGAGTCTCCCCTGAGTCTTACTCAGTGTGTATTAGGGAAGGGATGTTAATCTTAGATTATGAGAGGGTCACTAATAAAACCAGTAATAAAGGGTGTTTACACCACAGCCAGCATTTACACATAGTAAGTTTTTCTGGGGACTATAAAGCAGAATGTTTCTGAAATTCCCATAGTTATATAAACAAGGAAAACTTTGGAACAATTAAAAATATGTTGCCTTGAGAAAATAAGGAAAAACATAGAAATTAAAAGTTTTTAAGCTTCCTGGGACTTCCATGGTGGTGCAGTGGTTAAGAATCTGCCTGCCAATGCAGGGGACACGGGTTCGAGCCCTGTTCCGGGAAGACCCCACATGCCACGGAGCAACTAAGCCCGCAAGCCACAACTACTGAGCCCACGATCCACAACTACTGAAGCCTGTGCACCTAGAGTCCATGCTCTGCCACAAGAGAAGCCACCACAATGAGAAGCTTGCGCACCACAACGAAGAGTAGCCCCCGCTCACCCCAACTAGAGAAAGCCCGCGCACAGCAATGAAGACCCAATGCAGCCAAAAATAAATAAAATAAAATAAATACATTTATAAAAAAAGTTTTTAAGCTTCCTTTATATCTTCAGAAAGGAAACTAACAGTTTTTTAATTATTCTTTTTTTTAATGTATTTATTTTATTTTATTTTTGGCTGCGCTGTGTCCTTGTTGCAGTGCACGGGCTTCTCATTGCGGTGGCTTCTCTTGTTGCGGAGCCCGGGCTCTAGGCGTGCGGGCTTCAGTAGTTGTGGCTCGCGGGCTCTAGAGCACAGGCTCAGTAGTTTTGGCGCACGGACTTAGTTGCTCTGGGGCATGTGAGATCTTCCTGGGCCATGGCTCGAACCCGTGTCCCCTGCACTGGCAGGCAGATTCTTAACCACTGCACCACCAGGGAAGCCCCGGAAACGAACATTAATTAACCACCTCTTGGCAGATATATTATGTTGTCATTTATGTTAGTTCTTATTTATTCTTCATGACAATTCTATTAGGTAATTACTAATGTCACCACTTTACATATGACAAAACTGAGGCTTGGAAAGTAAAACGAACTCAAAAAGTATATTCTGTGATTGGATGAGAACTAAAGCCAATTGCCCTAAATAAAAAACAGATTTAAGCTGTTTAAGATGAGACAAATTTATATAGTTATCCTTCCTCTTATATATTCTGGGACCAAATAATTCCATATACATTATAGAAAAAACACAGAAGTTTTAAAAATATATAAATTTACTAATACAAAATAAAACTGCCAAGTCAGAGCATATCACATTCATCTATATATCGAATTATTACTGTTACTTCTTTACTCTGTTCTGAAAGGTAAGTTTGTTCCAGGAACCAATTCACTATTTTTTTTAACATCTTAAACTTTCAAGTATTTTCCAACTTGAGTTTGTAATGTTATACAAGCCAGGTAAAAAAGAAATCTTTCATGAGTAAAATTTGCACATCTGTTACCATCTGTGTCCTAACCAACAACCTTCCTATAGAAAATGTTTTGTTTAAACACATCATAAACTTTGTAACTGAAAACCAAACAAATAATGAATATAAGCAGCATGGGCATTAGAGTATACCCTTAAATAAGCAGAATCTTATTCAGCGGCGGCGGGGGGGGGGGCTATTGTATGTAAATGAAGAAAGGACAAATGTTGGAAGAAACAAATACTTAAAACTTTATGGGGACTTCCCTGGTGGTCCAGTGGTTAAGAATCCGCCTTCCAATGCAGGGGACGTGGGTTCGATCCCTTGTCCAGGAAGTAAGATCCCACGTGCCGCAGGGCAATTAAGCCCGCGCACCACAACTACTGAGCCCGTGCGCCACAAGCTACAGAGCCCACGCACCACAACTGGAGAGAGAAAATCCGCGCACCACAACTAGAGAGAAGCCTTCGCGCTGCAACGAAAATTTCCGCATGCAGCAACGAAGATCCCACAACTAAGACCCGACACAGCCAAAAATAAAATAAAATTAAAAAGAAAAGAAAAGAAAAGACCATTATGTACAGTAGAGCCTATCATTTTAAGCTGCATATAAAAGCAAAACTGACAAATTTTTACTGTGCACAATCAAATCTAAACTCAAGGAAAAAAGGAGCATGTTTAACGTAGAAAGTCATACTAAAAAGCCTTGAAGTCAGGAATGGCTCTGCCAGTCAAAAGAGAAGGGAAACCCTACAAATAAGTTTTAAACTAAATTCTAAACAAACCAGAGCTACCAAGGCTATTAATACTACTGACTTCGGTGTGACTTCAGTTTATTTAAATATGTACTAGAGAGGAAATTAGTAGCTTTGTTTCTGTCAGATAATAATACACAATTTTATCCTAGATTTATTTCCAAGGACATTTTGCAAGATGACAATACCTTTGAACTATGCTCTTTCCCTCTGGGTTCCGCATATGCAAGGGTATATTTATTTCCCCAGCTCGGCAAGTATTTATTGAGTGATAACTCTATACCAGTCACTGTGTGAGGCATTATTATGTCTCATGATCTATACAAACTCTTTCTAATGTGATATGAAATTGTGGATTTTGTTATTTCTGTCATTGTTTTAAACTTTGAAAATCAAAATTTGCAAATAAAACATAGGTACATGCCCACTGTAACAACAGAGACACACATGGAACAATTTCCTTTCATCACTGCTCTCATTTTAGTTTTCCTTCCAGAGGTAGTGAGGCCCCTGGAATTAGTTCTGGAATGCACAATTAGAGTAAATGTACTCAGGTCTGGAAGAATCCCCACCTTGGTTTCTGACCCAGAGAGTGAGGGCTCTAATGGTAGGAAAGGCGAAGTGGAACCAATAGAACTGCCTTTACCTTCCAAAACAATAAATCAGAAGTGACTGCAGAGATCGATGTCACCATCAAGGACTTGAAAGATGCAGAGTGGGAATTCCTAGCACATTACATTCAGTTAGCCAATTTGGCCCTTTTAAGGAAGGATGAATCTTGGAGAACAACAATGAATGAATGTAAACTGAATCATGCGGTGCCTCCAACTGCAGCTGCTGTTCCACATGGGGTTTCATTGCTGGAGCACGTCACACCCCCTGACACCTGTTAGGTGGCTATTGATCTGTCAAATGTTTTTTGATCTGTACATTGGTAAAGACCATCAGAAGAAGTTTGTTTTCAACTGGGAGGGTCAGCAATACACATTCACAGTCCTATCTCAGGACCATGTCAAATTTCCAACCCTATGTCCTAATCTGATTTTCAGGAACTTTTTTATATTGCCTTTTCATTTGCAGGCTATATGCCATTGCATTGATGATATGATGATTGGACCTAGTGATCTAAGTAGCAACAACACTAGATACGTTGGTAAGACACATGCATGATAAAGAATGGAAAACAAGCACAATAAAACATCAGGGGCTTCTCACTGAAATTTCTAAGGGTCTAGTAATTTATAGCATGTGAGATATTCCTTCCAAGGTAAAAGATAGTTGCTACATTGATTCCTCCTTCCACTAAGAAAGATGCACCATGAATGCTTAGGGAGCTACTTAGGATTTTGGAGACAACATATACCTCATTTGGTCATGTTATTCCAGTTTATTTAGTGAGTAATCCAATAAGTTGCTAGTTTTGAGTAGGACCCAGAACCGGCAAAGGCTATGCAACAAACCCAGTCAGCCAAGCAAAATGCTCTGTCACTTGGGCCATATGACACAGCAGATCCAATATCATTTGTGATGTCTGTGACACATAGGGATGCTCTATGAAGCTTTTGACACGCCCCTTGAGATGCATCACAGAATGGAGAGCTAAGAGTTTTAGAATAAACTTATGCCAGCCTCCGCAGATAAATAATTTACTTTGAGAAATAGATTCTGGTTTGCCACTGGGCGTTAGTGGAGACTAAGCTATTGACCATGGGCAACAAGCCACCATAAAACCTGAACCAGCCATCACCAATTTGGCATTGTCTGAACTATCAACTTATAAATGTGGGTACCCACAGCAGCACTCAATCAACAAATGAAAGTGCTATGCAGGAGATCAGGCTTGAGTAGGTCCTGAAGGTGCATGTAAGTTGCATGAGAAACATTCTAAGATCCACATGACCCACATTCCTGCCACATTGCCTCTTCTCTCTCAGCCTGTACACATGGCGTTATGGAGAGTGCCTTATGAGCAGTTAACTGAAGAAGAAAACACTGGGGACTGTTTTACAGATAGGAGTGATGGCCAGAGTTGCAGTTCTGTAGTGATTCACGGGCAGTGGCTAATCACTTGGCTGAATGCATGGCCAGGGAATTAGAAGGAATACAATTGGAAAGTTATTAAGGATGTCTGGAGGAGAGGCATATGGATAAACCTCTCTACATAGGTATGAAGTGTGAAGATATTTGTACCCCATGTGACTATGCACCAAAGAGCAGCCTATGTAGGGAATGACATTCATAATCAGGTGGATAAGAGACCCATCCTGTGGACATCAGTCACCCTCTTTCCCCAGTCACTCCTGTCCTCGCCCAGCAAGTCCACAAACAAAGGGCCCTGGCAGCAGGGATGCAGGTTATGCACGGACTTTCACTCATCAAGGCTGATCTGGCTAGAGCCACTGCTAAGTGCCCAACCTGCCAACAGTAGAAATCAACAATGAGTCCCAGTCTGGCACCATTCTCCCGGAAGATGAGCCACCCACTTATTAGTGGGTTAATTACATAGGAACACTTCCAGTAGGCACTTGGTTCTTACTGAAACAGATATTTACACTGGAAACAAATTTTCCTCCCTTGCTCACAACGCGGCTACCAAAATCACTATTGTGTGGACTTGAGGAATGCCTTATTCAGCATCACGTTAAACCACACAGCACTGCTTCTGGCCAAGAAACTTGTTTGACAGCAGATGAATTGCAGCGTTTGTCTCACGTTCATGGAATTCACTGGTTTTAGCGTGTGCGCCATCACCTTGAAGCAGCTGTGTGGAATGTCGGAATGGGCTTTTGAAAAGTCAGTTATGATGCCAGATTAATGTCAGCACCTTCTGGGACTAGGACAATGTCTTCTAAGATGCAGCATGTGCTGTAAATAAGTGATCGATATATGATGCTATTGCTTTTAGAGCCAGGATTCACCAAGTCCAGGAATCAAGTGTCAAAGCTGGGAATGACTCCTCTCACGGTTACTTTTAGTGATCCACTAGTGAATTTTTTGCTTCCCATTCCCTACAACTTTGGGCTCTGCTAGTCTAGAAGTTTTAGTCTTAAGTGAGGAATACTTCCACCAAGCGACACTTCAACGGTTCCATTAAACAGAAATGAGACTGTCACCTGCCCCTCAGTGTCTCATGCCATTGAATCAAAAAGCAAGTGGGGGCTTCCCTGGTGGCGCAGTGGTGGAGAGTCCGCCTGCCGATGCAGGGGACACGGGTTCGTGCCCCAGTCCAGGAAGATCCCACATGCCACGGAGCTGCTGGGCCCGTGAGCCATGGCCACTGAGCCTGCGTGTCCAGAGCCTGTGCTCCGTAACGGGAGAGGCCACAACAGTGAGAGGCCTGCGTACCGCAAAAAAAAAAAAAAGGCAAGTAGGGGGTACTGTATTAACTAGGGCAGGTTGACCCTGACAACCAGTTATATTGCCACCACAAAACGGCAGTAAGGAAGAGTGTGTCTAGAATGCAGGAGGTCCCCTGAGATGCCTCTCAGTACCTCCGTTTTCTGTGATGAAAGTCTATGGAAAACTTAACAACCGCATAGGGGCAGGGCTCTTAATGGCTCAGACCTTTCAGGAATTAAGGTTTAGGTCACTCTGGCAGACAAGAAACCACAACTAGCTGAAGTTTCTTGCTGAGGGCAAGGGGACTATGGAATGAGTAGTGGCAGACTGTAGTTATAAATACCAGCTATGCCCGTGTGAGCAGTTGTAGGAATAAGCACCGTAAGAGTTATGAGGAGTTTTCTTTATTTCGATACGAATATATTTATATGTGTATTCACCATTTTTCTCTTTTTTCCCTCCCATTCTCCTACCATGTATAGAATACTTGCTGATGGTATTTAACCTCTCAGTATTTAAGTTACTGGATATCAAAGAAGGAACATGACTTATCTAGAAGATAGATGATTATCACCCCCAAATGGATAAAAGGACTTTTTTTTCTCTTTGGAGAGACCATGTGAGAGTTGTATGAGGGATAGTTGCATTATGTTAGGAAGAAGCAAATTGTTACTATTTCTCTTATTTGAAAATTAAGTTAAATACAGTTCAAAAAGGTAAACATGGATGCCAAGCTGACAAGGGATAGACTGTGGTGGATTTGTATCATATCAATTTAGCTAAGCTGGAACTATATTTCCCAGAATCCCTTTACTGTGTAGTTCTGAATTAGTGTGATCCCCAAGTGACACTATTATTTTTTAGACACTTTTTAAGCTAGTGATAAATTTCCACCTAATTATCAGTTCCTTATGAAACATTTAGAATATTCAATTGAAAATAACACATTAGCTAAATGAATTATGAAGCATCCATATGGTAGAATACTACACAGCCATTAAAAATGATACTGTAGAATTTTATCTTCTGAAATGGACAGATGTTCATAACAAATTTAAAATTATGAAAATCAGACCACAAAATTGTATTTAGGGTATTGGCCCAGTTGATATTGTATGCATTTTCTGGGCACTATATGTTGAAAAAAGTCTGAAGGGACATAAAGGTTATTAATAGCTATGTGATGAAATTATAGATCTTTTCCCCTTCTTTGAAACTGTATGTATTTTCCAATTTTTCTATAATAAACATGTATTACTTTTGTAATTAGGATTCAAACTTTTAATAGCGTTTTGTTGGAACACAGCAGATATCTTCTTTCTGGTGTTTCATTGGCATATCTGTCTCTCTACCCAGGTATCGCTCACTGCTGTATTCTGTAAGGGATAAATAATAATGCTTCCCAAATTTGCTTCCATTCTAAGTAAGAGTGGTTGGATGTTTATTACTATGCACCATCAGATAGTCAGCTGCAGTATCAGAAACTCAGCATCTTGAAGTCTGGGTCAACACGTTTTTCACCACTGACTTTCCTGCACCTCTCACAGTGCTGACACGTAGCAGGACTCATTAAATATTAGTTGAATGAATCAATGAACAAACAGACCCTTGGCTCTTCCATCTCTTTGATCCTTCAATGTGTCATCTCAACAATTGCACTTCCTTAATGTTTATTTCGTTTTTTAAAAATATAAAGTTATTTATTTACTTATTATTTATTTTTGGCTGCGTTGGGTCTTCGTTGCTGTGCGTGGGCTTTCTCTAGATGCGGCGAGCGGGGGCTACTCTTCGTTGGGGTGCATGGATTTCTCATTGTGGTGGTTTCCCTTGTTGCAGAGCACGGGCTCTAGGCGCTCGGGCTTCAGTAGTTGTGGTGCGCAGGCTTATTTGCTCCATGGCATGTGGGATCATAGTTCCCGGACCAGGGATCGAACCCACATCCCCTGCACTGGCAGGTGGATTCTTAACCACTGCGCCACCAAGGAAGTCCCAATGTTTCTTTAGTTTGTTCCCACCTCTCCATCTTCCCCACAACGTGTTAGTCCAGACTCACATCATCTCTTGCCCCAGTTCTCTTCACATTGCAGCTAAGATGCTTTTTCTAAGAAATTGAAAAAAAATCTCAAAATGCCAATCAAGACGACAAACTTACTGCTAACTAGAGAGAAGTAAGTTGGATCAGAAGCCAAATTTGGACTGTTTTTATTCGTTACTATCTTCTTTCTTTTCTATCTCATAGCTCCCTTCCATATTTTAATATCTGTTTTGTGGAAATTGTGGGTATACTCTGAAAGCATCTGCCTTCTCTTCAGAAGAGATGGGGACCAAAAATGGCAAGCAGTAGGGCTGGTCATGATAATGTTCACCATTTCTTTCCTCCTTTATTCATCAAGCGTTTGTGGAGCGTGTAGCAGAGACAAGCACTGTTCTATGCAGTGGGGGTATCTGATTCCTGCCTCCAGGAAACTGTCATTCTAATCAGAGGAGAAACACACACACAATTAATGGCAGAGCTGTCTGAGAAGGGCATGCTCATTGGAGGTTTGCACCAATTGTTTTGAGAATCCTGGAGTGATTCATTATCTCAAGTAGGAAAAGGCAGGTTTACAGAGGAGCTCGCTTTTGAGCTGAGCACCGAAGGAAGAGCTGGATTCCTTAAGAGTCAGGAAAAAGCTTTTCAAGAATGAGGACCAGCCTATGCAAAGGCAGAGAAGTGGGAGAGTCCAAAAGAAGCTGAGTGGTTGTGTACAACAGAGAGTAAAGGAAGAATGGCTGGAGATATGACTCAAAAAGGAAAGAGGGGCTTCCCTGGTGGTGCAGTGGTTGAGAGTCCGTCTGCCGATGCAGGGGACACGGGTTCGTGCCCCGGTCCGGGAAGATCCCACATGCCGTGGAGCGGCTGGGCCCGTGAGCCATGGCCGCTGAGCCTGCGCGTCTGGAGCCTGTGCTCCGCAATGGGAGAGGCCACAACAGTGAGAGGCCCGCGTACTGCAAAAAAAAAAAAATGTAGAGGGTCTTTCATGATGCATTTAGATTTTATTATGTAGGCAATAAAAAACTGTTGAAGGATTATTTTTTAAATGAAATAGTCAATTGTGTGTTTGGAAGATGGATGAATAGCAGGAAGATGTGAGGCAGAGAGAACTTTTAGGACCTTCATGTGGGAGTCTATATGGGAGACGATGAGTGTCTGCGATAGACAGGGGGAATGAGGAGAGCAGGGAGGTTGATGGTGATGGAAAGATTACAGAAGATCTTTCACTGGTGGAAGCAGTTGAATTTGATCAACAAATAGATATGAGGCCTGGTTACTCTGGAGAGAGAAGGCTCTGGTGAAAGTGAACTGTGAATTATGACCCCAGGCAACTCTGCAGCTTTGTCCAACAGCTGGACCAAAGAAGAAGGTCTTTCCTGGAGCCGGAGGAGAAGGAGCCTGGGGAAATGGCCAGTGTCACTCAGGGCTTCGGTGGATACAAGAGCCAGGTCGGAGCATGTCCCCCCAGGGACTTTGATTATAGGTACACACCCGGCCCATCACCTCCAACCCACACAAGGCCTCTCGGAGGGAGATACAAGGAACAGCATGCTGAGGTCATGCCATCTGCCTCGTGAGAACTATTGTTCTAGAAGGACCCTCCGGGAGTGGACCTTGGTAGGATTGGGAAAGAGGCCAGGGTTAGAGATCCAGGAGTCAGCAGCATCTGGGTGATAGTGGGAGTCATATCGGTGGATGAACTGCCAAAATAAGAGATGGAGCAGGCAGGGCTTTTGTTTGGAGGGATCATGGATCTCCTTATGGAACTGATAAAAGCTATGAGCTCTCTTCCCAGAAAAGTGCCCACACACACCCACTGAATGTGGCTATAATTATAGGAAGTTCATAGAGTAAAGTTAAAAGAGTGAGAGGGAAGAGAGTTGGAGACGATGCCTACGGAATCACCCACATACTTAAGAGGATACTACAAAGGAGATATAGCAAGGTCAAAGGGCCATGGGAGAGCAGGAGCAGAGAAAGCTCAGGAGGGGGAGCTTCCAGCAAGTCACGTGCAGTGAAACTGAACAGAAGCCACTGGATTTGACAATTGGTCATTGGTAACATTTGTCCAGTAAATATTTTAAGTGCACAATATTATGGTGACTTGAGTGCAGATCTGACTCTACTACCAGACATCGTCCTAGAACATGGTATCATGATCAACGCCCATATATATTTGGTGAAGTAATTCATTAATTTCAGTACCGTGGTGGCAGGAGAAGCCAGATTGCAGAGGGAGGGAGTGAATGGGAATTAAAAAAATAATAGTAGAGAATTAGTATAGGATTTATCCCTCCCAACACAGCTGGGTATGAAAGGAAGAAGAGGGCTGAGGTGGTAGCTGAGAGGGGTTTTTAAAGATGCTGGGACTTGGGCACATTTGTATAAGATAGGGGAAGAAAATTGTGGAGAGGGAGGGACTGAAGGTGGCAGAAGGAGGAGAGGGGGGTAAATAACAGCAAAATTAGGGCCATGGTCAGAGTGTGTGAATGGAGCCCACCAGGGTGAAGTTTACCTTGGAAAAGATTTGAGCCTTTTTTTTTTTTTTTTGGCCATGTGCAGCATGTGGGATCTTAGTCCCCCAACCAGGGATCGAACCCATGCCCACTGCATTGGGAACAGAGTCTTAAACACTGGACTGCCAGGGAAGTCCCTGGAACCATCTTTTTTTAAAAAAATTTTTTTTATTTTTGGCTGTGTTTGGTCTTTGTTGTTGCCTGTGGGCTTTCTCTAGTTGCAGTGAGCTGGGGCTACTCTTCATTGTGGTGCATGGCCTTCTCATTGCGGTGGCTTCTCTTGTTGCAGAGCATGGGATCCAGGTGCGTGGGCTTCAGTAGTTGCAGAACACAGACTCAGTGGTTGTGGCTCATGGGCCTAGTTCCTCCGCAGAATGTGGGATCTTCCTGGACCAGGGATTGAACCCGTGTCCCCTGCATTGGCAGGCGGATTCTTAACCACTGTGTCACCAGGGAAGTCCCCCTTGAGCCATCTTCTAGAGAAAGAGAGCAGAAAGAAGATTAAAGGCATAAAGAAACCAACACTTAGTGTCCTATTAAGCTGTCTTCTTTAAACCACCCAACTGGTTTATTAATTCCATTTTTTTCAAATGAGGAAACTTAGGTTTACAGACATTGACAACATGTTCAACATGACATAATCCGAAAGTGACAGAGCCCTGTTCTGCTGATTACAAAGCCCACAATTTTATGTATATTAAAGTTTGGAGGTGCCAAAGAGGGAAAGGGAGCTGCAGAAGTTCATGCCTCATGGTTTCCATACTTTCAGATATTATTAGACCACTTGGAGTGAGTGTTGGGTTGAGGAGAGAGGCAAAGACTTTGAGACAGCCATTGTGAAGAGTGGATTACATTGTGGCATAGGTATCCAGATTTTTTAAAAAATTAATTAACATAAGATAACCTCATCCACCAGAGGGCAAACAGCAGAAGCAAGAAGAATGACAATCCTGCAGCCTGTGGAACAAAAACCACATTCACAGAAAGATAGACAAGATGAAAAGGCAGAGGGCTAGGTACCAGATGAAGGAACAAGATAAAACCCCAGAAAAACAACTAAATGAAAGGTAGACAGGCAAACTTCCAGAAAAAGAATTCAGAATAATGATAGTGAAGATGATCTAGGACTTTGGAAAAAGAATGGAGGCAAAGATCAAGAAGATGCAAGAAATGTTTAACAAAGATCTAGGAGAATTAAAGAACAAACACACAGAGATGAACAATACAATACCTGAAATGAAAACTACACTAGAAGGAATCAATAGCAGAATAACTGAGGCAGAAGAATGGATAATTGACCTGGAAGACAGAATGGTGGAATTTACTGCTGCAGAACAGAATAAAGGAAAAAGAATGCAAAGAAATGAAGACAGCCTCAGAGACCTCTGGGGCCACATTAAATGCAACAACATTGGCATTATAGGGATCCCAGAAGGAGAAGAGACAGAGAAAGGACCCGAGAAAATATTAGAAGAGATTATAATCAAAAACTTCCCTAACATGGGAAGGGAAATAGCCACCCAAATCCAGGAAGTGCAGCAAGTCACATATACGATAAACCCAAGGAGAAACACGCTGAGACACATAGTAATCAAATTGGCAAAAATTAAAGACAAAGAAAAATTATTGAAAGCAGCAAGGGAAAAATGACAAATAATATACCAGGGAACGGCCATAAGGTTAACAGCTGATTTCTCAGCAGAAACTCTACAAGCCAGAAGGGAGTGGCATGATATACTTAAAGTGATGAAAGGGAAGAACCTACAACCAAGATTACGCTACCTGGCAAGGATCTCATTCAGATTTGATGGAGAAATCAAAAGCTTTACAGACAAGCAAAAGCTAAGAGAATTCAGCACCACCAAACCAGCTCTAAAACAAATGCTAAAGGAACTTCTCTAAGTGGGAAACACAAGAGAAGAAAAGGACCTACAAAAACAAACTCAAAACAATTAAGAAAATGGTAATAGGAACATACATACCGATAATTACCTTCAACATGAATGGATTAAATGCTCCAACCAAAAGACACAGGCTTGCTGAATGGATACAAAAACAAGACCCATCTATATGCTGTCTACAAGAGACCCACTTCAGACCTAGGGACACACACAGACTGAAAGTCAGGGGATGGAAAAAGATATTCCATGCTAATGGAAATCAAAAGAAAGCTGGAGATGGGCTTCCTTGGTGGTGCAGTTCTTGAGAATCTGCCTGCCAATGCAGGGGACATGGGTTTGAGTCCTGGTCTGGGAAGATCCCACATGCCATGGAGCAACTATGCCCGTGAGCCACAACTACTGAGCTTGCGTGTCTGGAGCCTGTTCTCCGCAACAAGAGGGCCACGACAGTGAGAGGCCCACACACCGTAATGAAGAGTGGCCCCTGCTTGCCGCACCTAGAGAAAGCCCTCGCACAGAAACGAAGACCCAACACAGCCAAAAATAAATAAATAAATTTATTTTTTAAAAAAAGAAACCTGGAGTAGTAATACTCATATCAGATAAAATAGACTTTAAAATAAAGAATGTTACAAGAGACAAGGAAAGACACTACATAATGATCAAGGGATCAATCCAAGAAGAAGATATAACAATTATAAATATATATGCACCCAACATAGGAGCACCTCAATACATAAGGTAACTGCTAACAGCTCTAAAAGATGAAATCGACTGTAGCACAATAGTGGGGCACTTTAAAACCTCACTTACACCAATGGACAGATCATCCAAACAGAAAATTAATAAGGAAACAGAAGCTTTAAATGACACAATAGACCAGATAGATTTAATTGATATATATAGGACATTCCATCCAAAAACAGCAGATTATATTTTCTTCTCAAGTGTGCACGGAACATTCTTCAGGATAGACCATATCATGAGTCACAGATCAAGCCTCAGTAAATTTAAGAAAATTGAAATCATATCAAGCATCTTTTCTGACCACAATGCTATGAGATTAGAAATGAATTACAGGTAAAAAAACGTAAAAAACAGAAACACATGGAGGCTAAACAATACATTACTAAATAACCAAGAGATCACTGAAGAAATCAAAGAGGAAATCAAAAAATACCTAGAGACAAATGACAATGAAAACACAATGATCCAAAACCTATGGAATGCAGGGCTTCCCTGGTGGCGCAGTGGTTGAGAGTCTGCCTGACGATGCAGGGGACACGGGTTCGTGCCCCGGTCCGGGAAGATCCCACATGCCGCGGAGCGGCTAGGCCCGTGACGCATGGCCGCTGAGCCTGTGCGTCAGGAGCCTGTGCTCCGCAACGGGAGAGGCCACAGCAGTGAGAGGCCCATGTACCGCAAAAACAAAAACAAAAAAACAAAAAACCTATGGGATGCAGCAAAAGCAGTTCTAAGAGGGAAGTTTATAGCTATACAAGCCTACCACAAGAAACAAGAAAAATCTCAAGTAAACAATCTACCCTTACACTTAAAGGAGCTAGAGAAAGAAGAAAAAACAAAACCGAAACTTAGCAGAAGGAAAGAAATCATCAAGATCAGAGCAGAAATAAATGAAATAGAAACAAAGAAAACAATAGCAAAGATCAATAAAACTAAAAGCCGGCTCTTTGAGAAGATAAAAAAATTGATAAACCATTAGCCAGACTGATCAAGAAAAAGTGGGAGAGGACTCAAATCAATAAAATTAAAAATGAAAAAGGCAAAGTTACAACAGACACCGCAGAAATACAAAGCATCCTAAGAGACTACTACAAGCAACTCTATGCCAATAAAATGGACAACCTGGAAGACAACCTGGGCAAATTCTTAGAAAGGTATAACCTTCCAAGACTGAACCAGGAAGAAATAGAAAATATGAACAGACCAATCACAAGTAATGACATTGAATCTGTGATTTAAAATCTTGCAACAAACAAAAGTCCAGGACCAGATGGCATCACAGGTGAATTCTATCAAACATTTCGAGAAGAGCTGACACCCATCCTTCTCAAACTCTTCCAAAATATTGCAGAGGAAGGAACACTCCCAAACTCATTGTATGAGGCCACCATCACCCTGATACCAAAACCAGACAAAGATACTACAAAAAAAAAAAATTACAGACCAATATCACTGATGAATATTGATGCAAAAATCCTCAACAAAATACTAGCAAACAGAATCCAACAACACACTAAAAGGATCATACACGATGATCAAGTGGGATTTATCCCAGAGATGCAAGGATTCTTCAATATATGCAAATCAATCAATGTGATACACCATATTAACAAACTGAAGAATAAAAAGCATATGCTCATCTCAATAGATGCAGAAAAACCTTTTGACAAAATTCAACACCCATTTATGATAAAAACTCTCCAGAAAGTGGGCACAGAGGAAACCTACCTCATCATAATAAAGGCCATATATGACAAACCCACAGCAAACATCATTCTCAATGGTGAAAAACTGAAAGCATTTCCTCTAAGATCAAGTACAAGACAAGGATGTCCACTCTCACCACTATTATTCAACATAGTATTGGAAGTCCTAGCCATGGCAAGCAGAGAAGAAAAAGAAATAAAAGTAATACAAATTCGAAAAGAAGTAAAACTGTCACTGTTTGCAGATGACATAACCCTATACGTAGAGGATCCTAAAGATGCCACCAGAAAACTACTAGAGCTAAACAATGAATTTGGTAAAGTACCAGGATACAAAATTAATGCACAGAAATATCTTGCATTCCTGTATACCAATGATGAAAAATCTGAAAGAAAAATTAAGGAAACACTCCCATTTACCATTGCAACAAAAAGAATAAAATACCTAGGAATAAACCTACCTAGGGAGACAAAAGACTTGTATGCAGAAAACTATAAGACACTGATGAAAGAAATTAAAGATGATACAAACAGATGGAGAGATATACCATGTTCTTGGAATGGAAGAGTCAATATTGTGAAAATGACTATACTACACAAAGCAATCTACAGATTCAATGCAATCCCTATCAAATTACCAGTGGCATATTTTACAGAAGTAGAACAAAAACTCTTAAAATTTGGATGGAGACACAAAAGACCCCGAATAGCCAAAGCAGTCTTGAGGGATAAAAAGGGAGCTGGAGGAATCAGGCTCCTTGACTTCAGACTATACTACAAAGATACAGTAAGCAAGATAATATGGTACTGGCACAAAAACAGAAATATAGATCAATGGAACAAGATAGAAAGCCCAGAGATAAACCCATGCACCTATGGTCAACTAATCTATGACAAAGGAGGCAAGGATATACAACGGAGAAAAGACAGTCTCTTCAATAAGTGGTACTGGGAAAACTGGACAGCTACATGTAAAAAAATGAAATTAGAACACTCCCTAACACCATACACAAAACTAAACTCAAAATGGATTAGAGACCTAAATGTAAGACCAGGCACTATAAAACTCTTAGAGGAAAGCATAGGAAGAACACTCTTTGACATAAATCACAGCAAGATATTTTTGATCCATCTCCTAGAGTAACGGAAATAAAAACAAGAATAAACAAATGGGACCTAATGAAACTTCAAAGCTTTTGCACAGCAAAGGAAACCATAAACAAGACGAAAAGACAACCCTCAGAATGGGAGAAAATATTTGCAAACAAATCAACGAACAAAGGATTAATCTCCAAAATATATAAACAGGTCACGCAGCTCAATATTACAAAAACAAACAACCCAATCCAAAAATGGGCAGAAGACCTAAATAGACATTTCTCCAAAGAAGACATACAGATGGCCAAGAGGCACGTGAAAAGCTGCTCAACATCACTAATTATTAGAGAAATACAAATCACAACTACAATGAGGTATTACCTCACACCAGTTAGAATGGGCATCATCAGAAAATCTACGGGCAACAAATGCTGGAGAGGGTGTGGAGAAAATGGAACCCTCTTGCACCGTTGGTGGGAATGTAAATTGATACAGCCACTATGGAGAACAGTATGGAGGTTCCTTAAAAAACTAAAAAAAGAGCTATCATATGACCCAGCAATCCCACTACTGGCACATACCCAGAAAAAACCATAGTTCAAAAAGACACATGCACCCCAATGTTCATTGCAGCACTATTTACAATAGCCAGGTCATGGAAGCAACCTAAATGCCCATCAACAGACGAATGGATAAAGAAGATGTGGTACATATATACAATGGAATTTTACTCAGCCATAAAAGGGAACGAAATTGGGTCATTTGTAGAGACGTGGATGGATCTAGAGACTGTCATACAGAGTGAAGTCAGAAAGAGAAAAACAAATATCGTATATTAATGCATATATGTGGAACCTAGTAAATGGTACAGATGAACCAGTTTGCAGAGAGAGATTGAGACACAGAAGTAGAGAAAAAACATATGGACACCAAGTGCGGGGGGGAAGTGGTGGTGGTGGGGCGGGTGGTGTGATGAATTGGGAGATGGGGATTGACATGTATACACTGATGTGTATGAAATGGATGACTAATGAGAACCTGCTGTGTAAAAATATAAATTAAATTAAATTTTAAAAAGAAAGTATTAAAAATTAATTAATATATAGAATTAATTATATATGTATAATCTTCATTAATATAAGTAATATATATAGAGACTCATTTTACATTAAATTTATTAAAGGAAAATAACTGTAAGTCTGCACATTTTTCAGCTTTCCTGCAGAGCTGTTGCAATTCAACTCAATAACTTTGTCTTTCTGACAGTTGTCCACATGTAGTTCCTTTCTGTGGCCACAGCAGGGCAGGAGTTCTCTTTTATAAAAATCACAGTCCTCTATAATTTTAACCTTGCCCAAAAGTATTTTCCACACCTTGAGACTTATAAACTATATTTGCCAGCATAATGAAAAGGCAAACTTATTTAAAAGAAATTGGCCTCAATGTTGTGATCCAATAAGTGCAATGAAACATTACACAAATGGAAAAGGCTGATCTCACACAGTCAAGGCTATCTTTAAAATGCAGATAGTTTACTCGTTTAATGATGAAAGAAAAATCTTGTGGAAAGCAGTATTTTCAGATGAATAAAATATCAAACCCAGGACATTTTCTTTTCTATCTAGTTGCTTTGCAAATCATATAGACATATAAAAGCAGAAAAAGAAATGTGTATTTGTCTGGCAAGTTTTCATTATTAAATCTTAAAAAGAAGAATTTGTAGTGAAGCTTTTTAAAGTAAACTTTAAAAAGTTTATTTTTCAATACAGAAAGTTTTAAAGAATAAATAACAACAGTGGTCTACAGCACCCTCATACAGAGGATTCCCGTTTCTTAAAAAATAAGATCACCTGTCCAGAATTATAAAATTCCAGGAGTACAAAGGATAAAAATATGAAAATCAAATGGCAACTCCCCCTTATCATCTCCTTCCCTTCCCTAGTTGTTTTCCCCAAAATTAACCACTATTAGTAAATTCTTGTGATGAAGAATATTTTCCTAGGAATGTTTTATCCCATGATTAAGAGTGGCATTTACAACAACAGACTTTAATCTTTTCAAAAGAATTTGAACCAAAACCCAGACTGCAGTTTGGTTGCACATGTGAAATGCGGCAATGGCCTCAGAACCAAAGGCCTGACTAAGTGACTCACCACACCACCGTGAGCCCCACCAGCACCTTTCAGAGTGAACGAGAAATCAAAGTGCCTTCTCACCTCCAGAAATGGTCTTTCCAGAGGAACAGTATTTGGGGTACATTTGAACAGCAGCTGCTCCTGCTGTATGCCAGAAGCCTGGAGAAAAGACCACTGTCTCCAGGGCTGTCAATTTGGCCCTTTCAGACACACTGAAGTCGATTTAACAAAACAAAACAAAACAATTCTGGCTTGGGAATGACAAGGGACTCTTTAAGATATTGATTTATCCATGTTTGCACACATGGAAGAGAAAAGTATGTTTTATATATATACCAAATAAAATATCTAACTTTTTAAGAATGTTGTAAAATATTTCCATATGTACATTATATCAAAGTACTTTCCCCCCCAAGTTCGGTTGAAAGGAAATACCCAGAGCATTAGGCCCATCAGAATAGATGTCTCCAGTTGTGGTTTTCAGATGCCCTAACATGCTTCTGCCCAGAACTAATCAAATACAGCTTGGCACTTTCAGGCGGGGTGTGTGTGTGTGTGTGTGTGTGTGTGTGTATGCAATTCCTTACAAAGAGAAAAAAAATCATTCTTGGTAAAACATGATAGAGGAGGATAAGATATCACTTGACTTTTTGGTTTATTTCCAACATTATCGCTTGTCTTTAATCATTAAGAATGAGAAGTCTCCATCATGACCATCTTGATGCCCTGTGTTTGTTTCTCCTTAAGTATATGAGAAGGCAGTTTTTGTACCAGAAGCAGGAAAAGGTCATGCATTCTGTAGTGTGGATAACACAGGATATTTCACTGAACCGTTAGAACCTCTGAAGTTATATTACCTTCATTTTATAGGTGAGGTGACTAAGACCTAGAAGGCGTAAGAAACTTGCTCGAAGTCACCTAAGTGGTTAATGATGGACTCTAAGATTTAAACCCGTATTCGTCTAACACTAAATTGTATAGACAGTTGAGTCTTGAACAACACAGCGGGTAGGGGTGGCGACCCTCCCTGCAGTAAAAAGTCCGAGAACAACTTATAGTCAGCTCTCAATATCTGCGGTTCTGCACCCGAAAATACAACCAACTGCGGATCCTGTAGTACTGTCGTTTTTACTATTGAAAAAAAAATCCATGAATAAGTGGACCTGCACAGTTCAAACCTGTGCTGTTCAGGGTCAGCTATACTTTCTACCGTACCTTGTGAAAGGGCAGGCCAAGATCCGTCTCTGTGATCTTGTTAAAATGCAGGTTCTTGGCCAGACCTTCAGAGATTCTGACTGAGGAAGTCTTACGTGGGGCTCAGACATCTGCATTTAAAAAAATCTCTCCAGCAGATTCTTACAGGAACTATGTGAAGACAGCCATTGGATGACAGAGGCAGAGATTAGACTGACACAGCTGCAAGTCAAGGAATGTCATGGAATGCCAGCAACAACTGGGAATGAGGAAGAGGCAAGGACGTGTTCAGTGCAGTCTCAGAGGAAGCAGGACCCTGCCAATACCTTGATTTCAGTTTTCTAGCTTCATAACTGTGAGATAATACATTTTTGTTCTTTATTTAAGCCAAAAAAAAAAAAACTCCCCAGCAGATTCTTATGTGACTCTAGAGTGTGAGAACCATTGTCTACATGGCAATGCTCAGATTTTTAAAACAGAAAGGGAAGTTTCATATGAAAATCCTCCTTCAAGCCCCTGACGTCTATCTGTAAAGAGGTGGCAATCCTAACTCGCTCTTCACCGTTGACCGTGTCCTTGGAATTACCTGTTAGCTTTGTATTTATATTTAATAGTGTACATGGTCCTTGACTCCCAACAGGTTGAACTACCAGCTTCACCTGCTTGAAATTCCTTTAGCGGAAGTCAGTCTTTCAACCCACTGTCAGAAATCATAAAGCTAAAATGTAAATAGTTCTAGAGGGAAAACACTGACTCTTGTTCACACAATGGCTGTTGGCAGACGTGGTCTGAGATTAGGTTTTGGAGAGAGATGGAAGGGGACCCAGAACTAACATTTGTTAAGTACCTGCTAGGGGCCAGACACACTTAATCTTTATAAATCTTAAAATAAGTAAGTATTTTACTTTAAAATAAGTATTTTTATACCCATTTTGGGGATTCATAAAGCAGAGAATCAGAGAATTTAAGCAACTTCTCAAGGCCACATAACAACAGTAGTGGAGCCTATGCTTTGTCCACTACACCAAGCCACATGCGTGGAAAGAGGGGGCAAAGAAGGGAGATGGGAGACTCCATAAATTCTTCCCAGGGTAAGTGCCAGCATAGTGCTTGGCATACACCCAGTGCACAGTTAATGTTTGTTGAATGAATTGATGTTAATTCTTCATGCCATCAAAGAGAACTTTCTAAATGCCAATGTACTTAAAACCCTTTGCTACTGGGCATATACCCAGAGAAAACCATAATTCAAAAAGACACCTGCACCCCAATGTTCATTGCAGCTCTATTTACAATAGACAGGTCATGGAAGCAACCTAAATGCCCGACAGACAAATGTATAAAGAAGATGTGGTATATATATATATATATATATATATATATATATATATATATACACAATGGAATATTACTCAGCCGTAAAGAGGTACGAAATCGGGTCATTTGTGGAGACGTGGATGGACCTAGAGACTGTCATACAGAGTGAAGTAAGTCAGAAACAGAAAAATAAATGCTGTATATTAATGCATATATGTGGAATCTAGAGAAATGGTACAGATGAACCAGTTTGCAAGGCAGGAGTAGAGACACAGATGTAGAGAACAAATGTATGGACACCGAGGGGGGACAGTGGGGGGGGTGGTGGGATGAACTGGGAGATTGGGATTGACATATATACACTAATATGTATAAAATAGATAACTAATAAGAACCTGCTGTAAAATAAATAAATAAATAAAATTTAAAAATAAAAAAACCCTTTGGTGTCTCCTGATTGCCCATAGTAGGGGTTCTGTAACTTGTTCAGAAATCAAAGCACTTAGAAATCATGGTGCTCTTTTCAGAACATGATAGATTTATATATTAAGCCACAAATTAATTTATTGTTAATCAGATTTTTTGTCAAAACAATATCCAGCACTAAAGATTTAAGAAAAAAATATATATCAGGTACTTCCCTGGTGGCTCAGTGATTGGGAGTCCACCTGCCAATGCGGGGGACATGGTCCAGCCCTGGTCCAGGAATATCCCACATGTTGCGGAGCAGCTAGGCCCGTGTGCCACAACTACTGAGCCTGTGCTCTAGAGCCCCGCGAGCCACAACTGCTGGGCCTGTGTGCCGCAACTGCTGAAGCCTGCGCACCTGGACCCCGTGCTCTGCAACAAGGGAAGCCACCGCAATGAGACTCCCGTGCACTGCAGCAAAGAGTGGCCCTGCTCGCCACAACTGGAGAAAGCCTGAGGGCAGCAACGAAGACCCAATACAGCCAAAAATAAATAATAAATAAATTTAAAAAGTATATATATATCAATACATTCACCCATACACTTATACTTTATTCTAAAAATTGGGAATCTTAGATTACCTTGCAGAACTTCAAAACTTTATGGTTTGCTATTTCTTTATTCCAAAATGTTGAATTTCTCCAGATAATGTTCAGAAGAAAAATATAATCTCCCTGGTTTTACATAGCGCATTCTTAGAAATTTTAATATTTATTAAAGTCATGCAAAAATACTCTTTTGTTTATATTCAAACGGTGTTTACCAAGGCTGAGATAATAGTAAACAGGTTTCCCACCTACATGAAAATCTGGTTGGGTATGGAATGTCATGCAGGACTCAGGATAACTTGCTGAGCCAGACTGTCCTGTACATTACAGAATATGCAGCATCAGTGCCTCAACAAAATGCTTCCTAGGTGTCACTCCAGCTTGAACAACTGATTTAAGCTAATTACCAAGAGTCATAAGTGGTTGAACTAAACAGCTAAACTATAAGCTCCTGGAAAGCACCAGTGTTATCATATTCACCCTCAGAGCCCCATCCAGTGGCTGAAGCACAGCAGTGATAAGCCTTTGTGTCTTTCACTGTCTTAAACATGAGGGAAATGGTAGACATTGGAGCAGGATATCCTGGCCCACATTGGGATGACCTGAACTCAGACGTAATGTAGAATGTAGATGATGACCGTTTTCATTTAACGTCCTCACCTCTTTTATCTCCCCCAAATTGTTAAATGAATCATTCTTGAGCAAGCGTCCCTTAAAAGCAGAGCAAAGAGAACAGGGTTGAAAAAGCAGTGATGCCTTATTTTATCCAGAGGACAAATGGGTGGCAAGACTCCAGGCCTCTCTCGTTTGGTTTTCCTTTCTTAGAAATAGAACCGTGGGAATTACCAGTCAGGAAAACACTTCCAACATAAAAACATAGTTTAAAATTCCACAGAGGAAATGGAATGGTAACATGAGTCAAAAAAAAGGAAGACTATAAAACTTCCAACTGTCAAGAGAGCTTCTTTCTTTTTTTTTTAAATGGTTGCTATGTAGCTTCTATTTGATATATTTAAAAAGTGATAGAACTGTTTTTTAAAAAAATTATTCATATCTTTACTATGCTGGAAATTATATCCTTTGCAATGATTTAAATTTATAACGAAAATTTTTGGATGATAATCTAAAAATTTGCAAGGGTCTACACAGCTTTTCAAAATTCTTTAAGGAATATGCAAGCAAAAAAATTTTTTTCAAGACTATTGCACTATACCACTGTTTCAGTGGTATATTGCTATGTAACCAACCTCCTCAAAATTCAGTGGGATAAAACAACCATTTTATTTTTTCTCACTGTCCTTTGGGTTGGTTAGATTCAACAAGGCAGTTTGCTGCTGGTCTTGCTCGAGGTTTCTCATGCAGTTGGTCAGCCGGAAGCTGTAGCTGGAAGCAGGAGTCATCTAGAGCAGGGAGGTCCACAAACTACAACTTGCAGGCCAAATGTGACCCAACATCAGTCTTGTAAATAAAGCTCTATTGGAACACAGCCATGACCATTCATTTAGGCATTGTCTATTTCTCTTTTTTTTTTTTAATCATCTTTATTGGAGTATAATTGCTTTACAGTGGTGTGTTAGTTTCTGCTTTATAACAAAGTGAATCAGCTATAGGTATTGTCTATTTCTGCTTCCACACTCTATCAGGAAAGCTGAGTACTTGTAACAGAGACCATATGGTTTACAAAGTCTTTATATAACTTATGGTAAGATGCAATAGACATTTGAATTTCCTTTAAGACCATTTGTTTTGTAGGCATGTCAATTTGTAAGCTTATTTCCAACCAGAGAGAGAGAGAGAGAGAGAGAGAAGAGGGCATAGTCCTGAGGCTGTTTGCACAGGCCAAGGAATATAGAAGCTGAATGAATATCAGGGGAATTGAGTCAATAATTTTGATCCTGTCCCTCCTTAATAATAGGTTGATGCCTAAATTATCTAAGGGATTGCATAATTTAATATCCTCTAATGCAGAAGGGTGTCTTTGCTCCTAACTAAACGGTTTAGGAAAGCTTTTCTTTCACTGGTCTCCCTTCGGAAGGAAAAGGTGGCACAGATCTTTTGGCTCTGGGGCCGCATAAGTGGACTAAAATCTATGTGCTAACAGGGATACTCCTTCTCAGTGATTAATAATTTGCTCACACACATTAGATTTACTGGACTCTAAATACTGAGAGTGAATTGAGTTGCATGTATTGCTTTTATTTTTTTAATACAAGTTGTTTCTTAGGTGATTTGTACATGTTGGTTCTTATGTCTGGAATGTTCTCCCTGCTTGGCATCCAGCTAACATCTCCTTGCTCAGAGCTTAAATATGGCTTCCTCAGAAAAGCCTGCCTTCACGCCCAATGAGGTTCCTTTCTTACACGGTTTCACAGCACTGCGTACTCCTCCTTTGTGATTCCTACCCCAATGTGTGCAATTAAAAACATATTTGTATCCTCACTTAACAGGGTCCCCCATGTACCACGAGAACAGGAGAAGAGTCTGCTTTGTTAACTGTCATATTAATATTTATCTGGAACATAGTAGTTTATCAAAACTATTTGTTGAGTGAATGAATGAAATCTAAAGCAAGTTATAAAGTAATGTAAATGTATGGCAAAAATATTTATATAATCCTTCAAATTAACCAGAAACATTTAAGACTGACTAGCTAATATTTTCGAAACCATAAACTATCTTTTCATCCAGAATTATTATTTTTTAAAATAGTTATTTAATTTAGGCTGCGCTGGGTCTTAGTTGTGGCACGTAGGATCTTAGGTGTGGCATGCGGACTTCTTAGTTGTGGCATGCAAACTCTTAGTTGCAGCATGCAGGCGGGATCTAGTTCCCGGACCAGGGCTGGAACCCAGGCCCCCTGCATTTGGAGCGCAGAGTCTTATCCACTGGACCACCAGGGAAGTCCCTGATCCAGAATTATTGTGGATCTTATCCTTTAGAAAGGAAACTCATGGAGATAGTCTTAACTTTTCTATTCCGGGTTTAGAATACAATGTTTATCATTGTTAAAAGAGACGAAACTTTCACTTTTGCAAGATTTTAAATTCTGTTTTCCTCTACATTCACAGAACTGGATTCAATAATATCTTTGTTTTGTCTTTTATAAAATCAAATTCCAGGATATTCATAGATTCAAAGTATTAATAAGAATTTATTACAACAAATTTTTCAGTGCAAATCATAATCAAACATGCACCAGATATATAGAGAGAGGGCTCCTGGTACCAACAGCCTCATGCCTAAATTGTGATAATAGACTGTAATTTGAATAATATCCAGTGACTTGCTGGTAATATTAAACATCAAGCTCCCCAGGTGGGTGGGCAGGCAGGGAAAGGATTTTGTAGCATTCGCTGATTTCCCAGGAATAAATACTCCTACCATGCCAATTTCAAGGTACCAAACTGACATCACGGAACACAGTTGACTCTCACAGCCGGGATGAGCTGGATCCACACACCACGGATTCTATTGGTTACATATAATAATTATAGGACTCTTACCAGCGATAAGTAATCTAACTCAGAGAAAAAATCATAATCTTCAGCCGTGCTTCACAATCTTACTCCACAAGAATTGTATATGGTTTTGGTTTTAGTTGGTGTGATAAGATAGTTTACAGTTAAAGCTAGACATAGCCCTGACTATCAAAACTCTGGGAGCCCAAACTCCAAGTCATTAGGGTAAAAACTGTAGGTATACTATTACACTGCTGAAAATAAACTTGATTTACTTATTTAAACATATGGAGATTTTCTGCTTTTAAGGGTGAAAGAACTCCCCTTCCCCCCAGTCCTTCTAATAGAATTTATAAGCAATTCAATGGAAGGAGAAATACTAGACTTTAAAAAGAAACCACTGACTACATTCACATGTCTTTTTAGGAACCTGTCAAGAATACTTTAAGTCACACACACAGAACTGGATTCAATAAAAGCTTTATTTATTTTTTTTTTTTTTTTATAAAATCAAAACCCAGAACAGTGCAGAATCCATTTTGGTCGTTTGGACAGAGTTGGTACTATGTTCCCACCAATCTTTGCTCTTCTGTGTCTACACATCACAAGACGAAGTCTGCACTCCTGGGAGTGGTGGAGTGGGAGGAAGAATTGGACCGGGCAGTGTGAGAGGGTAAGGTGAAGAGGAGAGGCCTTAGCAAAGGGAGCATGAAGAAGTGTGGTCTGTGGTCAAAAACTTAGTGGCTAAACTAAGATAGATGAAGAAACGGTCACCGATCAGTCACATTTCATATCCTGTCTTATGGACTGCATGTCTGTGCTCCCCACAAGTTTGTAAGTTGACACCTGAGTCCTCAGTGTGATGATACTAGGAGGTGGGGGCTTTTGGGAGGTAATCAGGAGGAAGGAGCCCTCATCATGGCATGAATGCCCTTGTAAGAAGAGACAAAAGAGGGACTTTCCTGGTGGCGCAGTGGTTAAGAATCCATCTGCCAGTGCAGGGGACACAGGTTTGAGCCCTGCTCCCGGAAGATCCCACATGCTGTGGAGCAACTCAGCCCGTGAGCCACAATTACTGAGCCTGCGCTCTAGAGCCCATGCTCCCGCAACAAGAGAAGCCACTGCAATGAGAAGCCCACGCACCGCAACGAAGAGTAGCCCTCGCTCGCCACTAGAGAAAGCCCGCGCGCAGCAACGAAGACCCAATGTAGCCAAAAGCAAACCAACAAATAAATAAATAATTTTTTACAAAAGAAAAAGACAAAAGGGAGCTTGCAGAAGGCAGCCATCTGCAAACCAGGAAGGGTGGGGGACCCTCACCAAGAACATTCTGCCAACACCTTGATTTTGGACTTCCCAGTCTCCAGAAATGTGAGAAATAAACATCTGATGTTTAAATCACCCAGTGTATGGTAATTTGTTACAGCAACCTAAGACTCTTAGGAAACATCATTGTAACCCCAATAATTAAACTTGACTACTGTACTGTACTTCAGTACCAGCTTATGAATGTAAAAAAAACAATCAGCATAAATGAAATAATCAGCTGTATAAAAATGCTCACAAGTGTTAAAATAGAGAAAAATTGGATACAGCCCAAATATTCAAAAGAAAGGGACTATTTAAATTATGGCACATAGATTTGATGACATACGTAGCCACTAAATTTTTTCAAAATACGCTCACAGGGGTTAAGGGGGGAAAAGGGTTGAATTTTTACACATACAGTATGCTTACAATTTTTATTTAAAATGTCTATCTTGGCAATTCCCTGGTGGTCCAGTGGTTAGGACTCGGCACCCTGCTGGGACCCGGGTCGGGGAACTAAACTCCCATAAGCTGCACGGCACGGCCAAAAAAAAGAATAAATTAAAAAAATAAGAAATAAAATGTCTTCCTCATGCCTAGAAAACAAAATGGGAGGAAAGACATCAAACTGCTAAAAATGATTGTCTGCATACTGAAACTGAAGGTGATTTCATCCTATTTTCCCCTACTTTCCAAATTGTAGTTTTTTTAAGACAAGTGACATTTCAAATTTAGAAAAGGTTAAACCATCTAACATTATGAAGAATCCTTTTAAAAGTATGAAACTTTAATGCTTTAGCTTTCTCAAATTTCTAAGTTAACCCACTTATTTTCCAGAAACTTGATAGTCCTCAGTTCATCTGTGTTCAGTCAAGTTGTTCCACGGAACTTCACGTAGTAGGGAGAGAAGAGCCCTGACAGGCAAGAGCTCATGCTGGGCTGGCAAGTGGAGGCTTTCCCCTCCACAGCTGTTATTAAAATATTCAACTCAAGACTTTCAAAATGTAGATTTAGGTTACAAGCCAATCAAGTAATTGAATTTAAATAAAGCATATTGTTTTTGTGTTATTTTAAAAGTACCAACTTTTAAGTCCTTATATCAAACACAATACTACAGGATCACAAAACACGTCCATGCAGTATACATCAACCTAGGTCACAGGGAAATGTTTAATCTACCTCCGAATCCAATGCTTTTCAATTGCATCCCCATTAAAAATTTTAAGTGATTAAACATCACATAAGATAATCGTATTATCCTGGTTGCTTAACAATTCTTGGGATTTGCAGGTGTTCAGGGAAGACTGATGGTTGTCTTGAGACTGAACTTTGACAATAAAGGGCTTCAGCTATCATTTCTTGTGCCAAAGTGTTTATTGGGGGTGCCCAGTCATTCAGTCTCAAATCAGTAAATACACCACTTGCAAAAATCCTACCAACACAAATGGCTCTGGGTAACATACAACCCGAGCACCTCAACGCCCTCACTTGTAAAACAGAAATAGGTATGAAAGGGTTGTCCGGAGGACTATGTTAAGTGCTATGGAGATGCCATTAAGTACCACCATTAATAAATTTTTAAGCGCCCTGAGTTCAAGTGCCACCCAGCCACTTAGTTATGCTGCCTTTCCTCTTCTGCAAAAATGTTAATTAAAAATTTTGTCTACCAAGAACAAGTTAGCTGGCTGTGGTACAATGAAGGCTTTAAGAGGCCAGAAAGATTGCTGCCTTTTTCCTTCGGAAGAAAAGGGTACTTTTATTCTAATCAAGGAAACACTCCTCTGCATATGCCATTTAAGTGTCATCGTGCCAGCAACAGTAAATGCCCAAATGGAGGAGGATCGAATTTTACAGAATTCAGACACTCTTTCAGCTTCTAGATTCTTGGCTGGTGAAAACAGCATCTGCTCTCTACTTTCCCTTGAGATGGGAAATAAGCTTGACATGGCCTGAAGAAATCGTCCTGGAAGACAATTCAGAAGACCTTACGTAGAATACTTGGGAGGGCTGCTTGATACGGTCTAAGCGCTGTAAGGAGCTATTATTAAAATCTTTAGATACTTTTGCATTATTAAGACTTAACAGGAACACATAACATAGTTCCTAAGAGAAAATATATTACAGTCCGTATTTTAATGTTATCTAGAGCTACCATCAAAACATTTTAGCCATCACTGACCTCCAATTACTTTTAGAAAAAGTAATCAACTAAAAATTGTGTGTGTGTGTTGGGGGGCCCTCTAGTTACTACAGAACCCAAACGTGTACACTAACAAACCACAATAGAAATAACAGAACAAGGCTTTTTGATTTTTTTATTACTCAAAGAAGCTTTATTTTTCTATTTAGCTTTCTGACTCTGTGCTTGTGCTTTCAACACTTTCACAACGATTTTCTGCTCCTCAATGAGGAAAGCGCGCTTGATCCTAGAAAAGAAAATGTTAAATACAGTTTTAAAAAAACCAATTTAACACAAGAAAGAAAAGTGTCATAAAAGAACCGAGTAAAGCAATCAGGTAAGATACCCAGAAAAGTAAACAAAACCTACACAAGTACAGATTTAAAACTTAAGAGCTGAAAAAATTCTATGGACAGACCCTTTCAGCTTAAGGTGTCCTTCTGGTACCCCTGGTTATCTAATAATCTACCCTCAAAAGCCTGGGATTTCTGACTCCTTCAAATGTCCTGGACATAACCACATTACAGAAATAGAGCTGATGTCACTCTTACCCAGAGCAAAGACTACACAGACTCCCTCAGTGTCACAGCAAATGCTATTCTTTAGGCTACCCTATAGATCTACACCCAAATCTCCAGAAGCTAGGGCCTGAGAATTTTTTTTAACAAATGTGCTCATGTGGTTATGTTTAGCAAAGTCTGGGAACCAAAGACTGGTAAAAAGCCAAACTCCTCTAGCTTGCAACTCATGACTCATTCATCTCCAACGTTACCTTTCCAATCTCATTTCTCATTCCTTTTATACCCTCAATGTGCCAGATCAAACTATGTTCATTCCCTGCCTGCAATGCCCGCTTGACCTCTTGTCTAAAATTTACCCGTCACTCAGGTTCCACCTGGAATACCACTCCCAGATTCTCGGCTACTTTAAAGTCATTTCTCCTCCAAACTTCAACCATAGTTAAGTTCTCCTATATTTCATGGAAGTTATATTTAGCTTGTATTTGTATTAATGTAACATGCCTAACCTCCCCTTACAAATTAACTCCTGAAAGGCAGAATGAACTTGCAAAGTTTGATGCCAGATTTGGTGTAGAGACTTAGCCAGAGCACTTTATAGAACAAAAGCTGAATAAACTGAAGGCAAACCACTCCTCCGAACCAACTTCTTCTCTTATAAAGACCAATCACCTCTCAAATCTTTCCACTTAGGTCTCTGGAGAAAACTTAATGTAGCCAGTAGGGTTAATTAAGAGCAAGCGCCTCCGTAAAACGTGGAACGAATCCTCTTACCAGCTATGTAACTTTAAGCAACAAGCCTTGGTTTCTCCACCAAAAAAATAAATAAATAAATAAAAAATACCTCCCAGATGGACTTTTGGCAGAGCTTATCATAAAAATGCTGAGCAAATATTATCACCATAAAGCCCACTGCTTCTATTCCTACCTATGCCACTACCAATCCTTTTGCACATCCACAAGACCCAGTCATCGCCCAATAACCCCATTCACCCCCAATCCAGCCTTCGGTCTTCACGTAGGTGCCTTGACAAAGCAGAGAAAGCGTTCCAAGCACTCACCTTTGCTGAAAGAATGACTTCACTATCCATCCCGCTGCATACTTAGTCTCTGGCACACCGAAGGTTTCCCTGCCCTGCTCAAACCCCATCAATTACCACATTTTAAAGAATCAAGCCAAAAAATCTGTCCTATGAGGCCCTTCATTACCTGTGATGTTTCTACCTTTCCTGTATATCATCTCCCAAAACATTCTGCTCCAGCCACACTAGAACTACGTATGGCGATTCTGTTCCTACACTTTTAGGACCTTCCACTCTCCATCAGCCTGAGACTTTCTTACCTGCCTGCCCCACCCAACCTTTTAATTTCTACATCTAGCATAAAGATGTCCCAACATCATAACTGAATAGGAGCTAGTATCATTTATTAGTTTGTTCAGCATCGATTATCCCTAGTCAAGGAGGATTCTACTGATACAATATGCAACTTTTGGTATCTTTTCACCAGTCTTCTAATAATGATTAGCATGCAGTGCAACAGACACAGACACACTTAAGATAGCCCATGTGATTTCATAGTTACTTACCTGTCACGGACACATTTAGCACACATGGAACCACCGTAGGCCCGGCTAACATGTTTTTTCGTTTTAGACAACCTCATAAGAACTTTAGGTCTCACAGCACGGACCTGCATAAAGAAAACGCTGAGATTATTTTGTGATGCTTTAACAGAAACAGAAATTGTCCTAGATTTCTGATGAGCATTAAGTATAAACATTCATCTAGGTTACAAAAGGAAATGGTACACTGATCTACCTGAAAGCATTTCACTGTATTTGCCATATAGGCTTTAAAAGAAAGTCTACATTCTTCATAGATATGGATCATGAAGGCTTAGTAATTCTCAACCCCCCTAGTGGCGACCTCTCCTTCACTCACTCACCAAAGGAATTAATGCTCAACCCTTCTTATGTTATTCACAGCAAAAGGATCACTTACTCCTCGAAGTCGGCCTGGGCACACACCACATGCGGATTTTGGTGCTTTCCCAACTTTCTTGGTATAAAGGTAAACAATTCTATTACCAGGGGTTCGGGACCTAGAAAGTGAGAGAATAGACAACAGTTCAACATTTTGCAGAATAAATGACAATACGTATATTAATTTTGGAAATACTTACAGCCTGGTTTTGTTAGAGGCTGTATTGTAGGACAGCCTACGACGGTACGTCAAACGCTGAACCATCCTGAATGCCTAAATCAAGAAGAAATAGAATTGCATTGTAGAAAAATTCAAACCTTAAAACAAAACAGCATCACAGAGTTTACACATTACCCATGTAAGTTCTTACATATAATATCCTTATCTTAAGGTATCTTATGAAAAGGATTCCATGTTTTAAAACTACAGCTGATGATTTACATGAGGATGAACTGGGGAGACTGAATCAAACCACAAAGAGTAGAATCTCTCAGCCCAGAGCTTAAAGGTGGAAGGAGAAAGAAGATGCTTTAGCTGCCTGGGTTGGCTTAATCAGGGGGCTTCCCGGAGGAGGGGAGCCAAAGCCAGTGATTTAAGCAGGTGAAGGAACAGGGAACATTGGTCCTTTATGCCCCCACCGAAAGCCCCTTAGCATCCTCTTCGTCTTTGGGACCTAGGGCTGGACCCAGTGCAGGTTGATCCATCCTGAATATGATGGTTATTTAAGATTATTGACCATTTCTCCCCGACCCTGCAAAACAAAGGGGAACTTGGAGCTCCTCTTTTTCCTGAGGTTCTACTGTGCAGTGGCGATTACATCCCCCTAAAATAAACACATTTGTATACCAAAATAAATAAATAAACTACTGCTGACCCTTTGTACCCGCAGGTTCTGCATCCGCAGATTCAACGAACCGCCGATCAAAAATACCCAGGGAAAATAAACTTCACGAAGTTCCAAAAAGCAAAACTCGAATTTGCTGCGTGCCCACAACTATTTACATAGTCATTTACATTGCATTACGTGTTATAAGAAATCTAGAGACGATTTAAAGTATATGGGAGGATTTTACACAAGTGACTTGAGCATCAGCGATTTTGGTATCCTCGGGGATCCTGCAACAATCCCCCAGAATACTGAGGGACAGCTATACTTATATTTAAGGGTGATTGGGAGGAATGCTAAGGGGCGATGTTTGTTTTCCTGACGGTAATCAAACGTGGCACTTGGTTAAAATTTTGATTACCAGGCTTTTCTCTCAAAGAGTCTGATTCTGTTTGGAGTAGTATCCAGAAAAGTGCTACCAACAGGCAAGTTTGAGAAACGCTGGTTTTAAAGGAAGAGCACACGACCACACCTATGTGTAAGTTGAATCCTTAGCTATACCATTTACTGAGACTATAAAGCTCCATAGGCCAGCTTACTTATCTGTAAAATATAATTTTTGACTATTTTGCACAACTGTCATTAGGATTAAACGACAGCAGGCATCCTGTCCCAACCTAGTGGCTGCCCAGGGTTCAGTGTTCTGCCCCCAAAGCAGCATCCGGGATAAGTTGGGTGCCATTTAATACTAATTTTGGTACTGGATCAAGTGTTTCTGGATTATGGCATCCAACTGGTTTTTCTTCTTTTTTCAGTGAACTACCCAAAATACCATAAAACATAGGCAAACTTGAATCAACCTAATTTTCCCCAAATTCTGTAACCATTTCGTCACAGCATGTTACTTAAAAGGCAACAGTCTGCATCTGGTGTTGCAAGCTCCTTACTACCATTACACTGGAACTGTCAGACATCAAAACCCACAGGGAAGGCCGGTGCGAGTGACCCAATCAGCCGTTTGCCTCTCCAAAACCAAGACAGAAAACTCCCTATTAAAAAGTTTTATCTCACTTGCTATTGGTCTTAGAACACATTTTGAAATGACCTGAACGTGCCGGTCGTCGACCCTCCCAGAACCTGGAGAACAGCTACAAGCGCGGGGTTAAAGCATGGCCTAAGATATGAGAACGTCCGGCGACTTCGCAGTCTCCATCAGCCGGAACTCACAACCCATTTGTCTCCGAACGCCGGACTGCAAAGGCGGTAAAGCCAGGGGTGGTGAGCTCCTGCCACTCACTGCTGCGGAGCGGAGGTTGGGATCGAGAGGTGTCTAAAGCTAAAGTCCGGGGAACTGCTCACTACCAATCTTCCTCCTAAGCCCTTACCCCCACGCCAGCTCAAAAGACTGTGCCTAAGAGACCCCGTCTCCTGCAACTCCCCGGATGGCGGCCGATTGTAAAGGCAGTACCAATAAAGACAAGGAAAAAGCAACCATACCTCTAGATACCGTCCCCGAAAGAGGAAGCAGAAAGCACCAGCGAGTTCAAGGGTCAAATATGACTGCGCGTGATAGGAAATACGTCATAGGAAGAGGCGCGGCGGCAAGAACGCAGCCATGTTGTACGGAAGCCACGCAGCTCCCCTCGGTGGGCGGGGATTCATAGCACCGCCGCGTTGTACGTCTAGCGACGTGCCGCCCCTCTGTGGGTCGGGATGCTCCCAGCCTTCCGCAACAGCGCCGCACGAAGGTCTTTCGGGAATCGCTGTAGAAACAAATACAAATGACGAAGGACCTACGAAGGGCGGAGGTGGGACAAAACCAGGCTTTTACCGTTCTCAAGGGCGCTAAGACATATTTGACTTAAAGAGCGCCACTTTTGGGGTTAGGCCTGAGTTTAAAGCCCAATGCTGACACTTATCACTAGTTGACTTTGAGGAGTTACTGTCCTTAACCGGCCCTTCTCTTTTCTTGTCCTTCATTCAGAGCACAGATTTTACACGTTAGGATTTTAATCCAATATCTGCTAATTATTAGCTGTGTTATGTGGGTGAGTCCTTACATCTCGAACAGGAAGCTATTAGTAACCTTGCAGAGTTATGTCGTGATCAAAAGCATCATGAAGTTAAAGCACTCAGCACGGTGTCTTGTAGAGCAGTGGTCCCCAACCCTTTTGGCACCAAGGACCGGTTTCGTGGAGGACGGTTTTTTTCGGGGGGGGGGGGCGGTTGGGAGGGGATATGGGGGATGGTTCAGGCGGTAATGCGAGTGTTGGGAAGCCGCAGATGAAGCTTTGCTTGCTTGCCCGCTCTTCACCTCCTGCTGTGCGCCCGGTTTCTAGCAGGCCGCTGAGCGGTACCGGTCCACGGCCGGTTGCGGACCCCTCTTGTAGAGAGTGAGTGCTCAATAAATGGTGGTTAATCTTATGATTATGTACAAAGAGTTTCTTGAGGCTTCACATAGGTGGTAAAGTTTTAACAGGGCCTTAAAGATGAGGAAGAAAAAAAATGACCTCTCTAAAATAGCATGTGAAAGTTTACATTAAGTGCTTCTGTGTATTTTTCTGAGAAGAGGGTCCTTAGTTTTCACTATATGGTCAAAGCGGTTCATGACTTCCAAAAAAGTAAACACTTTCCCTGGGCTCTAAGGAAGACCGCTAAAAACGGTCTTTACATTTTTAATCTTAGATTAAGCTCCCTGGAAACATACTGAGAGAGTTATATGCTGGTGTACTGGGGAGTGTTCTTAAAAAATACACCTGTAAGGGAGTGAGGAAGATAGGATCAGGAGACCCACAGTGTTGTTACAACTGAGGCCTCAGCTGTTCCAATGGGAAGCTCTGGAATTGGGATGGCACTTCATAGTTATCCCAAACTGGCAAGGAAGCTGGGCCTTTGCAGCCCACATCAGCCAGTCTTTGGTCTGGCTGCTCCCTGACCAAGGGTGACGCCGTTTCCTGAAGCTGAGAGCAACGTCCAATGACCCAGCTAATATCCTTGGCCCAGAAGAGAGGATTTGAGTAGAGTATCCCAGTGTCCACTCAAGTTCCCTTTCAGGTTTTCCAGTCCAATTATAGTGGTGAGAAAGCAGGCAAGTGACTGAGGGCAAATGCCCTGTCCATACAGAGATCTGCCTCAGACTGTGAGGCCTTTGATTCCATCTTGCCTCACATCACTGCCATCTTTGTCACCACACCAGATGGAAGGCCCTGGTTATATCCCTCCCTTTGCTGACTCTCACATAGCTGCTTCTCCCCTGACCTTGACATAGTTCCTTCTCTCCTTCCCAGTTCTTTACTTTCCGTCCCCTGGAATTCCTTTTGTCTCTGTACCAGGTATGAGATGGAGGCTGGGGTTGAGAGCCAAATGTGGTTTTTGAATGAATGAACAAAAGAATGCATTTACTTGGAATATATTCTCACTATTTCTGGAGAGACTGTTGCTGGGCAGTTGAGTATAACAGAAGATGGGAGCCCTTAGTACACTGTAGTGTACTTAGTGTACTTTACCTACATTTCTGTGCCCACCTCCACCCCAGTAGATAAAAACAATAGTCTCACTGTCACAGTTTTCCCTTGTTCTGCATAACCCAGTTCTATAACATGACTTTTCTTCTCTTTCAACCTGTGTGCATTTTTTCTTGATCACACTTGCCAGAGATGTGGCAATCTTAGTAAACATTTCAAAGAACCTCACTTGTTTTTATTAATCTTTCTCCTTTTAGCTCTTTTTTAATTTGGGGTACACTTACTAAATATATGCAGTTATATACTGTATTCTTATCGCTGTATTTCTAGGCCCTCTTCTGGTTATCAGTTGCTGTTGTAACAAAACCACCTCAAACTTAGTGGCATAAAGTAACACCATTTTATTATGCTTATGGATTACATGGGTCAGGAATTTCTTCATGGCGTAGTGGGAATGGTTTGTCCTTGCTACGGGATGACTGGGGGTGCTTCACCTGGGGGTGAGTTGAACAGCTGGAGGCTGGAATCATCTGAACACTTTTTTAGTTAATTCCTGGGTTGGGATACCTCAAAGGCCAGTCTCAGCCTGAGACTGTTAATCAGAGCACCTCTACATGGCCTCTCCATGGGGCTTGGACTTCTCACACATGGCAGCTGAGAGGGTGTATCTTGAGAGGGAGCATCTAGAAAGCAAGCAGTCTAAGAGAACCCGTAGAAGCTGCATGGCCTTTTATGATCTAGCCTTGGAAGTTACATAGCATTATTTCCACCATATTCTATTGGTCAAAGCTGTTACGAGCCCCTCAGATTCAAAGGCAGTGGACATATATCCTCACCTCTTGATGGATAGAGTGTCAATGATTCTAGGATTATATTTTAAAGATACCACAGTTTCCTACACTCTTTAATATTTACTATCCTTTTGTTTTACCATGCTTTGTTCTGTTTTGTTTTCACCTGTCTTCCAGTTCATTAATTCTCTTTTCAGTATAACTCCAGTGGGCTTTTCATTTCAGTTCTAAGCTTTCCATTTATTTCTCTTTTTATATTTCTCATTCTATGCAAAATTTTTAACCTTGATTTTTCTTTCCTTGAGTACCTGAGTATATTTAGCAGAATTATTTTAATGTTTTGTGACTGATAACTCCATTCTCTGAATCCCCCAAGCATGGCTTTCTATTGTGTGATATTTCTCTTGGTTTTTGTTGTCTTGTCATCTCATGTGGTTGATTGCTTTTTATTGATTTCAGGATATTTTATATGAAAAATTAAAATAATTTTAGGCCTTGCATATCTACTCACATACACATTTTAGAATCAACTTGCTTAGCTCCAGACAACAACTTGTTGACATTTTTATTACATTGAATTTATCTGTTAACTTGGGGAGAATTGACCTCTTTATGATGTTGAATCATCCTATCCAAGAACATGGAATGTCTTTCTATTTATTCATCTCTATTTTTAAAGCTTTATTGATATAGTTTTTCTGCATTCTTTTAATTAAGTCTATTTCTAGGTATTTTATCAGTTTTGCTGCTAATATAAATGGCATTCTCTTTTCCATTAGTCCATTTAACTGTTTTCTTTTTATGGAAGTCTATGAATTTTTGTTTATTAATTTCTATTCTACTACCTTACTTGTTATTGGTATTTGATTTTTTAATTTATTTTGGAGGGGTGTCCAGGTATATTACCTCTTCCTTTCTAATTCTTATACCTCTTGTCCAATTCTATTGGCTGATACTTCAAACACAACACTTAATAGTAGTGTAGATAATGGACTTTTTTTGCATATTCCTGACATTAGCAGGAAAGCATCCAGTGTTTCTCTGCTAAGTTGTGTTAAGGAGATAGCCATTGATTATTATTTCTTAATCTATTTGATTTTTTTGCCATGTCAAGAAAGGGTGTTGAATTTGTTAATTTTCTTTTCAGTATCCTTTAAGATGCTAATTAAAATTTTCTCCTCAAATCAATGGGGGAGGCAACACTTTTTCTAGTTTGCACAAAGGCACCATGGCCATTCCTCTGCCTGGAATGCTCTTCCCCAAGATGTCTGCATGGCTTACTCTTACTTCCTTCCTTCACTTGTTTGCTTAAGGTTACTTTTTGGCGAGGCCTATCCTAACTATCCTATATATTGATAAATCGTACATTTCTATCGTTCATTGGCACTTATAGATCCCCTGAACCCTGTTCTGTATTTTTTCCTGCATTTATTTTCTACATACTATATATTTATTTATTGTGTTTATTATATGTTATCTGTCTCCATTAGAAATATGCTCCATGTGGTAGGGAGTTTCGTCCTTTTAAAAAGAATTTTTTTTGAACTGATATATTTTTAATGCCTAGAGTGGTGCCTGGCATGTAGTAAGCACTCAAAATAATTTTTGAGTGAATGTATGAGATTGGAGCTTATCAAGGAATGGTGAGAGGGAGCATCTGAACTCGAGCCTCCTGTTCCAGAGAGCTTGAAGTTAAGAATTGAACATTTTTTTCCAGATGAGGTTATATTTACAGTCATTGAGATACAGGAAAGGGATTGAAAGACTTTCATTGTAGAACTTGTGTACTTTGTCCCCTTACTGGGTGTCACAGCCTATAGTGCTCCACGAATTTATGCATTTTATTGGTACTGTGATTATTTATGAATAGCCTAATTCTGTTACACCATATTTTGTGTATTAAAACATTAATTGGTCCAATGTAAACACTTAAAATATGTGATGGTTTTGGTAATCTTGCTTTGGCATGTCTTCATTTTTAAGTTGATACTTGGGAACCTCAGGAAAAGTAGCCTCAGGCTTTTCTCAACCTGTGAGAGGCCCTTACACTGTAGGGCCTGTAGCTCCAAGTCTTCTGAACTACGATTGAGCCCTTTTGTTAATTGTGTCACCTGCATCTTTAATTGCTTTGCCAGTTTGAGCTGTAATTTAGACATAATTTTTGCTACAAAGAGTTAAAATATGAGAGCATTTTAACCACTCTAAAATTTAGAAATAAGAACTTGAGACAAATTAGACTTTTCTAATAGAAATGTTCTAAGCCTAAAGCCCTAAAGGAGAGTAAGGAAACCAATTAACTTTAATTTAAATAATCATGTCTTAAGCAGTAAATGAACCAAGTTCTATTGTTAAAGAACAACTGTATTAAATCCCTGAAAGGTTAGCTTCAAAATGGCATTAATGCAGGTTTCAGATCTAACTAATGAAATAAATTTCTATTGGTCACCGTAACCTCTGTTTGTTGTCTTACTGGACATTGTTATTGAGCGTAGTGGAGGGGAAAGATTGAGAGATCAAGGATAGACTAATTCCCATTGATGTTTCTATTGTTAGTAACTTTTTTTTTTAAGCCACAAACAAAAAAGCTAATCATTTCACTCCTGGGGTAAAACAGTACAAGAAAATGTGAGAAAAGATTATTTTCTTATTCTAAAACTTGCATATATATATGTGCTTTTCTGTTTGTACTTGCTAATTTAAAATAATATATTTATGATGATTGAGATTACTATTTATAACTACAATGACTGAATTTCAGCCAATGTCTATAAGCATTAAGGTAACCATTGATGATGTATTAATAAGGTATAATGCTAGAATCTGGCACGGGGTTAATGCCTGGAGATGTATTTTGGATGAGTTTATGTAATAGAGTAGAAAGAACACGAGTTTGGCAGGCAGTATGAAGTCAGATCATGGAGGGCTTTAAATGCTATGCTCAGAGACTTAAACGTTATTCTTCTTATGCCTTCTGTATTTCTTCATCCTCATATGCTACCTTTGTGACCTTAGGAAGGCCAGGTTAACCTCACTGACACTGTCTCATCTGTAATATGGGAATAATAATCCTTTATTATGGGTATGCTGGAAGAATTAACAGACGTAACGCATGAGACTGAGGCTGGTACACAGTGGAAGCTTAATAAATATTGGTCTTAGTATTGTTTTCTAGAATGAAATGCTGCTTTCTGCATTCCCTTATTAACCAATTTTGCACATCAGTGTTATATCTTGTGCTTTGCTAATGTCTGTTGTGTTCTTGGGAGAACCTTTTTATTTCCTTGTGGTATATTAGGGAAGAAGTCTAAAGAAACTAGTAGAGAATTTACTAAAATGGAAATTAGCATGGATTGACAGGCAAGGGCAAAAAGAGTTAACAGGTTTGGTATATCAAAGCCTTGACTTTCTGGAGATACTTTTTTCTTCAAAACATAGCCAGTGCCTTTACCGGCAACATGACCTGTACCTTGTTCCAATTATTTATGCAAATCAAGGTAATTTTTTTCTCTGTGAAGGACTTGATGAAACGATGCTATAGAAAAACACAGTCCATTTCCATTATTGCTTGCTTAACAGCAATACTACTTTGTAGCAAGAGGAAAATAGTTTTGCAGAATGCTCCTCTACCCCTGCATAGAGAATACATAATATCATGTTTGTGTTGAAACTTTTTCTTCCAAAATGTCATAACCCCATAAAAAAGAGAATTAAAATCCTATTATTTTAATTTACATCTCGCCACAAGATAAGTAAAGTTATCACTGAAATTCTAATTAAATGGGATGATTGACTAAGGTAGCACATCAAAGAAGAGAAGTGAATACGATAAGTCGAAGACTTATTAATTAGTCTGCGTGGAAGAAATTCCAGGGATGTCAAGCTGAGCCTGCTGCAAGGAGAAAAAAAGCAGACAAGAAAACGTTCGTTTCTTTGAAGTTAGGAACTGAGATAGTGATGGAGGTAATTGTGTCTGACTGGATCCAGTAATGAAGAGCTGTAAATCAGACCTCAGAATTGAAGGAAAGATTCAAGTAACGAATGTGGCTGCCCCCCCTGCTGCGAAGAAACAGAATGCAGAAAGCACTAATTGACCCAGCCTGTCTCCCAGTAGTTCTCTGTTATTATTTATTAATTTTTAATTTCTGAATTATTTACGTCCTGGGAAATTATTCTTGACAGCCTGTTAGGCGTGCCAAAGTTAATGGAGGATGAAAGGATTGGTACCAGGATTAGTAGGGATGTAGTCACAGGCTACTGGATTTAATGATTTTGGAAAGAAAAATTGATTTCACACAGCGTGTCACTTTATACTACTTTAGGGATACAGCAGCTATTTGATTAATTGAGGAAAAACCAATTCAAAGTATATTTGAAGTGTAAATGAGTCACACCGCTCAGCTGTTTATTTTTCCCTCTTTCGGAGAGATCTGAATTTTCTTGAAGCTGATGATTAAAAGCCGATGAAGACACACTTGCACGCTTTGAATGCACACCTGTTTGATTCATATTAAACACAGAAGGGAAGAAAACCCTGAAATACAAAAGGAGATATTTTCACTCTTCTTATTTCTCCTTTCTAATCTCTTTATGTGATTTTTTTTTTTTATTCCAGCATGTGGCACAGCAGTAGTTGCAACCTGCATCCCTTAAAAACTAGGCTCAAAAAACTTTCTCATTTGTTTTATGGCCTATGAAACAATTAGAAAGAAGCAGTGCTTGCTAATGAATAGAAAGAACAAATAGAAGAAAAATGTATTAAAAAGAAACAATGACTTTAATGAATAAGGTAAGAGGATTAATCTATTAGGAAAATGAGTGAAGCAGCCTAAAAGCTCTGTGCCATCATGCCTTCTCCCTTTTTGGCCAATCTCATTAGTCTTGGTGTGTCTGCTGCTCTCACCTTTGTTCATCTCTCCCTGGCCTAGTTTTCCGACTGGTCTCAAGTCAAATCTTCCTCTTCCACTGTATTTGACATCAGTGCTTCCCAAAGTTTAATGTGCGAGTAGATCACTTGAGGGTTTCTTGATACTCTACAGGTTTAGATTCGCTGGCTCTGGGAAAGGGAGGCTGAGATTCTGCATAGGTTCCCAGGTGAAATCATGCTGCTGGTCCTTGACCAGACTTTGAGCAGCAAGGTCCTACAAAACTCTGACAAACTCATTTTCTTTAAAAACATTGCTTTTAACCATGTAACTCTCTCATTCAGACACCTTAAGTGATTTCCTATACCTACAATTAAATGCAGATTCCTTAGCCGGGCATCCAAGTTCTTCCTAATATGATCAGAACCTGCCTCCTGGGCATAACCTACATTCTCCAGCTCCATGCTTTTGTTTATGCTATTTCTTCTTCCTGAAATGCCTTTGAGAATTCTACCAGCGCCTCAAGTTGTATTTCGAATATCACATCCCCAGTGCTGGCTATTGTAACCTTCTCTCACTCAACAAGACCTGCATTCTCCTTCAGATGCTTCTCTCACAGTTTAGTTTTACCTCTTTCTTGCCATGTGATATCTTCAATCTTACATTATTGCCATTAATGTACTTATTTTCCCCTAGGCAGTACTCTCCATCCTTAACCCCTATACCTTCCCAAATGTAGAGGGGAAAATATTTTTTTAACTTAAACCTCCTAATTTCATATCTACCATAAAGATTCAGACAAAAATAAACCACAAGAAATTGTGTCACGGAGTGTATGATGGGGAAATGTTCAGGAGTCTAACTACGAATAAAAAAGAGTCAAAATTGTATTGTGGTTCTTTGGCGGCAAGCCAACTCTGGCTAACAAGCAAAAAGAGAAGAAGGCTTCAAGGGTTGCCCAGAAAATAGAAGATAGAATTCAATAGAATTGAATTTAGGTGAGCAAGAATGCCACCCAGTAAGAGACTGATACCTTAGTGCCCGTGTTAAGAGGACTTGCTTGGGTCTAGATCTTACTCTCTCTCCTAAGGATTGGCCCATAAGTAGAGAAACGCAAAAAGGGAAGAGGATTAGAGCCGGTCCATTCTCCTTGGGAAGACTGGTTATTGATCCTATATCCCAGAGCTGTGTTCATTCTAGCTCTTCTTAAGTCCTGGCTGTTCAGCTTTTACTTCAACTGATTTTTATCACTGGCAGCCAAAGAACTCTAAGTGATGTGAAAGACAGTTACAGTAGTAGGTGCTCAGTAGAGGTTTGCTCATCATCCACATGGTGATTCAGATCTGAATTTTACACATTCTCAGGGACAAGTCCTTAGTCTCTTAATACACAAGCATATTACCTTTGTGCCTTCATGTAAGCTTTCCCGTACGCCTAGGATGTCATCCTCCCTGCTCCCCTTCTCTGCTTGCTTAATGCCTACTCTTTTAAAAAATTTTTTTAACATTAATATCACCCAAAGGAGAGAATCAAGTTATTCTAAGTTTTATTATGAAAAAAATTCCACATACATCAAAGTTAAAAGAACTATAAAATGAAACACCTCCTCTGCTTGGAGTCAATAACTGTTAACATTTTGCTGTATTTGCATTATATTTTTTCAGAGTAAATTTCACATCATGAAATTCCCTGCTAAACACTCACCATGCAACTCCTAAGAATAAAGATATACTCCTGTATAACACAATTCCATTATTATGCCTCAGAAAATTAATAGTAATTCCGTACTGAATTAATCCAATTGTTTCAAGAATGTCTTTTATATCGTTTTTAAAAAACAAGATCGAATAAAGTTGTTCACTCGTATTTGGTTGCTGGGTTTCTTTAGTCACTTTTCATATAGAATAATGCACTATCTTTTTTTTTTTTTTTTTGCGGTACACAGGCTCCAGAGGCGCAGGCTCAGCGGCCATAGCTCACGGGCCCAGCCGCTCCGCGGCATGTGGGATCTTCCCAGACCGGGGCACGAACCCGTGTCCCCTGAATCGGCAGGCGGACTCTCAACCACTGCGCCACCAGGGCCCCACTGACTATTTTTTTAATCTTCCAATCAAATGTGATACTTTAATCTCTTCCCCTTATGTATTAAATATCCCTTACTTTGTTAGTGATATATGTGTATTGTAATACTTCTACTCTGTATTAAGGTAATAGTGTTGACATGTTTTCCTTGCTAGATGGTGAACTCCTTAAAGGGATGGTTGTTATTTTATTAACTTTATTTTCTTTAAGTTCTCTCTGGGGAAAGAAGCAAGATATAAATATATAAATAAAATGCATTTCATTTATATTTGAAACTCCAATGTCCAGCTTATGAAAGATTCTTTATAAGGAATTATGAGCCCTAGCTGCTCCATGCCTCAGAATGGTCTATCAGTGAATGAAATAATTTTGAATTTACTCATTGGTCATAGACTGTTTTCACTGACCTTTGGAACCACAGTTTCAAATAGCTGGGAGCTGCACCACTTGAAATAGTGAAGTCTGGAGGGTATTCCTAAAGATCCAGTCATTCATATTGGTCAAGCCCCTATACAAGTCTTATACTGAGAGGGTTATTTTACTGGGTTCTGAGTTATGTTGTTCAAGTATTATCCAACGTGTTCAGCTCATGAGACCAGATAACTCTGTCTAGAATGGATAGGCAGATTTTTACTCATTAACAGTTCTAAAACACTCACTGAGAACAACCTCCTTAAAGAAAAGGCAGTCACACTTTGTTATAAAGCAGAAACTAATACACCATTGTAAAGCAATTATACGCTAATAAAGATGTTAAAAAAAAAACAAAAAAGAAAAGGCAGTCAAAGGGAGTTCCAATGGCGGTATGTATTAATAATATTTAAATGGTCAAAACCTATAGCTGACTAGAGAAAGCAAAGGGAGAATATAGAACCTCATTTGGTGGGATGTTTATAACCGATATCAGCATAGGAATGAGAAGTGATTCAAATTATTAGTTATTAAGAAATATTACAGTATGGTTCTGGGGTAGAAACAGACCAATGGAACAGAATGGAGAGTTCAGAAATAAATCTGTGTTTATGGGAATTTGATATAAGTGTACCATAAAAGATGGACAAGGATACCTTGTTGTGGTATATGATATTAAGAAAACTGGCTCTTCACCGGGAGAAAAGCTAAACTTCTGACTTAACACTATACAAAGATGAACTCTAAGTGGATTAAAACCCTAAGTGAGAAAGGTAAAACTACAGAGCCAGTAGACGAAAAAGAAGAATATCTTTGTGACGTTTATTAAACCATGAAAGCACAAATCATGATTGAAAAATTGATGATTTAACTGCATCAGAATTAAGACTTTTTGTTCAGTGAAGGATACGAAAAACAAAGTTAACGGATAGAGAGAATAGTTGCAGCATTGAAAACTAACAACAGATTAATATCTAGATAAATGCTGTCCATTAAAAATATAATGCGAACCCCATAAATTACTTAAAATATTCTAGTAATCACATTAAAAAATAAAAAAGTGAAATTAGTTTTAATAATGTATTTTACCCAATTTCCCCAAAATATTAGCATTTTAACATGAACTCCAAAAAGAAAATTATTGAGATTTAAAAAAATTTTTTTTAATTTATTTTATTTATTTTTTTACACAGCAGGTCCTTATTAGTCATCAATTTTATACACATCAGTGTATACATGTCAATCCCATTCGCCCAATTCATCCCACCACTACCACCATCCCCCCACCACCCCCGCTGCTTTCCCCACCTTGGTGTCCATAACGTTTGTTCTCTACATCTGTGTCTCAATTTCTGCCCTGCAAACTGTTTCATCTATACCACTTTTCTAGGTTCCACATATATGCATTAATATACGATTTTTGTTTTTCTCTTTCTGACTTACTTCACTCTGTATGACAGTCTCTAGATCCATCCACATCTCTACAAATGACCCAATTTCATTCCTTTTTATGGCTGAGTAATATTCCATTGTATATACGTGCCACATCTTTATTCATTCAACTGTCGATGGGCATTTAGGTTGCTTCTGAGACCTGGCTATTGTAAATAGTGCTGCAATGAACATTGGGGTGCATGTGTCTTTTTGAATTATGGTTTTCTCTGGGTATATGCCCAGTACGGGGATTGCTGGGTCATACGGTAATTCTATTTTTAGTTTTTTAAGGAACCTCCATACTGTTCTCCATAGTGGCTGTATCAATTTATATTCCCACCAACAGTGCAAGAGGGTTCCCTTTTCTCCACACCCTCTCCAGAATTTGTTGTTTGTAGATTTTCTGATGATACCCATTCTAACTGGTGTGAGGTGATACCTTATTGTAGTTTTGATTTGCATTTCTCTAATAATTAGTGATGTTGAGCAGCTTTTCATGTGCTTCGTGGCCATCTGTATGTCTTCTTTGGAGAAATGTCTATTTAGGTCTTCTGCCCATTTTTGGATTGGGTTGTTTGTTTTTGTAATATTGAGCTGTGTGACCTGTTTATATATTTTGGAGATTAATCCTTTGTCCGTTGATTCATTTGCAAATATTTTCTCCCATTCTGAGGGTTGTCTTTTGGTCTTGTTTATAGTTTCCTTTGCTGTGCAAAAGCTTTGAAGTTTCATTAGTCCCATTTGTTTATTTTTGTTTTCATTTCCATTACTCTAGGAGACGGATCAAAAATATCTTGCTGTGATTTATGTCAAACAGTGTTCTTCCTATGTTTTCCTCTAAGAGTTTTATAGTGCCTGGTCTTACATTTAGGTCTCTAATCCATTTTGAGTTTATTCTAGTGTATGGTGGTAGGGAGTGTTCTATTTTAATTCTTTTACATGTAGCTGTCCAGTTTTCCCAGCACCACTTATTGAAGAGACTGTCTTTTCTCCATTGTATATCCTTGCCTCCTTTGCCATAGATTAGTTGACCATAGGTGCATGGGTTTATCTCTGGGCTTTCTATCTTGTTCCATTGATCAATGTTTTTGTTTTTGTGCCAGTACCATATTGTCTTGCTTACTGTATCTTTGTAGTATAGTCTGAAGTCAGGGAGTCTGATTCCTCCAGCTCCATTTTTTTCCCTCAAGACTGCTTTGGCTCTTCAGGATCTTTTATGTCTCCATAAAAATTTTAAGATTTTTTGTTCTAGCTCCGTAAAAATTAACACTGGTAATTTGATAGGGATTGCATTGAATCTGTAGATTGCTTTGGGTAGTATAGTCATTTTCACATTATCGATTCTTCCAATCCAAGAACATGGTATATCTCTCCATCTGTTGGTATCATCTTTAATTTCTTTCATCAGCGTCTTATAGTTTTCTGCATACAAGTCTTTTGTCTCCCTAGGTAGGTTTATTCCTAGATATTTTAATCTGTTGCATCGGTAAATGGGAATGTTTCCTTAATTTCTCTTTCAGATTTTTCATCATTGGTATACAGGAATGCAAGATATTTCTGTGCATTAACTTTGTATCCTGCAACTTTACCAAATTCATTGATTAGATCTAGTAGGTTTCTGGTGGCAACTTTAGGATTCTCTATGTATAGTATCATGTCATCTGCAGTGAGTTTTACTTCGTCTTTTCCAATTTGTATTCCTTTTATTTCTTTTTCTTCTCTGATTGCCGTGGCTAGGACTTCCAAAACTATGTTGAATAATAGTGGTGAGAGTGGACATCCTTGTCTTCTTCCTGATCTTTGAGGAAATACTTTCAGTTTTTTACCATTGAGAATGATGTTTGCTGTGGGTTTGTCATATATGGTCTTTATTATGTTGAGGTAGGTTCCCTCTATGCCCACTTTCTGGAGAGTTTTTATCATAAATGGGTGTTGAATTTTGTCAAAAGGTTTTTCTGCATCTATTGAGATGATCATATGGTTTTTATTCTTCAGTTTGTTAATATGGTATATCACATTGATTGATTTGCATATACTGAAGTATCCTTGCATCTCTGGGATAAATCCCACTTGATCATGGTGTATGATCCTTTTAATGTGTTGTTGGATTCTGTTTGCTAGTATTTTGTTGAGGATTTTTGTGTCTATATTCATCAGTGATATTGGTCTGCAATTTTCCTTTTTTGTAGTATCTTTGTCTGGTTTTGGTATCAGGGTGATGGTGGCCTCATACAATGAGTTTTGGAGTTTTCCTTCCTCTGCAATGTTTTGGAAGAGTTTGAAAAGGATGGGTATTAGCTCTTCTCTAAATGTTTGATACAATTCACCTGTGAAGCCATCTGGTCCTGGACTTTTGTTTGTTGCAAGATTTTAAATCATAGTTTCAATTTCATTACTTGTGATTGGTCTGTTCATATTTTCTATATCTTCCTGGTTCAGTCTTAGAAGGTTATACCTTTCTAAGAATTTGTCAGTTTCTTCCAGGTTGTCCATTTTATTGGCATAGAGTTGTTTGTAGTAGTCTCTTAGGATGCTTTGTATTTCTGCGGTGTCTGTTGTAACTTCTCCTTTTTCATTTCTAAATTTATTGATTTGAGTCCTCTTCCTCTTTTTCTTGATCAGTCTGGCTAATGGTTTATCAATTTTGCTTATCTTCTCAAAGAACAAGCTTTTAGTTTTATTGATCTTTGCCATTGTTTTCTTGTTTTTATTTCATTTATTTCTGCTCTGATCTTGATGTATTCTTTCTTCTGCTAACTTTGGGCTTTGTTTGTTTTTCTTTCTGTAGTTCCTTTAGGTGTAACGTTAGATTATTTGAGATTTTTCTTGTTTCTTGAGGTAGGCTTCTATAGCTATAAAATTCCCTCTTAGAACTGCTTTTGCTGCATCCCATAGGTTTTAGATTGTCGTGTTTTCATTGTCATTTGTCTCTAGATATTTTTTGATTTTCTCTTTGATTTCTTCAGTGATCTCTTGGTTATTTAGTAACGTATTGTTTAGCCTCCATGTGTTTGTGTTTTTTACCTTTTTTCCCTATAATTGATTTCTAATCTCATAGCATTGTGGTCAGAAAAGATACTTGATATGATTTCAATTTTCTTAAATATGCTGTGGCCTAATTTGTGATCCAAGATATGATCTATCCTGTAGAATGTTCCATGCACACTTGAGATAAAGTGTAATCTGCTGTTTTTGGATGGAATGTCCTATAAATATCAATTAAATCTATCTGGTCTATTGTGTCATTTAAAGCTTCTGTTTCCTTATTTATTTTCATTTTGGATGATCTGTTCATTGGTGTAAGTGAGGTGTTAGCATCCCCCACTATTACTGTGTTACTGTCGGTTTCCTCTTTTACAGCTGTTGGCCATTGCCTTATGTATTGAGGTGCTCCTATGTTGGGTGCATATATATTTATAATTGTTATATCTTCTTCATGGATTGATCCCTTGATCATTATATAGTGTCCTTCCTTGCCTCTTGTAACATTCTTTATTTTAAAGTCTATTTTATCTGATAGGAGTATTGCTACTCCAGCTTTTTTTTGATTTCCATTTACACAGAATATCTTTTCCCATCCCCTCAATTTCAGTCTGTATGTGTCGCTAGGTCTGAAGTTGGTCTCTTGTAGACAGCATATAGATGGGTCTTCTTTTTGTATCCATTCAGCAGGCCTGTGTCTTTTTGTTGGAGCATTTAATCCATTCACGTTTAAGGTGATTATTAATATGTATGTTCCTATGATCATTTTCTTAATTGTTTTTGGTTTGTTTTGTAGGTCCTTTTCTTCTCTTGTGTTTCCTACTTAGAGAAGTTCCTTTAGCATTTGTTGTAGAGCTGGTTTGGTGGTGCTGAATTCTCTTAGCTTTTGCTTGTCTGTAAAGCTTTTGATTTCTCCATCAAATCTGAATGAGATCCTTGCTGGGTAGAGTAATCTTGGTTGTAGGTTCTTCCCTTTCATCACTTTAGGTATATCATGCCACTCCCTTCTGGCTTGTAGAGTTTCTGCTGAGAAATCAGCTGTTAACCTTATGGGAGTTACCTTGTATGTTATTTGGCGTTTCTCCCTTGCTGCTTTCAATAATTTTTCTTTGTCTTTAATTTTTGCCAATTTGATTGCTATGTGTCTCGGCATGTTTCTCCTTGGGTTTATCCTGTATGGGTGTATCTCTGCACTTCCTGGACTTGGGTGGCTATTTCCCTTCCCATGTTAGGGAAGTTTTCGACTATAATCTATTCTAATATTTTCTCGGGTCCTTTCTCTGTCTCTTCTCCTTCTGGGACCCCTATAATGTGAATGTTGTTGCATTTAATATTGTCCCAGAGGTCTCTTAGGCTGTTTTCGTTTCTTTTCATTATTTTTTCTTTATTCTGTTCCACAGCATTGAATTCCACCATTCTGTCTTCCAGGTCACTTATCTGTTCTTCTGCCTCAGTTATTCTGCTATTGATTCCTTCTAGTGTAGTTTTCATTTCAGATATTGTATTGTTCATCTCTGTTCGTTTGTTCTTTAATTCTTCTAGGTCTTTGTTAAACATTTCTTGCATCTTCTTGAACTTTGCCTCCATTCTTTTCCCGAGGTCCTGGATCATCTTCACTATCATTATTCTGAATTCTTTTTCTGGAATGTTGCCAATCTCCACTTCATTCAGTTGTTGCTCTGCGGTTTTATCTTGTTCCTTCATCTGGTACATAGCCCTCTGCCTTTTCATCTTGTCTATCTCTCTGTGATTTTTGTCCAGAGGTTGTAGGATTGTAGTTCTTCTTTCTTCTGCTGTTGCCCTCTGGTGGATGAGGCTATCTAAGAGGCTTGTGCATGTTTCCTGATGGGAGGGACTGGTGGTGGGTAGAGCTGACTGTTGCTGTGGTGGGCAGAGCTCAGTAAAACTTTAATCCACTTGACTGCTGATGGGTGGGGCTGGCTTCCCTCCCTGTTGGTTGTTTGGCCTGAGGCAACCCAACACTGGAGCCTACCTGGGCTCTTTGGTGAGGCCAATGGCAGAATCTGGGAGGGCTCACGCCAAGGAGTACTTCCCAGAAGTTCTGCTGCCAGTGTGAGCCACAGCCACCACCCGCCTGTGCAGTAGACCCTCCAACACTAGCAGGTAGGTCTGGTTCAGTCTCCTATGGGGTCACTGCTCCTTCCCCTGAGTCCCGATGTGCACACTACTTTGTGCCCTCCAAGAATGGAGTCTGTTTCCCTCAGTCCTGTCGAAATCCTGCAATCAAATCCTACTAGCCTTCAAAGTCTGATTCTCTAGGAATTCCTCCTCCCCTTGCTGGACCCCCAGGTTGTGAACCTGATGTGCTCAGAACCTTCACTCCAGTGGATGGACTTCTGTGATATAAGTGTTCTCCAGTGTATGAGTCACCCACCCAGCAGTTATGGGATTTGATTTTACTGTGATTGCACCCTTCCTACCATCTCATTGTGGCTTCTCTTTTGTCTTTGGATGTGGGGTATCTTTTTTGGTGAGTTCCAGTGTCTTCCTGTCGATGATTGTCCAGCAGCTAGTTGTAATTCTGGTGTTCTTGCAAGAGAGAGTGAGAGCACGTCCTTCTACTCTGCCATCTTGGTTCCTAATCTCAATGAGATGTTTTTAAAAAACTTTATACTAAGTACTTGTAATCTGGTATATGTTTTACGCTTAGCAGCACATTTCAATTTAGACAATACATTTTTATTGGAAATATTATATTTCATAAAAAGTAGACTAATATGCCCCAGTTGTTCCAACATACTTAAATATTTTCCAATAAAGATATTAAATCCCCCCAAATATTTTCCTTTAATATTTATCCATGTTGACAAAACTTGTTCATCTTTTTTAGAAGAATTGATTTGACTTTGAAGCAAAAGCATATCAATTTTAAAACTAAATTAATTCAAGGTAAGTACATTCACTAACTCTTTTTTCTTTTTTTTTTTTTTGTGGTACACAGGCCTCTCACTGTTGTGGCCTCTCCCATTGTGGAGCACGGACGTGTAGGCACAGTGGCCATGGCTCACGGGCCTAGCCACTCCGCAGCATGTGGGATCTTCCCGGACCAGGTCATGAACCCATGTCCCCTGCATCGGCAGGTGGACTCTCAACCACTGTGCCACCAGGGAAGCCCCCACTAACTCTTGTGTCACTTAGTATTAAATGTTGAGTTCAAAAGGGTATTGTATTTGAAAAGCAACTCTAAACTTACCAATATTAACAAAACAGTCTTCAAATTTTTCTTGTGTTTTTTTCTTTTTACAATCAAATAATGTCATTGATAAAATCTCCTGCACTTTAATTCATGTTAGAAAAATGTGTAAAGTCATTATTATTGATTTGTATTATAAAGAGTTCCAATCGCAACATAAATTCTTATACCTGTCTAGTTAGGTCAAAATTACCTCTTTGTGGAGTTTTAAATTTAGTTTGTTCATATTTAGTTTGATACCTGTAAGAAAATGAAAACCACACCATTATTTTCTATCTTTGATTATCAAATATTTAACATACATCCCTTTCATTTCAGGAAAATTTTAAGTTGGACTTAATTCCTTCCATGACTATTATCAATGGGCATTGGCAATGAGCACTGAAAAAAATCACTAAAATCATTGTCTTCTACTTCTTTGAACAAGTTCCATAAGTTGGCAGTTGTTCACAGCATTTGTACATATATTCCAAATGACTTTTAAACAGCTGCACCCATAGCACTTTTCATAGAGTCTGCTTCACAAACCTGAGCACAAATACTTTCAATTTCTATACTTTGAACGAAGGATTAAGGGAAACAGAAATCTCTTTTATAAAAGTTCCAATAAATCTGGATTTTTAACCTAATAGAAATGGACCACCATGTGTCATGTTAGAAACACATTTTTTTTTATATAGTTGAAATTCTTTGATGGCTATAAAAGAGTAAAAAATATCTGCACCACAAATTTAATTTTCAACCCATGAGAAATGAGTGATAGAATGGGTGCTGTGGTTACCTTGTAGGTGTCTTAATCCCATCAGGGCCCTAAGCTGTCTTTGCCCTCCTATCTTCCAGGTTTCTTGCTGGCGACTTTCTGGCTGAACACAGCCATGGGGCATAAAGGTCAGCCTCACTGACAGGTTAGAGTGCAGAAACACTCTTCAGCACACCACGTCTTCCCCTTTCTTGACTTTTTTATTTTGGAGGGAGCATATCCTCACTATCTTCTTGAGAAAAAGTACATAGGAATTAAGTTTTTGAAATCTTGCATACCTGAAAACGTCTTTGTTCCCCTCATATGTATTCGATAGTTTGGCTGAACCTAGAATTGCAGTAGGAACACTTTTCCTCGGGATTTTGGAAGGTCTTTCTCCCTTGTCTTATTGCAATTGAGATGTCTGAAGTTATATTGATTCCTGATCCCTTGTATATAACCTGTTTTCCTCTCTGAAAGCTTATAGGATCTTCTCTTGGTCCCCAGTGTTCTGAAATTTCACAATGATGTACCTTGATATAGATCTACTCCAGTCTACCTTTTTTGGCAGGGGGCACTCAGTGGGCCCTTTTCACCTGGCAACTGATGTCTTTAGTTCTGAGAAATTTTTGTTGACTTATTTTATGACGATTTTTCCATTTTGTTTTATCTGTGCTCTGTTCTAGGAAAAAAATATCCATTATTAAGATGTTGAACCCTCAGGTCGGGCCCTTTTATTTTTCTTACATCTTTTCTCCTATTTTCTTTTCTCTTTTGTCTTATTGCTCTGCTTTCTCAGATCTTACTTCAACTTTATCTTCCAACTCTTCAATTGAAATTTTTAAATTTCAGCTATTTTGTAATTTTCAAGAGCTCTTTTTACTCTCTGAATTTTCCTTTTATGTAGTGCTTTTTTTTTTCTTTTTTTAAGTTTTCACAAGGGTAATCTTTTCTTCTGATTTCTCAGAAGATACTAGTAGTTTCGTTGAAGTGTTCTTCTCTCTATATACTCTCTGTTTTCTCCAAGTTACCTTCTTTTGATCATTGGTTTTGGCTTCTGTCTTCTATGGTAGAGGTCTTCCACAAGGATCTGGTTGTCCTCTCTTATATGTTCATGATTAAGGATGAAGGGCTGACTGAGCTCTGCCCACCAGAGCAACAGCCAGCTCTATCCACCATCAGTCCCTCCCATCAGGAAACTTCCACAAGCATCTTAGATAGCCTCATCCACCAGAGGGCAGACAGCAGAAGCAGAAAGAAGTACAATCCTGTAGCCAGTGGAACAAAAACCACATTCACAGAAAGATAGACAAGATGAAAAGGCAGAGGGCTATGTATCAGCTGAAGGAACAAGATAAAACCCCAGAAAAACAACTAAATGAAGTGGAGATTGGCAACCTTCCAGAAAAAGAATTCAGAATAATGATAGTGAAGATGATCCAGGACCTCGGCAAAAGAATGGGGGCAAAGATCGAGAAGATGCAAGAAATGTATAACGAAGATATAGAAGAATTAAAGAACAAACAAACAGAGCTGAACAACACAATAACTGAAATGAAAACTACACTAGAAGGAATCAATAGCAGAATAACTGAGGCAGAAGAACAGATAAGTGACCTGGAAGACAGAATGGTGGAATTCAATGCTGTGGAACAGAATAAAGAAAAAGTAATGAAAAGAAATGAAAACAGCCTAAGAGACCTCTGGGACAACATTAAATGCAACAACATTCACATTATAGGGGTCCCAGAAGGAGAAGAGACAGAGAAAGGACCCGAGAAAATATTAGAATAGATTATAGTCGAAAACTTCCCTAACATGGGAAGGGAAATAGCCACCCAAGTCCAGGAAGCGCAGAGAGTCCCATACAGGATAAACCCAAGGAGAAACATGCCGAGACACATAATAATCACATTGGCAAAAATTAAAGACAAAGAAAAATTATTGAAAGCAGCAAGGGAGAAACGCCAAATAACATACAAGGTAACTCCCATAAGGTTAACAGCTGATTTCTCAGCAGAAACTCTACAAGCCAGAAGGGAGTGGCATGATATACCTAAAGTGATGAAAGGGAAGAACCTACAACCAAGATTACTCTACCCAGCAAGGATCTCATTCAGATTTGATGGAGAAATCAAAAGCTTTACAGACAAGCAAAAGCTAAGAGAATTCAGCACCACCAAACCAGCTCTACAACAAATGCTAAAGGAACTTCTCTAAGTAGGAAACACAAGAGAAGAAAGGGATCTACAGTAACAAACCCAAAATAATTAAGAAAATGGTAATACGAACATACAAATCAATAATTACCTTAAACGTGAATGGATTAAATGCTCCAACCAAAAGACACAGGCTTGCTGAATGGATAAAAAAGGAAGAGCCATCTATATGCTGTCTACAAGAGACCCACTTCCGACCTAGGGACACATACAGACTGAAAGTGAAAGGTTGGAAAAAGATATTACATGCAAATGGAAATCAAAAGAAAGCTAGAGTAGCAATACTCCTATCAGATAAAATAGACTTTAAAATAAAGAATGTTACAAGAAACAAGGAAGGACACTATATAATGGTCAAGGGATCAATCCAAGAAGAAGATATAACAATTATAAATATATATACACCCAACATAGGAGCACCTCAACACATAAGGTAACTGCTAACAGCTATAAAAGAGGAAACTGACAGTAACACAATAATAGTGGGGGATGTTAACACCTCACTTACAGCAATGGACAGGTCATCCAAAATGAAAATAAATAAGGAAACAGAAGCTTTAAATGACACAATAGACCAGATAGATTTAATTGATATTTATAGGACATTCCATCCAAAAACAGCAGATTACACTTTCTTCTCAAGTGCGCATGGAACATTTTCCAGGATAGATCACATCTTGGGTCACAAATCAAGCCTCAGTAAATTTAAGAAAATTGAAATCAAATCAAGCATCTTTTCTGACCACAATGCTATGAGATTAGAAATCAATTATAGGGAAAAAAACTTAAGAAATACAAACACATGGGGGCTAAACAATACATTACTAAATAACCAAGAGATCACTGAAGAAATCAAAGAGAAAATCAAAAATTACCTAGAGACAAATGACAATGAAAACACGACAATCTAAAACCTATGGGATGCAGCAAAAGCAGTTCTAAGCAAGAAGTTTATAGCTATAGAAGCCTACCTCAAGAAACAAGAAAAATCTCAAATAATCTAACGTTACACCTAAAGGAACTACAGAAAGAAAAACAAACAAAGCCCAAAGTTAGCAGAAGAAAGAATACATCAAGATCAGAGCAGAAATAAATGAAATAGAAACAAAGAAAACAATGGCAAAGATCAATAAAACTAAAAGCCGGCTCTTTGAGAAGATAAGCAAAATTGATAAACCATTAGCCAGACTGATCAAGAAAAAGTGGGAGAGGACTCAAATCAGTAAAATTAGAAATGAAAAAGGAGAAGTTACAACAGACACCGCAGAAATACAAAGCATCCTAAGAGACTACTACAAACAACTCTATGCCAATAAAATGGACAACCTGGAAGAAACTGACAAATTCTTAGAAAGGTATAACCTTCTAAGACTGAACCAGGAAGATATAGAAAATATGAACAGACCAATCACAAGTAATGAAATTGAAACTATGATTTAAAATCTTGCAACAAACAAAAGTCCAGGACCAGATGGCTTCACAGGTGAATTGTATCAAACATTTAGAGAAGAGCTAATACTCATCCTTCTCAAACTCTTCCAAAACATTGCAGAGGAAGGAAAACTCCAAAACTCATTGTATGAGGCCACCATCACCCTGATACCAAAACCAGACAAAGATACTACAAAAAAGGAAAATTGCAGACCAATATCACTGATGAATATAGACACAAAAATCCTCAACAAAATACTAGCAAACAGAATCCAACAACACATTAAAAGGATCATACACCATGATCAAGTGGGATTCATCCCAGAGATGCAAGGATACTTCAGTATATGCAAATCAATCAATGTGATATACCATATTAACAAACTGAAGAATAAAAACCATATGATCATCTCAATAGATGCAGAAAAACCTTTTGACAAAATTCAACACCCATTTATGATAAAAACTCTCCAGAAAGTGGGCATACAGAGAACCTACTTCAACATAATAAAGCCATGTATGACAAACCCACAGCAAACATCATTCTCAATGGTGAAAAACTGAAAGAATTTCCTCTAAGATCAGGAAGAAGACAAGGATGTCCACTCTCACCACTGTTATTCAACATAGTTTTGGAAGTCCTAGCCACAGCCATTGGAGAAGAAAAAGAAATAAAAGGAATACAAATTGGAAAAGAAGAAGTAAAACTGTCACTGTTTGCAGATGACATGATACTATACATAGAGAATCCTAAAGTTGCCACCAGAAAACTACTAGAGCTAATCAATGAATTTGGTAAAGTTGCAGGATACAAAATTAATGCACAGAAATCTCTTGCATTCCTATACACTACTGCTGAAAATCTGAAAGAGAAATTAAGGAAACACTCCCGTTTACCATTGCAACAGAAAGATTAAAATATCTAGGAATAAACCTACCTAGGGAGACAAAAGACTTGTATGCAGAAAACTGTAAGACACTGATGAAAGAAATTAAAGATGATACAAACAGATGGAGAGATATACCATGTTCTTGGATTGGAAGAGTCAATATTGTGAAAATGACTGTACTACCCAAAGCAATCCACAGATTCAGTGCAATCCCTATCAAATTACCAGTGGCACTTTTTACAGAACTAGAACAAAAAAATCTTAAAATTTTTATGGAGACACAAAAGACCCTGAATAGCAAAAGTAGTATTGAGGGAAATAAATGGAGCTGGAGGAATCAGACGCCCTGACTTCAGAATATACTACAAAGCTACAGTAATCAAGACAATATGGTACTGGCACGAAAACAAAAACATTGATCAATGGAACAAGATAGAAAGCCCAGAGATAAACCCATGCACCTATGGTCAACTAATCTATGGCAAAGGAGGCAAGGATATACAATGGAGAAAAGACAGTCTCTTCAATAAGTGGTGCTGGGAAAACTGGACAGCTACATGTAAAAGAATTAAAATAGAACACTCCCTACCACCATACACTAGAATAAACTCAAAATGGATTAGAGACCTAAATGTAAGACCAGACACTATAAAAGTCTTAGAGGAAAACATAGGAAGAACCGTCTTTGACATAAATTACAGCAAGATATTTTTTCATCCATCTCCTAGAGTAATGGAAATAAAAACAAAAATAAACAAATGGGACCTTAGGAAACTTCAAAGTTTTGCACAGCAAAGGAAACTATAAACAAGATGAAAAGACAGCCCTCAGAATGGGAGAAAATATTTGCAAATGAATCAAGTGACAAAGGATTAATCTCCAAAATATATAAACAGGTTATGCAGCTCAATATTACAAAAACAAACAACCCAATCCAAAAATGGGCAGAAGACCTAAATAGACATTTATCCAAAGAAGACATACGGATGGCCAAGAAGCACATGAAAAGCTGCTCAACATCACTAATTATTAGAGAAATGCAAATCAAAACTCTAATAAGATATCACCTCACACTGGTTAGAATGGGCATCATCATAAAATCTACAAACAAGAAATGCTGGAGAGGGTGTGGAGAAAAGGGAACCCTCTTGCACTGTTGATGGGAATGTAAATTGATACAGCCACTATGGAGAACAGTATGGAGGTTCCTTAAAAAACTAAAAATAGAATACCGTATGACCCAGTAATCCCCCTACTGGGCGTATACCCAGAGAAAACCATCATTCAAAAAGATACATGCACCCCAATGTTCATTGCAGCACTATTTACAATAGCCAGGTCATGGAAGTAACGTAAATGCCCATCAAGAGACGAATGGATAAAGAAGATGTGGTACATATATACAATGGAATATTACTCAGCCATAAAAAGGAATGAAATTGGGTCATTTGTTGAGACATGGATGGATCTAGAGACTGTCATACAGAGTGAAGTAAGAAAGAGAAAAACAAAAATCGTATATTAATGCATGTATGTGGAACCTAGAAAATGGATACAGATGAACCGGTTTGCAGGGCAGAAATAGAGACACAGATGTAGAGAATAAACGTATGGCCACCAAGGCGGAAAGGTGGCGGCGTGGGGACGGTTGTGGTGGTGGGATGAATTGGGAGATTGGGATTGGAAAAAAAAAAAAAGAATGAAGGGCTGAAATATAATTAGTTTCTCTGACTACTTTTGTGCAGCTGGTTTCCTTTGAATGACACTGTCAGGTGATGTGAATGGGCTGTTTGTTGGTGAACTCCTGATGTCAGTATTTTCAAATCTTTCCTCTTTGGTTGGTTATGTTTAGCAGAAATGAATCTTCCACTGTCTCGCCTAGAGGGAAATGGTCATGCTGCTGGCATTCTGGGAGCCAAGTCAGGGAAGAGATAGATATTGTTGGTGCTCAGCATTCAGTCATGACATCTCTCTGTGTTTGGTATGATAATAATAACATACCTTCAATTATGTGTAATGTCTCATAATCCAGAGGCCTTCTGTACCTACTTCTGAGAATAAACTATACTATAGGGTTTATATGTGTATAATTTAATATAAATGCCATATATATTATAGCAGTGTGCAATGTGGGCAGAGATAAAGAACTAGCCTGGTGGAACAGCTTCCTCCGAGTCCTCCCTTTTTTAGCCACCTAGTTATTTCAGCCTCCCCTTTACACCTTCGAAACCAAGCAGAGGTACAGAGCGCTGCCAGTTGTCAATCTGCTTTCTGGATTCCAAAGTTTCACTGCTCTTGTATTCTCTTGTCTTCATGTTCATGTGGGTTTAGGCCTTTTAAAGAAACTCTTCACTCTAGTTTTAGTGGAATTTTGCAGGGAAGTGAAATTAGGGGTGTGGTTTACTCTGCCATCTTCACCCAGAAAACCATTTACGTCACTTGTGCTTCTTTTAAAATAAGCAATGAGGCAGAAGTTGCAGGTTATTGAGATAAAGACCAATCAAGGGGTTCTTCCGTCTCCTTTATTCTCTTTCTGTGACAGGGTGAAACAATATTTAGATCGAACAAGTACGTATTCATTTAAGCTCTCTGCTGTTGAGAAAACTAGTTTTGAAAGTTTGAACAGTCTGAGCAACCACATTTGGTCTTTGAAGCCGACTCGTAGGGCTTTTTCCACAACCCGTGACTAAACTTTGTGCACACAGTAGCTGGTTACTTAAGGAACAGAGGCATTCATTTTATTACCTCTCCCAGGTCAGAAATGGTTGGTTCCTCTGAGAGCAAATTCAAACTATTCTGTCTCATTTGAAGGAAATATAGTGTCCAATTTTCCTCTAATATAAACACATTAAATAGCATGCAAGTTTAATTTCTGAACAAGAAGCTTTTCTTGTGTTACTTATCACACAATTACGTGTTAATTATTGAAATATGGATAAATTGTCTTCCGGGAAGGGGCACTCGGGGCTTAGTATGTAGTACAATAATAAATAAAAAGTTGGAAAATATTGATTCCATTCATTTCCCATAGAAATGAGAAAAACAAATCATTAATTGTATTATAACTGTTATGGATACTTCAGCACTCTGAAATGGGAAATTTGACAACAACCTCTCTGGCTGACCTTAAATAACATTTAGCTGTCTCCCTTTTTTCCTTTATCCTCTCCTTCCTTCCCTCAAACATGTTTCTTGATCCTCAGTGTGTGCAGGGCTCTGAACTTGTTTCGGGAGCTCTAGCTATGAACAAGGCAGACACTGTCCCTGCCTTCTTGAAACTATGCTCTGGCAGAAGGGACAAGTGTGAAACAAGTGACTACAACATGACTTACTGCGATAAGAATATAAAAGAGGAGGACGCCCGCCAAGCCCAGGTGTAGTATTTGAGCTGATATCTGAAAGGAGTAAAAGATGCTTGCTTAGGCAAAGAGCACACGTAGGGAGCCCGGGAAAGCAGTACCAGACCTAAGTAACAGTAAGTATAAATAAATTCCCAGAGGCACTTCTGGATGGCCAGAACCTAGTGACAGAGGGTGACAGAGACAGAGAGAGATCAGAGATGAGGCTGGGCAGAAAGCCAAGTCCACATCATGTTTGGCTGCAATATTCCCTCAGAAAAAAAATAACCCCTGGGCTTCCCTGGTGGCGCAGTGGTTGGGAGTCTGCCTGCTAATGCAGGGGACACGGGTTCGAGCCCTGGTCTGGGAGGATCCCACATGCCACGGAGCAAATAGGCCCATGAGCCACAACTACTGAGCCTGCACGTCTGGAGCCTGTGTTCCGCAAGAAGAGAGGCCGTGATAGTGAGAGGCCCGCGCACCACGATGAAGAGTGGCCCCCACTTGCCGCAACTAGAGAAAGCCCTCGCACAGAAACGAAGACCCAACACAGCAAAAATAAATAAATTAATTAATAAACTCCTACCCCCAACATCTAAAAAAAATAAAAATAAAAATAATCCCTTACAGCAGAAACATCAGGCAGGGAGTTGACTTGCTCAACAGTTTAAATGGTCATCCAGCTTCAATATGACAATACATTTCAATGAAAAAATTTTACTGAGGACAAGTTTTCAAAAGGTATATGTGTATATATATTTTGAATTGTTTAGACTTTTATTAGACTACAAAATGGGTTTTCTAATGGGTGAACACGAACAGGATCTATTAAGAATACCCAACACCATCTATTATGTTTTCTGCTAATGTGTCTACCTCCCAATGTTTTTGTTTTGTTTTGTTTTAATCACAATTCAGTGTTTAAAGGATAAAGCTTTTTAAAAAAATAAATAAAAGATAATGCTTTTCTTAGCATTCACTATTGCTCAGTAGCTGAATGTGTGTGCTGTCCGAGATCATGAGGTTAGTGGTGCTTATTTCAGTATTAAATAAAAGGATTCATTTTCATTGAAGCAAGCAGGGAATTAAGCTTACAACTTCAATTACCAATAATTAATTCCCTACACTGCAAGCCATGCAGTTTGCATTTAAACTCCCAATGCCCAAAGGATAACAAAAATCTATTTTGATCACTTTTTATTTTCATCATTTAAGAAGTACATCTTACTTCAATTAGGCACATGCATTTCCAGATTATAAAAGAGAACAAATACCCCTTCTAAAAAACTAGGCGATGGGAGCAGAGGAGAATTTTAAGCATGACAAAGAAATCCTAGGATGTTTTCATTTCTCTTGCTTTTACTAAAGGAGTGCCTGAAATTGTGTAGAATTAGCTACCTCATTTAGGAGAACCTGTTATTTACAAGCAGGCGGATCATTTCCCTTAATTTGTTTTTTTTCTTTTTTTAAAAATGGAAGTATAGTTGATTTACAATGTTGTGTTAATTTCTGCTGTACAGCAAGGGAATTCAGTTATACATATATGTACTTTTTTAAAATATTCTTTTCCAATACGGTTTATCATAGGATATTGAATATAGTCCCTGTGCTATACAGTAGGACCTCGCTGTTTATGCATTCCATGTATAATAGCTCACATCTGCTCACCCCAGCCTCCCACTCCATCCCTCCCCCAACCCCCGCCCCTCTTTGTTTTTCCTTATGCATTAAACTATTCTTTGGTGGCTTTTCACTACCTGAGAAAAATTTTAAATTCAAAATGAAGCAAAATTAAGTCCTGCTTCAAAGTCAAGCCCACCACCTTGGGCAGGAGGCATAAGGATCAAAAGAACTCTTCAGAGAGGGAGACTTGACCTACAGATGGATGAGAGAGACTGAGCTCGTCAGGATGGTCCGCATTTTTGGGGACAAGTTCTGAGCAAAAGAAAGAAGCCGCCAATGTGTCACCAAAGCAAAGACACAATCAGAGCCAGAGTTCTTAGAGATGAAAAGAGGTGCTTGGAATTAGGTTTCACTAGAAAAAGGTAGACCTGTGTGGCATGCAGAAAAATAAGTTCTAAGAAGCCTTATCTTTCAAGTTTTGAAGACATTAATTTTCTTCCTGCTTGCAAGTGTTAACTTTGCCCCAAATCTCATTATTTATAATAATTGACCATGTTACAGTAATATCTCATTTAAGTGGAACTCAGTGAAATGAAACCATAAATTAACTGGAATTAGCTTCTTCATTTGGCTTTCAGGAAAAAGGATGCAGTATCAGTCATTTAATAAAAAGTAATAGCTACAGTGGACATTAGTACATATCCATCCCAATCTTCAATCCATGCTGTACAATGTCCAAATATGTTTAGAATCTGGTTCCCATACCCTGCAATATCCTTAATAGAGCAGTAACACACTAAACAAAAATTATACCTCCCATTTTAAGAAAACAAACCAAGATCAACCAATATATTTTTTAAATGATTCTATTTATAAGGGTTGAAGCAAAAAGGATTTTCTGGACAAGTGAACCTTAATGATTAAAAATGGTAATAGTTATTCAGTCTAACATTCAAGCAGTCTGATTAATCAATCAACTTTTTGCATCATTAAGTAAAAATATATACAACATTGAAAGAGACCCAGCCATCAAATCAAATTCCATCAACAGTTTCTAAATGCAAGGAGAGAAGAGAAGGATTTGCTGGATATTAGCATACAAACCAAACGAAAACAGATTTCATGCTTCTGGAGGCCAAAAGCCACGTCTACTAAAATCATTTAAACACAGAGACCTACCACTGGCCCTGGTGTGTATATGCTTGCACAGCCAAATATTTCCACCCTAGGAAATCAAATCTAAATGATATAATAAGTGATCTCACATGACAAACTTAGAGAAAGCATTACTTTTTCTTTAATTGCCAAGTTTTTGCTCATGAACCACTCTGATAAAGGAAAGGTAAAGGAGAAGATTTAATTTGCTTGGGAATGAAGATTAGCTATGTGACATTTGTTTCTTGGTTTCTGTCTTCATGATATTTTTAAGGTCAGACCTTAAACAATAAAGGTAAGTCACGCATCTCAGACTCTTAGCTGCCTCGCTGCTCCACACTGTGTTTTAGACACAACCTCTCTCTCTGCTGATGTTTTTAACACAGACGAGCAAATTCTACCCAGGAACTTTCTTGTGGTGCATACAAATGTAAGTTTCAAAGCACAAAATATCCCTGCTGGACCACACAGCTCTGAACCCACTCCTTAGTCATAGATAGCCAAAGAGGAGAAAGAAGGCTCAAATTTGCTTGGAAAGAGAGGCCAACCCTGGAGGTCCATCCAAAGCCTGATGGATTTGCTATAACACAGCTGTTCTTGCCTGGGAAGAGGAACAGGGAACACTTGAATTGCCTTCCAAGGTTCTGTACATCATGAACTTCTGAAGACAACAGCATACCACTGGCTAAAACCATCTCGGTAAGTACATGAGAACTCAAAACAGACTGGATCAGAAAGCCAGCAAGATCGTTGTTGTTTCCCAGTTGCAGCTAGAGGCTGTCTCAAGGTTAACAGTCAGCTAAAGCTTAAAGATATGCTACTTTTCACAAGTAAAAGAGACAGTTTATGGCCATCATCTGTCACTCAAGCATTTTTGAGTTGTTTTCCCACTAGAGATAATGATCTCATACTTCTCTGCTCTGTGCTCCTTGTTACCAAATTACAGTTTTTGAAGTGAATACCTAGGTAGGGGTGCAGACTTTGGCAGTGCAACACCACTCTTAATGCACATGCCCAGAGTTCAGGTGACTTAAAATTAATGGAGGTCATAAAACTAGTTAATAATCGAACACAGGCTTGAACGCAGATCTCTTATCTTTTTACGTTACCATGCCAACTATATAAGTCATTCCAGTGTTTCAGATAGATTGTTATTCCTCACTGTCATAGGTGGAACAATGCCCCCCCCCCCCACCAAATGTCTACACACTAAACCTTAGAACCTATGAATGTGTTTTGTTATATGGCAAAGAGAATTAGGGTTGCAGATGGAATTAAGGTTGCTAATCAGCTGAGTTTAAAATAGGGAGATTATCCTGGATTATCAGGTGAGTTCAATGTAATAACAAAGGTCTTGAAATGTTGAATAAGGAGGTAGAAGAGTCAGTGTCAGGGTGATCTAATGTGAGAAAGACTTGATTGGACATTGCCGGCTTTGACAACAGAAGGGGGTCCCCAGCCAAGGTATGTGGGCAGCCTCTAGAAACTGAAACGGCAAGAAAACAGATTTTTCCCTAAAGCCCTCAGAAAGGCAGTGCCCTGCCAACATCCTAATTTTAGCCTAGTGAGACTCATTTTGGACTTCTGACGTCCAGCACTGTAAGATAATAAATTTATGTTGTTTAAACAACTAAATTTGTGTAAATCGGTTACAGCAGCAATAGAAATCTAATACACTCTCTAAAGTTTCTAAAAATAAACGCATGATAACAAAATTCAGTAGTACATCCCACTACTTTAAAAAAGTATTATTCCTTTGAGGTTTGATCTTTAACAGGTTGTAACAGTTAAGAACAGCAGCAAATACTCAAATATAGTACCTATTACATGTCAAAAACTGTTCTAGATATTAGATATATTTACTCACTCAAACCTTTTCAGAACATTGTGAGGTGGTTCTATTACCACCCCCACTTTATAGAGAAGAGAACTGAGGCAGCACAGAGAAGTCATGCAACTAACTTGGCCAAGGTTACAAAGCTGGAAAGTTGCAGAACTGGGATTGAACCCAGACTTGAGCCAGTCCACGGCTGTGCTATTCTGCTTCTCTCAATGGTAGTGGCCCAACAGATGGCATCTTTACCCAGGGTCAACACAGATGATCCTGTCTTTTACCCAAGAACTTAACAAAATTGCTATGGAGATACGTTGTTTTCTAGTACATAGATTTTGTTTTTTCTTTGAAATATTTTTAGCTTTTTCCTGAAGGCTTTCCATACTATTACTTAACCTGTTCTCCCCTCTTAGCACTGAGACTGTTTTTATGTTAATCACCAAAAATGTCATAGTCTTGCAGATATGGGTTATTCAAGAACTGATCAATATGTCTGGTCTCCCAGCTCAGTTTTCTCTGTTCCTTTTTGCCTCTTGCCCTATTCAGATACCTTACCCCATCTACTAGTCTACTTACAGTGAAGGGCAGAGGAGGTGCAAATAAAATCTGCAAACTTAGTTACTTGTCAGTAGCTCTTGACCCATGGTTGCCTACCATGGATTTTCTTTTTTTCTATTTGTTTTTAAGTGAAACTTAGGCTTCTTGTGTTCCTATGATGTCTTATATTTAGACATAATTTTCTTTTAAGTCTTCATTTCTAATGTAGGCTTTTGAGATTTGTTAATTTGATTTGTTCATGCTATGCCATACTCTCTATTATCACAGATGATCAAGAATTGGCTTTAATCATGTTTTGCTTTGCTTTGTTTTGGTTTGGTTTCAAGACACAGAAAACCAAAATAAGAAGTCAAAAGCAGTTTGTTCTTCAAGGCTTCCTTCCCACTTAAAACATACTCCACTCGCTGTGATAGCCCATGAATGGAAATAGATTAGCAGTGACTGATAGATCAACAGGGACTGTCTGAAGCATTTTTGAAAAGGAGTTTAGGGAATAATCTGGGCTCTTTTAGAAGAGTTCAGTGATCTAGATGTTCATTAGTAGATGTGGATGTAGATTTTGGAGATGAGCTGTGGGTCTTACAACTGCCACCCATTTGCCTTGCTTGCTGGCCTGAGTCAAGAACTGTTTTGCCATAAATTCCTACTGAGCTTCTGTGTGGATGAACTTGGGTCTGGGTGGTACCTTCTGTTTCAACCTTACCATTTTCCTGAATCCCCAGAGTTTTCAAAAAACTTGAAACTACATTAAGCCACATAGACTACATTGTGTAATTCTCTAAAACATAGCCTAAATAGCTATCATTTATTGGGTTCTTTTTATTTGTGAGGCCCTTTGTTCAGTGACTTTATACATTTATTTTATCCTCATCCAAACCCACAAGGAAGGTATTTTAAACTCCCATTTTGCAGAAGAGAAAATTGTGGCCAATGAGGTTAAGTAACTTTCATTCAGTCCCCTAGGAATTTCCCCTGAAGGCTTTGGTGGAGGATTGCCTCCTAGAGAAAAAACAAATCAGATGGATGCCTTCTGAATGCACCTCAGCCCAGAGATGAAATTGAATCCACTTCTTACTATCCCCATTTGAAAAAGTAAGAGTTACTAAAATAAAAATGTTGAGCGATATGTTCGAAGCCATCAAGGGATTAGCCAGGGTCAGATCTCAGCAACATCTACCTCTCAGGACTGTGTTAAGATGGAACAACCAGTCTCTCTCAGTGCCTTTTATCTCTCTTTCTAGGTCAGTCCCTGCAGGGTTTCAATCCTGTCAGTTACTCTTCCCTGCATTGCCTATCAATTATTTGCTGTCTTGCTCTGGGGTTGTGATATTTAAAAGACACATATCAAGCTGTGAGGATTTGCCTGAATTTCCTGAGTCCTTGCCTCAATTTTCTGCTTAATTTTTGCTTCAGAGACCAGTTATACAAAGGGGTAGATTTCCTTTTGCATCAGAGGTCAGTGCAGAAAGTTTGGAAAGCTTGGTAATTAACAAGGACTCATGAAATCCGACCTCTGGCAGGAACTTAAACCCATGAAATGTCAGTTGAGTGACTATTTGGATGTTCTGTTGAGGCTTTGTCTAGGTTCAGGCTCTCAGAAATACATAGCTTAACACACACACAGCTTCAGCTTCAAATTGGTTCGTGTGGTGTATTGATTTGGGTCACGCAGGCCAGGAAAAAATATTTGGGTGATATTATTTGGATTTACTCCAGCTCTCAGGATTAAAGTTAAGTGAAAGTTACCACGTCTGCCATTTTTTTTCCAGCCTGGTGAGAAGAAAAGTACTTCAGAGATTCAGAGAACTTCAAGGAAAGACTGAATCCATGTGCTTTGAAGAGGCACCTGAGACGACGATGATTAAACATCATGTTCTGTAAATGGTTACTGGTTACTTAATACCTTTTAGTTAGAATAGTACTTTAAGTGTTACTACATAGGCTTTATATCTACTATTCAGTTTAAAGACCAAATGATGACCTCTCTTGTTATAAGAACAATGATATGATTATATTCCTTTTAGCAAGTTCTTGCCGAGGCTATAGAGACTTTTACAAGATATCTATGTGTTCACCAAAACCCACTTCTTACCTACTGTGAAGACAGACAGCCTACATTTGCCAGCCTCCCCAGTACTTAGCCGTGACCATGTAACTGAGTTCTGACCAATGAAATGTGGGTGGAAATGAGGTACATTACTTCTAGGCCTAGACTCTCCTCCCCCAAAACTCCTGCAATACTCCTACTTTCTCTGACGTCTGTCCTCTGACTTTATAATCCAAGAGAGGACTCTGAGACCCTGGTTATTTTGAAGGCACGGATGAAACAACCACATTGGACATCATGTATGAAAGAGAGACTTTTATTCTGTTAAGCCACTGAGATCTTGGTGTCTGTTATGACAGCTAGCAGTACTTACCCTAACTAATAAAGAAATGGTTTATGCAAACTAGATTTTAAAAATAGTGTTATAATTAGCAGGCCTGAGTAAATAAAACTGTATCACTTTTACAAGTTAATTTGGATTTCAATTACGATCTCAAAATCGATACTTTTCCTGTTGCTCTAGCATACAGTACCAAAAGAACTAATTGAAAATTCAGTACATTGATCATTATGTTATTTGTTATCATGTCCAACAACTGGTTTGTCTGTTATTTATTTATTTATTTAATATATTTATTGATTGATTTTGGGCTGCGTTGGGTCTTTGCTGCTGCGAGCGGGCCCTCTCTAGCTGCGGCGAGCGGGGCTACTCTTTGCTGCGGTGCGCCAGCCTCCAATTGTGGTTGGCTTCTCTTGTTGCAGAGCATGGGCTCCAGGCACGCGGGCTTCAGTAGTTGTGGCTCGCGGGCTCTAGAGCGCAGGCTCAGTAGCTGTGGCGCGCGGGCTTAGTTGCACCGCGGCATGTGGGATCTTCCCGGACCAGGGCTCAAACCCGTGTCCCCTGCATTGGCAGGCGGACTCTCAACCACCGCACCATCAGGGAAGCCCTGTCTGATATTTAAATTAAAATTAACAGGTATTTAAACTCAGGAAGCGAGTAGTTTACGTGACATAAAAAGTTTACAAGTGAGCTTCTTGCTTATGTTAAGGACATCATGATTTTATTTTTTTCATCTGTTTTCAACAGTAAAATTAACAGAATTAAAAAATTTGTTTAAACCTTAAGCTTATCTGAAGGCATCTGAATATTCAACTTAAAGTAGCAACATTTAATTTATCTTGAGTATCTCAAGGATACTTGAACCAATTTAGTTTATTTTTGTACTTAATCTTTTGTTTCCTAGAGAACTGTCCAAGGGAGTTTAGAACCTCTGGGGGGGAAATGATAGTGAATATGATATAACACAGTCAATTATTTATTATAACATTCATTATTAGACTATCCTGTGAAAAGCAAAGTAGTAACAGGACAAGTGTTGATACTTTATGAACAAATGTGCTTTCAAATAATCTTAACCTGTGATAGGAGAAAGAAATGGAATTTAAAAAATAAATCTCGGTGGGAGAACTTGGATGCCTTTTGGAACACAAATCGGAAGCTACTTATTAGACAAGGGTAATTTGTTCTGGGTCTACACCAGAAAATGGCTTCAAACGCTTTTAAAGTAGGTCATTTGAGTGCTCTAAAATGTTTGGCATATGGTAACCTTCTTTAGCATGTGCATATGACAGAGTGCATCCCAATAGCATCCTTGGGATTTCTGACCATATCAAAGCATCATCAAGGAGCTCTAATGAGACAGTTTGTTTAATTGAAATACTTTAAATTACTATGTAGTACAGCATGAAAAAATTATTATTTCCATTAGCTGAACTATTTCTGCTAGCCCCAAACTAAGAGTCCTAATATTGGAGCATGATATAATGCATTGTAAACCTGTTAAACAGTGGGTCACAAAGAGGAATTTAAATGAAAGTGTTTATCTAATATATCAAGATTTTGCCTTAAACATTACTCCTAGGCATCAATACCAGTTCTGCCAAGCCAGAGGAAATATCAACCAGAAATAGACCCCATGTATACAAATAAAAAATGAATTATTGTGGCGTCACCATTTAGTCACTCTCCTTGTCTTCATAGGCAATACAGCCAGAGTGGGTTGCTTTAGACACAGTCCATTTAAGAGTTTTTCTTTGAGTATTTTTATTACCGAAGATAAACTTATTTTGATTTAAGAAGAATCTGTCTATGATCAAGTGGGAAAATTCACACAGCATTTGTTATGATTGTCTTTCCATTGAAAGTACTGGCTGTCTAACAGCAGAATATCAGAATGAAAGTTCCCATTTGGTTAAAATAGGATCTACCTCAACATGAAACATTTTTGTTTTTAAGAAGCACCAAACAGTATCCTAAGACTTGTGTCCCTCACTCAGCTGATCTGTTTCATGAGCTAGATCAAGAGGGTCCCATGGAAATGGATGGAGTGTGAAAGAAGATGTATATCAGAGGGAACAGGAATCTCCTTTGTAGAGAACCTAAGATCACCTAAGGGTACACTTTGCTTTAATACGTTAGTCATAACTTAAGAAAAAGAAAGAGACTTAGGTCTGGTGACTGAGAAGTGGTTTACGATGGATTTTAAAAATGTGGTTCAGAATCTTAGCAATAGAAAAAGACTTGCTTTGCTTTTTTTGAGTGATAGCAGAGGTTTGAATTATTTTTGTGCAAAAGAATAGTTATAATGAGAAAATTTTCTTTTTTATGGGTTAGTTATATGGAGGTGATTTGAAGTTTTTTTTTCATTTATTTTTCTGTAATTTTTGTGGGATGTTAATTTTTCTGGTCTGTTTTCTTTTGTGGTTAAATGTTTTAGGTGCTATTTTACTAATCATTATCCCAATAATCAAGTTCAAAAATTTCTCCAGGTTCATACAATAAGTATCTCTGGACAAGGAGAACTGGACCCAGGAATCCTTGTTTCATGAGTTTTCTTATACTTCTGACATTTTGTGTATAGTACTTTTAGGATTTTAAGGGTCCTTTTTTAGGGAACCTGGAGGCACTCCTCTCACAGAAAAAAGTATTAATGTATTAATAGACTATGTCAGTTATTTTTTTCTCACATGTTATAAACTAGGAAGTTGAATTTTCCAGCTTGTAAAAAAAACTTGAATGTTTTGATCATAAGTCCCTTGAGCCCTGTACTTGGTTGGAGTTTTATTTTCCCATCCCTGATCCAATCTGAAGTTCTTTGTCTGCAATTCAATCTCTATGGCTTTAATCATTTTGGATTGTACCGATGGCTTCTCAGTAATAAAAGAAATGGGGAGCCAGGCTTGGCATGGGACAAGTCTCTTCAGCTGGAGTAAGATATTACATATGAGTTGTCTACCCACAAAAGGGCTCACTGTCAGATTAAATTAATGAGTTGCATGTTTTAGTCATTAAGGTAATAGCAACATGTGGATTCTTTGCCTCTGTTTTAATCATTTCTATGTTTTTACCAGCTAGATCATCAAATGCTTTCTTTTGAGGTCTTCCCATTTCATTGCAGAGAATAGCTTCTATGTGGGGCAGAAATAAATGCTTCAGAGTCCTAAGAAATACTAAATAACTTTATATCTCAGGGTTCGGTGAAACTTATAGCTACGTCTTTGTCCATCAGTGCAGGAATTTGGAGGGACAAGGCTGTAGCCACCATTAGCAAATGGAACCAGCACAGGTTCCAATTTGCAAAAATTCAAAGTAGAAAAGGTGAGTCGTAGGTCTCAGTTGCTGAGGTTGAAAGGGACTATTATTTTATGGACAGCATTTAGACCAGGTGAGTTGAAAGAGATACTACCAGCTAAGCCAGTGGAGGGGGCCCTGAATGCTTTGCCTCAGCCTGAAATTGCTTTATGCAGACTTTCAATTTGCAGGTTGGTATCTGCTTGGCAAATGTTGGCAAGAGACCTGCTGTTCACAGGAGAGTCCACAAGGAGCAGATCAGGACACATCTCCTAGACCAGATAGACCTAATAAAGCACATTTCAGAACAGGACATATGTGTTTTAGCACCATTTGTGTTCTCCTCAGATATTTAGGCTACGGCCAAGTGAAACCTAGAGCGTAGGTTCAAAAAGAGAAGAAAATCCAATATATTAGTTATTTTGTTGGGTGATGCCAAACACATGGCTTAACTGATTTTTCACTTAGTTTGCTAAATTAAAACAATCATTTTGTGAGCTCTGTGGGATTATTGCACCGTCCAATGTGTTACCACAGCAGTTGTTTATAGCTTGAACAGAGCTTGTCCTAGATGTGTTACAGTGGATTACATCATTCAACTGTCAGCTTCTAGAGGGCAGGGCCAGTACCATACTTGTCTGTGTGTCTTCAGTTCTTCGCACACAGTTGACGCTCCATGAAAGACTGTAGAACAGAACTGATAGTGTAGGGAAAAACAGGAAGTTTCTGCTTTCCTTCCTGGAAACTGGGTGAGCCCAAGGGGCACGCGGGGGAGGGTTTACAAATATAAAATTATAGATTAGACAGGGTCTCAAAGATCATGGAGTTCAACACCCTTATTTTACAGATAAGGAAAGTGAGGTCCAGAGAGGTCAGCGATTTGATAAAGGTCACTTGGTGGCAGAGCCAGGATAAAGATGGCTTAGTATTTACCAGAAGATCCTATAGGCTGGGAATGTGCTAGATGTGCGTGGTCCATTATTGTAGTGTGTTAGCCAGGGTTCTCTAGAGAAACAGAGCCTGTGTTATTTATTCATTCATTTATCTATTAATTATGAAATCATGAGGAATTGGCTCACACCATTACGGAGACTAAGAAGTCCTACGATCTGCCATCTGCAAGCTGGAGACCCAGGAAATCTCGTGGCGTAATTCAGTCCAAGTCCAAAGGCCTGAGAACCAGGGAAGGCAATGGTATAAATCCCAGTCTAAGGGCAAGAAAAGATATCAGATGTCCCAGCTCAGCGGTAAGGCAGGAAAAAAAAGAGGTGGATTTCTCCTTCCTCTGCCTTTTTGTTCTCTTCAGGCCCTCAACAGATTGGAGGATGTCCACCCACACTGGTGAGAGCAATCTACTTTAGCCAGTGCGCTGATTCAGATGCTAATGTCATCCAGAATCACTCCTACAGACACACCCAGAAATAGTGTTTAATCTGGGCCACCCACTGGCCAGCCAAGTTGACACATGAAATCATCTATCACAGTTAGCTACTAGCCTCACAGGGATGGTGGGAGTCAGAAATGTGGCAAGAGACATAGAGATACTGAATTTCAGAGTTTACTTAATTTTATTTCACTTTAATTTAAAAACGGAAACAGTGTAAAGTATCCTTCCATTAAAGACAACTTCACTGCTTTGGTAGAACCACATGTCACAATAATCATTGAAAATTTTGTGTCTGAATTGAGATGTGCTGTCAGTATAAGATAAACACTGGATTTTGAAGACCTATCATGATAAAAAAGAGTGTAAAATAAATTGTTGGTTTTTTCTTTTAAGCGTGCAAAATAAATTGCTAATAATTTTTTATGTTGCTTACATGTTGAAAGGATAATATTTCTTTCTTTATTTTTAAATTTATTTTTTGGCCATGCCGTGGGGCATGTGGGATCTTAGTTCCCCTATTGGGAGTGGAACACGTGCCCCCTGAAGTGGAAGCATGGAGTCTTAACCACTGGACTGCCAGGGAAGACCCCAAATGATAATATTTCAACTGGGTTATGTTGGGTTAAATAAAATTAAAATGACACTCATTTGTTTCTTTTTACTGTCTTTAGCATAGCTCTGGAAAATTTTAAGTGACACATGTAGCCTGCATTAGATTTCTATTGGATCGCTTTGTGCTAGACACTTGACATACATTATTTTATTTAATCCTCACAACAGCTATCTCCCTGTTACTCTCTCCAGTTGATAGATGAGGAAACTAAGAATGAGAGGAGTTAAAGTATTTGCAGAAAGTCAAGCCACGAGGAAATGGAAGACAAGATGATACCAGGTCTGGCTGACCTGGCAGCCTATACTCTTTTTAGGGACTGTTTTGGCCCCAGCTTTCCAGATACTGCCTCAGTATCCAAATGTACTTCAGATATACAAAACTGAACTGTAGATTCTAATATAGAGATTCATCATTCTTTTGTTTATTTTCACTGACCACTTCATAGGAAAAAAATAGGACAGTTCTCTTGGCTGACCATTGAAACACTTTAAGTGACTGACCTTCAGGTTCTTGGCTTCTGCTCCACATGGGTCTCCTTCTAAAAACTGTGAAAACAAATAAGCACATATAATTAATTCATCTTAGGGTGTTTTCTTATAGTTTTGTTTGCTTCTATTTTAACACTTAAAAAAAAATAAGTTCCTAACTCAACAGTTATGCTTCTGATTAAAATCATATATGAAATTGATGTATCTTTTTTTTTTTTTTTTTTTTTACTGATTCATCAACTTTTCTATGAGAAGTGGGTCATTTGTTTGGAAAAGAACTAACATGAGAGTTTGGAGCTAACATTACCTGGAGAAAATTAAAGTTAATCAAAATTGAAGTTAAATAACTATTTAATTTAAAACCTAAAATAATTAAAATAAATTTAAAAATAAATGTCATATTTTAATATTTGCTTTGTTCTTGTTTCCAGTACAAGTCTGATTTTTGCCCAGGCAGAAAAAACAAAAAGATAATCTTCCAGCTCTGTGTAGATCATATTTTCTGCAAAGGAAAGATGCTTCTTTCTTTCTTACTGCTGTTTGAGACTTGGAAATTCTATCACAACTTTGCTCAGAGTTCTAATGTTAACTGGAGGCAGATGCCCAAAGATGTGTCAAAAATGTTCAGATGCATGAACCCAGAAACACCACTTTTTTTTTTTTTTTTGCGGTACGCGGGCCTCTCACTGTTGTGGCCTCTCCCATTGCGGAGCACAGGCTCCGGACGCGCAGGCTCAGCGGCCATGGCTCACGGGCCCAGCCGCTCCGCGGCATGTGGGATCTTCCCGGACCGAGGCACGAACCCGCGTCCCCTGCATCAGCAGGCAGACTCTCAACCACTGCGCCACCAGGGAAGCCCCCCAGAAACACCACTTTTGATGAAAGAGTAGTCGGATTTTCCCAAAGACTGTAAATTCACCCAGAATCTGTATTTGTAGAAAGACCTGCAAATACCCTCCTCCTAACTCTCCCACCTAGGAAAGAACTTGGTATAATTTCTCTGCAATTGAGTTTACCGTCAATAGAGGGCGCCAAAGGATGGAAAAGTAATTATCGGTGGATTTGTTTTATTTCCCCAGGTCCATTAGTTATTAAAAATTAATTAATTAATTTTAAAAACCTTTGAAAAGTAATCTTGAAAAAGGAGGAATCAGTACTGTTGTCCATATGTGTAATCTCAAGTCTGCAGATCCAGGCATGGCCAAGCTGAATAGAGCACCCTGAAGCCGGGGTTTGGCGCCTGGGTAGTGTTGGAAGTGGAGAGAAAATCCCACTTTCTGGCCCTTTTACCAGAGGACATGGTCAACGTCTCCCCAGCTGGGACTCTGTCCAGCAGCTTCACTTGCACTGGTTCTTTAATTGTTAGCAAATTAAGATCTTTCACAGGGAAGTAAATTGACTCGGCAAATATTTTAGTTCCTGCCATGCTGCGGGCACTTTGTTAGTTTTGGGGGAAAAGAGGTACTAAAACAGACCTGCCTGCATGCAGCTTACAGTCTAGTGGGCAACAGAGACATTAACCAAACAATCACGCAGACATACAGTAAAAACTTATCTTGACAACGTGGTGTTAGAGCAGGGATCTTAAGACTGACTAGGAGTTAACTAGGTGAAGTAGGGAGGTTTGAGGAAGAAGATTCCAGGCAGAGAGAACAGCAGGATCCGTGTATCTGAGCCAGGAGGGCACAGACACTCCAGGAACTGAAAATCAGAGTGGCTGGAGCCCGGGAGGTGAGAGGAGAGTGGCCGAGGCTGGGCAGGGAGGCAGAGTTCTGTCGTGCAACGACTGATGGCAACATTGTGCAAGGATTTTGTTGCATGTGCAATGCAAAGTCCTTGATAAATGGATGTTTAAGTGGATTAGATTTATGTATTTTAAAAGATCACTCTAGCTGTTTTGTGGAAAATGGATTAAAAGAGGGCAAGGTCACAAGGAGGCTACTGCAGCAGTTCAGATGGGAGATTTTGATGACTTGGACCAAGGTACTGATGTTGAAAATGGAGAGACGTGAGCAGGGAAGGAGATCAAATTGGCTGGATGTAGTTGCGGGTGGAACATGGTGGTGAGGGAGAGGATATTGTTAAGGATAACTTCTAGGTTTCAGGCTTGAAGAATGCTCACAGGTTAGATTTCACAAACTTAGAAAGCACAGATGGCAGTGTTGAGGAAGTGTTATCATTACTGATGTGAGGTGGAAATTAGAACTTTCAGCACTGGGCAGTCTCAGTCCAGGCTGTTGGTCTTTGCATCACATCTCCAAACCTCTCTGACATTAAGTGAACATTTCAAGAAGAGCTGGGAATGAACAACAACGTTGTAATGTGATATCTAAATACATAGCCAATACGCTCATGACATGCATAGAAGAGATTCTGGAAGAATATAAACATGTTGTTACTGTTGTTATTTTTGGAGGGGTGAGATGAGAGGGAGCTTCATTTTCAAGTCTAGATGTTATTGGGTTGTCTGAAAAATTTTAAAGTAAGCCTTAATTGGTCTTCTAATTAGCAGAACCCATGAAATCACCATCCTTAGCAATAAAAAGCTTTTCGGCTGGGAAATTGAAAGCCTTCTGTGGAGCCCCAGTAATCTCCTACCACCATTAAATCTCTCTGCTGGAATCTAGAGAGCCTTTCCATTTTGGGACCTTCTAGCCCCAGAGAGCATAGATTTCTCTCACTGTACCTCGTTAGAGATGCTCAGAAAATCAACGTGAGGACTAGCTACAGAAGCCCTCTCATCACTGTTTGATCTTTTCAGTAGCAAATGTGTCATTTGTAGCACGATTGGTCCAGTTCTTGTGTGAGGCTAAAATAGAGTCACTCCAAGATGCTTTTGAGACTCCCTGAATTCCAACTACCAATCTTTCTCCCAATTGATGTATCAGTTCTGACATATCCCTGGGGACATCATTTCCACTTGCTTGGTAAATAATTAGCCTGCTGCCTCTGGCTATAGAAAAGATTATAAATATTTTAAGCACTGCAAGTGATTGAAACCATCTCTATTTGATTTCATCTATGCCTGCAATGCTTTGGGTGAAAACTTACCTCTAAATGTGAAACGCCCTTGGGCAGATAAATGTTCTAAGTGTGAGAAGAATAAGGCGTTGCTTAGGCTGCTTTGGTCAGTGGATATTCAGAAACAGGCTCTAATAAGCCAGCCGTTTTGAACCTTTCCAGTTTTAGCTCACACCAGTCAATTTTTCTCACAATGAGAGAAATAAATGACCCCATTTCCCAAGAATGTTTTTATGCTTATAGGATTTTAAAAAAAAATAGGCTTTAGAGGCTTTAGGCTTTAGCAAAAAAAAAAAAAAAATTCGATTAAAAATTAACCAGAGGATCTGAATAGACATTGTTCTAAAGAAGACATACAGATGGCCAACAGGTACATGAAGAGGTACTCATCGTCACTAATCATCAGGGAAATGCAAATCAAAACCACAGTGAGATATCTGTTAGAAAGGCTATTATCAAAAAGACAACAAATAACAAGTACTGGTGAAGCTGTGGGGAAAAGAGAACCCTTGTGCACTGTTGGTGGGAATGTAAATTGGTGCAGCCACTGTGGAAAACAGTATGGAGGCTCCACAAAAAATTAAAAATAGAACTAGCATATAATCCAGCAATTCTACTTCTGGGAATATATCCAAAGGAAAGGAAGACACTAACTCAAAGAGACATCTGCACCCCCATGTTCACTGCAGCATTATTTACAATAGCCAAGACATGGAAAAGACCTTAGTGTCCATTGATGGATGAATGGATAAAGAAAATGTGGTATGTGTGGAATATTATTCAGCCATGAAAGAAGGAAGTCCTGCCATTTGTGACAACACGGATGGACCTTGAAGGCATTATGCTGAATGAAATAAGTCAGACAAAGACAGATACCATATGATCTCATTTATATGTGGAATCTAGACAAAACAAAACAAATTCAGTTACAGAGAACAGATTGGTGGTTGCCAGAGGTGGGGGGGTGGGGGTAGGGTGAGCAGTGAGTGAAGGGGGTCAAAAGGTACAACTTCAGTTATAAAATAAGTAAGTCATGGGGGTGTAATGTACAGCATGGTGATTACAGTTAACCATACTGTATTGCATATTTGAAAGTTGCTAAGAGACATATCCTCTCATCACAAGGAAACAAATTGTGTGGTGATGGATGTTAATTAGACTTATTGTGATCATTTTGAAATATATACATACATTGAATTTTTAAAAATAGACTTAAATTTTAGAGCAGTTTTAGGTTCACAGAAAAATTGAATGGAAAGCAGAGCTCCTATAAACCTTCCGCTCCCACACATCCCCCATCAGAATGGTCTATTTGTTACTATCATCGAACCTACAGTGAACCATCATTATCACCCAAAGTCTGCGCTTTACATTAGGGGTTTGCTCTTGGTGTTGTACGTTCTATAGGTTTGGATAAATGTATAACGACATGTTTGCATCATCATAGCATTATCCAGGGTATTTTCACTGCCCTAAAATCTTCTGTGCTGGGGACTTCCCTGGTGGCACAGTGGTTGACAATCCACCTGCCAATGCAGGGGACACGGGTTTGAGCCCTGGTCTGGGAAGATCCCACATGCCGCGGAGCAACTAAGCCTGTGTGCCACAACTACTGAGCCTGAGCTCTAGAGCCCGCGAGCCACAACTATTGAGCCCGTGTGCCACAACTGCTGAAACCTGCGTGCCTAGAGCCTGAGCCCTGCAACAAGAGAAGCCACGATAATGAGAAGCCTGCACACCACAATGAAGAGTAGCCCCCGCTCGCCGCAACTAGAGAAAGCCCACATGTAGCAACGAAGACCCAACAATGAAGACCCAATGCAGCCAAAAATAAATAAATAAAATAAAATAAAATGAATGGGATTACTGCCAAAAAAAAAACTTCTGTGCTCCACCTATTAATTCCCCACCCCCGACCCTAACCCCCCAGCAACCACTGATCTCCATAGTTTTGCCTTTTCCAGATGTCACATATTTGGAATTCTTATAGAAATTTAAAAATTATTCCTCTCACAGTTATAAGAATATAGAAGCTCCCATTACAGTAAATTCTTTGTGGTTGCTCTGAAAACCCAACATTTTGCCTAAACCACATCTGTATCTAGTCAGTGGTACAGGGACAGCCCAGTGAGAGTCACCGCCTTACAGGCAGGCAGTATTCAGAAGGAGAGGACTGGTATATTGGGGTGGTCCTTCCAGTGCCCTGCAGAGCGTTTGTTCTCAGCAATTCCAGTGTGACTTCTGATGAAAATGGTAACGTGTTCCTATTGATTCAAAAAGTGGAACAGTACAATGGTGTACCAAGTAGATGTCAGTGCTTTCATCCTGCAGAGATAACCACTGTATTCCTCACATACTATAAACGGGCTCATAGAGCACTTAGTATTTGACAACATGCTGACTTTATTAAACAGTGTATCATGGGAGCTTTCTGCATCAATTCATAAAGATCTCATCTTTTTAAAGATAGACAAAAATTTATTCAACCAATTCTCTATTGATGGCTACCTGGATTATTTGCGAATATTTTCTGTGAAACACCAGCAATGAAGATTTTTACGTCCCTTTGCACATCTGTTTGATTATTTCCTTAGGATAAATTCCTAGAAGTTAAATTGCTGGGTCAAAAAGTAAGTGTTTAAAATTTTGATACATATTGCCAAATTATACACTCGCCAACGGTGAAATGAGACTACATTTCTCTACGTGCAAATCGAGAGAAAGAATATCAATCGTTCATCTTTGCCGATTTGTTAGGTAAAAAAGTTTTAATTTTATTTCTTCATTAAAATATTAATGAAGTTGAATTTTTATTTCAATGCTGGTTACATAGTTTGTGAAAATTCAATAAGCAGTATATTTATGATATGTGCACTTTTGGTGATTAAGTATTATATCTTGGCCTTGTTTGTGGTGGAGGATTTCTTGTGTATCTGTTAGGCCAGGGTCCCCAACCCCTGGGCCATGGACCGGTACCGGTCCGCGGCCTGTTAGGAACCAGGCCACACAGCAGGAGGTGAGCGAGCGAGCAAAGCTTCATCTGCCGCTCCCCATGGCTTCCCGTCACTTGCAATACCACCTGAACACCGCCCCCACCCCCATCCTTGGAAATACCGTCTTCCACGAAACTGGTCCCTGGTGCCAAAAAGGTTGGGGACTGCTGTGTTAGGCTACTTATGGCTGCAAGTAACAGAAAAGCCCAAGCAAAAATATACGTATTCTCTTATATAACAAGGATTCTATAGCTAGCATGGTACAGACTGGTTAATCCAGCACATTAGTGCATCTCAGTCATCCTCAGAGCTTTGGCTTACTTCCCCTCATGGATGTAAGATGGCTGCAGCAACTCCACGCCTCACATGCAAATGCCACAATATCCCGAGGGAGCAGAGAGACCGATTCTTCCTGTCTATTGTTATCATTGAAGAAAATCTTTCTCAGATATTTCTCTCCTCCCTAAAGGCTTGCTCTCACATCTATTTGGTCAAACTTCGATTGTATGTCCACACCTCAGTCAATGACAAGAGGAATGAGTACACCATGACTGGTCTAAAGGAGCAATGACTTACACCCTATGGCTGGCGTTGAGGCTCACCTCCCTGTAATTCATGGCTGGTAGAGGAAATCAGCAGTGTTTGCTGGAGATTATGTTTAGGGGAACAGTGGGAGATCAGATGGAACAGACAGGTAGGACAAGATTGGGAAAGAGCTGGCTGGGTTGCCAGTTAGGAAGGATTTGAGTTATTTCACAATAAGTTCAGGAATTAGGTACCATTATCCCTATTTTAAAGGTGAGGAGACCAAAGCACAGAGAGATGATGTCACTTGCCCTAAGTCAAAGGGCCGGTAAATAGAGGAGACAGGAATGGAGCCCGGGCAGTGGGACTTCAGAGTCCATGCCCTGACCATTCAGTCTGCTGCCCATACAACGCACACGTCAGGGGTTAGAAGATAGTCCTATGAACATGGGCTGGAGTGGAAGCAGCTGGAATAGAACAGCTATGATTATGTTCCTACCTGACAATTATTGAGTGCTTCCCATCTAATAGGAGATGTGTTAAGTGATAGCTATACATGATCTCACTGAATTCTCACGACTCTGTAAGATAGGCATTCTAATCCACCAATAAGGAAACGGGGGCTTCGAGATGTTGAATCATGGGCCAAAGTTCAGTTGTATTTGACCCTGGGTCTTTAAGACTCCAAAGCCTATGGGATTAGGTAATTTCACTATATTAACATTAAAATAGTTTCCAAACAAAAAAACCCAGGAAATTCAGGAAAAAAAAAAAAAAAAAAGAAGTACTATAGGATGTAAAGTTGCCCTAATATCCCTTTTTTATTGAAGAACTTTAAGAAAATCCAATTTTAAGTCTGCTCTTGCACTGTGGCCGGCCTGAATCAGCCTTCACATAGGCCGTGATCTGACTGGGCATGACACCTGTGAATATCTCGATTTATTTTTTTTCTTGAAGGAAACTAAACCCAGAATACAGAAGCTTTTGCCAAACATTTTCTCATGAAAAATGTCATGTATATTAAAATTTTATTATACATTTATAGCCTTTCAGTGATACTCTGTATATATAATAGGCACCTTGTATTTACCAATTTTTTCAGATGAAACACAAATTAGTTTTAATTTGTATAACCAACCAGCCAAACCACCGCTGGCTGTTCTCAGCAAACCAGGAGCTCCACCCGACTCCACTCCACTCCCAGTCAAGGACGCTGCCCTGCAGAGTCAGAGAGTAACTATGACCTAGAGGACTTTTTCCTTTTCTTCTCTGTTTCCAGGGAGAGTCCCTCAAGCCCTTGTCCAGAAGTTAATGTGGCACATGTTAAGGTGGTGCAGAGTCTTGACTTTTCGAATCTTCTTTTCTTTAGTAGAATGACTGCGTAGCGCAAAGGAAATTGTTAAGGGGTATGATGGTTTCTTTCTCTTCTAAGTTCAGTCGAATCCAGCCAACATCGTCAGTGACCAAAGTCACTGCCATCTGTCAGTTGTGGGTGGCCCAAACCAGTGGTCTCTTAAGCTCCCAACGGACAGGTAACTTGCATCTGAAAAACCAACACCACATCTGGAACTTATTGGCTCTGGAACTTATTGGCAGAGTCCAAAGAGAATCCAAAAATGGAATCAGTCAGAGATAGAACGCCCTGCTTTTTCTTGGAGCTGGTATCTGTTGGGTTCAGGCTTATGGCATATGGGTAGAGCAACTCAAGAAAGTTTTCCAATGGTATAGGCCAACTGAGCATACTTTTCTGAAGCACAACCTCCTACCAAAAATGGAAAGGAAAAAAATAAAAAGCCCAAACCAAACACACCCAAACCAACTCCCTCCTCTGGGGCACCACATGAAATAGCATTGCCTGTCGTGGAGATATTTGAATTTAAATTGTTGCCGGTTCTAAGGAAAAGGTAGGGGTAGCTGCTTGAGAGATAGATAACCGGCATTCTAACAAAGTACCCAGGACTAACACTATAATTAGTAAACACAGGTGGTACAACTTCTAGCTTCCTCTTCCTTAGATATATAGAGATTACCGGGGGAATAAGAATGACAGGATGGGGGAAAAAATAGAAAACATTTGAGGAAATAACTTTATAAATAGTCAGAATATAGTACAGGTTTACATCAGAATGGTAAAAATACAGGCATATCTCTTTAAATATTATATTATTTTGCAAAATTTTGTATAATAAGTATTTCAAGTCTAATTCATAACTGTGTTAGGATTTACATAACATTGTCCCTCGTAAGTGCTCCAGCTAGCAATATACACTCAATTTCAAATATAAACCATGGCTGCTATTAGAAGAATAGTATAGAAATAAAGAAACTGGGTGAGCAAAGGAAATGGGGAAACTGTATTTGAAAAATAGTCTGATGTATCCCTGGAGAGGCTGAACAGGCAGACCTTGTTAAAGGAATATTTGTCCTGCAGTCAGCCGGGGGCTTAAATACATACATACATTTCTCTCTGAAGCTTGGAGCATAGAGTGGAGGGAGTGTGGGGAAGGGGGAAATTCATGAGCTCTGGCCTGAAGCAGCCCTGGATTTAACTCCTGGCTCTGCTACTTACTGTGTAACTTTGGGCAAATTACTTAAACTCACTGAGCTTTAGTTTCCTCATCTATGAAATGAGTTGTTAACACCTTCCCGGCAAGCGATTGTGAAGTGTAATAAGGTAACGGTGTTAAAGCACATGGGGCCTGGCAGATCGCAAATCATTCTAACTCTGCCTGCAAAATACCAATTGCGTTTATCTGCATTGGGACAACTCACTTCCTTCCGCATTGCTTTAACAATGTACCACTGTGCACTCCTGAGTGTGTATGAGTTTTCTGAGGCATGGATGAGGCTACTTGTTTTATACCTTTCACAGTGCCAGCTACACATCTGGACATCCAGGAAGCACTTGATAAATTCTGAATGAGCAAGTGGATGAATTAATGAATCAACACCTTTAGAATAGTATTCACTTTTTGAAACCTATGCTATCTTTTCATCAATACCTCCCATCCCCCAAATGTGGATACTGTTCAAGGGGGTCCTGCGCCAAAGACAACAAACTGTTTTCTGCATATCCCACCAGGTAAAACTTTGTTGAGCATCAGTTTTCCTATCCCCCCACAAATAATACATTAAAAAATATTATAGGACATGCTCTCTCCTGCCCAAGGTTCTGATATTTACCCCATGTCCCCAAAGATATCTGCGCTGTTTCAGATCAGAGGCGCCAGAAAGGCAGGGACATGCTTTTGCAAACATTGGTCATGCATAAGATATGTTAGTTGCTAAAGAAGTGCTTTTGATAATGACACAAATGACAGCTTTGGAAAAGTTTTAGTGCTCTACCATCATCAATAATATGTAGCAGTTCACAATTGGATTTAAATGCAGACCTCCCAAGAGGGTCCCAGTAGTCTAGTCTGAGATGGAATGCATGGTATTCTTCAACCTCTCTTCCTTCAAATCTGTCCAACTTATGCCCTTTTATGTGCTTTTGAAGTAGAAAAGAATCATATCCTCTACTACAACTTTTCCTGACTCAGGCATTTAATATTGCTAATGAAGACTGAATGGCTGGAGTCTTAATACTTTTTTAATACTTTCAACTTAACTGTGGGATTCTAGGAGCTGAATGTCTGGCCCGTAGTAGCTAGAGACCTGCCTATACTTTTTGTGTGCATGATTATGAAATGAAAAACAAGGAAAGTGGCATGTAATTTTATAGCAACCAAACACATGGTTTTCCCCTTTCCTTTGGGATGAAAATTCCTTCCTGTAGAAACTAAGGTTATGCCCCTACTTGTGAAGCCCAAGGAGGGACACTTTGATGTGAAAGAGGATCCTGGTAGAGTAACGGATACAGAAACCAGTGTGGGAATAGGTGGAGCCTCCCGAACAGGAAAAGGCATTGTCCCAAGGAGGGGTTATTTCATCCCTCTCTGTCGTCATTCGGCCTGTCTGGTTTATTTCCTCCCCCAGGTTGGTGTGAGTTGGAAGGAGAGCCCTTTGTTAATGAGGTCAAGAACAAGCCTGCCCATTTTGTGAGGTGGCCAGGGCTGAACTTTCAGATTTTCGATTTTGTGAAAAGTGACCAAGAACGAAATTAATCTGGGCTTCATCTAAGCAATGCCAGAGCAACTGGCTAGGAAGCAAAAACTGCAGTCAACTGGTGTGGCTAAACAACATCAAACAACGTGGTTGGATTGATTTTTCCGAGGAAAAGCTTCCACTGGCCCGCAGTTTAGGCATTATGTAGGTATAAGACTGAAATCCTGAAGCCAAAAATTTGCTAAAATAAGAAGAATTTTATTATGCGAGTTTCATATCACAAATGAAGAGCTGCTGCTCAGAAGCACTGAAAAACACAAAGCAATGCTTATAGCTGGGAGCTTTCATGAACTCATTTGTTGGGACAGCATGGGCACTGTCCCTCCGCGTGGGTCCCGTCTTTCTCAGGGGCTTCCCAGCATGCACCAGGCTGGACCCTCCAGCTCCCTCTGGGAACACTGATGTGTGGGCCCTGGCAGAATGTTCAGTCAGACCTTCATCATCCGGGAGCAGTATGGGAAAGAGTGACCGAGGCCAGCTCCATCCGGCACAGGCCTGAGGCCTCTGGCTACATTGGTGTCACTATGCCTAGCACTGAACCTTTTAAGAGTGCTTGTGAATGCTATTAGTTTTCACATCAGTCCATGGTGTAGAGCAACTTTAATAATAGATTTTCCATTTTAGAGACCAATGAGCTGATGGTCAAGAGGCTTAAGGGACCCACACGTCATCACCCAGAAAATGAGCATTAGAGCCAGGATCAGACCGCACAGATATGCCTGAGACTCTAATGGCTGTCTGGTCTGTGGAGAGCATCGGCCTCCGGGCTCAGAACCAAAGGGAATCAATTTTCATCTCCAGGACCCTGTAGGAACCGCTCTCCCCCCAGGGCCCAGTGAAGCCCCAGCCAACCATATCTCAGGACATGAACTTGGAATGAACTGCTAGAGGTAGTTTCTGAGCTGAGCTGTACTCAGCCCAGCTCTTTGCTCTAGGTCACACACAAAGTTCATGGGGCTTTGAGATGAGCAGGATTTTTTTTTTCTAGTCTGGAATTTTAGTACCTAAAAACAAAACCCAAGTACCTTAGAACATAAACTGAATAATAAGCAAAGGCTGATCTTAGAAGCCATTCAATCTGACACGGCAAAAGTAAGAAACAGGGGCTTCCCTGGTGGCGCGGTGGTTGAGAGTCCGCCTGCCGATGCAGGGGACACGGGTTCGTGCCCCGGTCTGGGAAGATCCCACATGCCGCGGAGGGGCTGGGCCCGTGAGCCATGGCCGCTGAGCCTGCGCGTCCGGAGCCTGTGCTCCGCAACGCGAGAGGCCACAGCAGTGAGAGGCCTGCGTACCGCAAAAAAAAAAGTATGAAACACTCTCCATGTGTAAGACCCAAGATGAATCAAATTAGTCCTGACTTTCCAGAAGTTCACCTTTCTGAGGCAGACAAATAGATATACAGGAGTACTTCAGAGATATTGCAGGTTCGGTTCCAGACCGCTGCAATAAAGTGAATATCTCTAGAAAGTGAGTCACACAAAATTTTTTTATCTCCCAGTGCATATAAAAGTTACGTTTACACTATACTGTAGCCTATTAAGTGTGTTATAGCATATGTCTAAACAAACAGTGTAATGGGGATATACGCATGTGTATAGCTGATCCCCTTTGTTATACAGCAGAAACTAACACACCATTGTAAAGCAATTATACTCCAATAAAGATGTTAAAAAAAACAACAGTGTACATACCTTACTTTAAAAATACTTTACTGCTAAAGAATGCTAACCTTTATCTCAGCCTTCAGTGAGTCATTATATGTTTGCTGGTGGAGGGTCTTGCCTCAGTGTTGAGGGCTGCTGACTGATGAGGGTGACGGTGGCTGAAGGGTGGGTGTCTGTGGCAATTTCTTAAAATAAGACAACAATGACGTTTGCCCCATCGATTGACTCTTTCTTCCACAAACGATTTCTCTGTAACATATAATGCTGCCTGATAGCATTTTACCCACAGAATTTCTTTAAAAAATTGGAGTCAGTCCTCTCAAACCCTGCCACTGCTTTATCAGCTAAGTTGATGTGATATTCTAAATCTTTTGTTGTGATTTCAACGATCTTCACAGCATCTTCACCAGGAGTAGATTCTACCTCAGGAAACTACTTTCTTTGCTCATCTATAAGCAGCAACTCACCCATTCACGTTTTATCGTGAGATTGCAGCAATTTGGTTACATCTTCAGGCTCCACTTATAAATCTAGTTCTCTTCCTGTTTCCACCACATCTGCAGTTCATTCTTCCACTGAAGTCTTGAACCCCTCAAAGGCATCCATGAGGGCTGGAATCCACTTCTTCCAAACTGTGAATGTTGATATTTTGACCTCTTCCTGTGACTCACAAATGTTCTTAATGGCATCTAGATTGGCGAATCCTTTTTAGAAGGTTTTCAGTTGACTTTGCCCATGTCCATCAGAGGAATCCCTATCTTTGGCAACTATAGCCTTGTGAAATGTATTTTTCAAATAATAAGACTTGAAACTGGAAATTGTTCCTTGATCTACGGGATACAGAATTGATGTTGTGTGAGCAGACATGAAAACAACATTCACCTCGTTGTACATCTTCATCAGAGCTCTGGGGTGACCAGGTACATTGTCAATGAGCAGTCATATTTTGAAAGGAATCTTTTTTTCTGAGCATTGGATCTCAACAGTGGGCTTAAAATATTCAGTAAGCCATGTTGCAAACAGATGTGCTGTCATCCAGGCTTTGTTGTTCCATTTATAGGGCATAGGCAGAGTAAATTTAGCATCATTCTCTTTTTTTTTTTTTTGTCATCTGTTTTTTTTTAATATATATTTTTAATTTATTTGTTTTAATTTTTGGCTGCGTTGGGTCTCCTTTGCTGTGCACAGGCTTTCTCTAGTTGCAGCGAGCGGGGGCTACTCTTCCTGGTGGTGCGTGGGCTTCTCATTGCGGTGGCTTCTCTTGCTGTGGAGCACGGGCTCTAGGCGCACGGGCTTCAGTAGTTGTGGCTCACGAGCTCTAGAGCACAGCCTCAGTAGTTGTGGCGCATGGGCTTAGTTGTTGCAGGGCATGTGGGATCTTCCCGGACCAGGGCTCGAACCCGTGTCCCCTGCATTGGCAGGTAGATTCTGAACCACTGTGCCACCAGGGAAGTCCAAATCTAGCATCATTCTTAAAGGCCCTGTGATTTTTGGAACGGTAAATGAGCATCAGCTTCAACTTAAAGTCTCCAGCTGCACTAACTCCTAACAAGAGAGTCAGTCTGCCTTTTGAAGCTTTGAAGCTTCTCTATCTATGAAAGTCCTAGATGGCATCTTCCTCCAATAGAAGGCTGTTTTGTCTATGTTGAAAATCTGTTTTGTGTAGCTGCCTTCATTAATGAGTGTAGCTAGATCTTCTGGATAACTTACTGCAGCTTCTACCCCAGCACTTGCTGCTTCACCTTGCACTTTTATGTTATGGAGACGGCTTCTTTCCTTAAACCTCATCAATCAACCTCTGCTCACTACAGACTTCTCTTCTGCAGTTTCCTCACCTCTCTCAGTCTTTACAGAATTGAATAGAGTTAGGGGCTTGCTCTGGATTAGGCTTTGGTTTAATGTAATGTTGCGACTGGTTTGATCTTTATCCGGACCACTAAATCTTTCTGCATATCAGCAATAAGGCTGTTTTGCTTGCTAGTCATTCATGTGTTCACTGGAGTAGCATTTTTAATTTCCTTCAAGAACTTTTCCTTTGCATTCATAACTTCGCTAACTATTTGGTGCAAGAGGCCTAGCTTTTGTCCTGTCTTGGCTTTCAACATGCTTTCCTCACTAAGCTTAATCATTTCTAGCTTTTGATTTAAATTGAGAGGTGGGCAACTCTTCCTTTCACTTGAACACTTAGAGGCCATTCTAGGGCTATTAACTGACCTAATTGCAATATTGTTGCGTCTCAGGGAATAGGGAGGCCTGAAGAGAGGGCGAGAGATGGAGGAAGAGCTGGTTGGTGGAGCCGTGAGAACACACACAACTTTTATCAATGAAGTTCTCTGTCCTATATGGGCATAGTTCATGGTGTCCCAAAACAATTACAATATTAACATCAAGGATCACAGATCACAGATCACCATAACAAATATAATAATTACGAAAAAGTTTGAAATATTTCGAGAATCACCAAAATGTGACATAGAGACACAAAGAGCAAATGATGTCGGAAAAAGGGAGCTGGCAGACTTGCTTGATGAAGGGTTGCCACAAACCTTTAATTTGTGAAATATGCGGTGTCTGCAAAGTGTGATAAAGTGAAGTGCAATAAATGAGGTGCACCTGGACACCCATCTCTATCACAGGACTGTGTCATTCTACAAAGGAAGGAGAAACAAAATGTTAGGGGTGTCTAGAAGAGGAAGGAGGCATTGATTCTGACCAGGGAAGTCTGGAAAGTTTCTTAGAGGAGATAACAATTGAGCTGGGCCTTCTCAAGTCAGACTCCCAGAAGCAGGAATGATGAGGTCCAGAGCAGTATGATTTGTCCAAGATCAGAATCCAGTTCTATAGCCATCGTTCCAAGTTGCGTCAGAGCCACCATCTGAATGCTACCAGGGAGACGTGGTATACTGTGAAGTTGAGATGATTTTATTTTCAGTTCTGTTGCATTCCAAAACCTCAGAATGAAGCAGTGGCAGAAATGACCCATTTTTCTCATTTTGCATAATTTTGTATTTAAATTCTCACTATTGGGGACTTTCATAATAATGAGATTTATCCAGAGCCTTGCATCAGTCTTAAAGAAGGACTTTCATTCAGAGGAAAATGTTCAAATAGATCAACCACGCATTGAAATCCATTTATGTTTCCTATGTTTCTAAATGACGTTTCCTAAAATATTTGCTTTTTACTAAATTATTTTAGCCAAGAGTGAATCCCCTGGTTTTTCTACTTCTTTAAGTCAGGATCAAATGAATAGATAAGGCCAAATCTATTGTCTCCATGGAAACAGATTAAGAGGTTATAAACATAGGATTGGAGTTAACTGTGGTATTAAGCAGGAGAAACTGGTCATAATATATGACAATGAGTTTTTTTTCACATGCAAAAATAGCATACTTGTCAAAGCATCGGGGTATTACACTGAGAGAGGCTTTGTAAATACTTTCTAATAATATCTCCCCTTCAAAAGTGTTTTCTGAGAAATGTATAATGCAAAAAGTTAGACAGTTCTGGTTGGACAGATGTAAGTGTGCTTTGTTTTCTGGTATCTGCTTGTATGGAAGGTTCTGCTTAAACCCAGTACCTAAAAGCTCAAACTTTGAGATAAGACCTTGGGTACATGTGAATCCGACAGTGAGAATATATGCTGATTTTGTCCAAAAAACTTATCATGTCACTTAATTATACATAGTATTGTATACAATGGTTTTTTTGGCCGAGATCCATACAACCCTATTCTAAGGTTCATTCATTCATTCAGTTAATCATTGTTAAGCACACATGACGAGCCAAGAATTGTACTACATGCTGGGTAAGCAAGTCAGATGTGATCCTTGCTCCAAAAAAGCTTATAGTCTTGTAGGGTAGACAAACAATAAACATACAAATAAATCAACACTCACGGAGTATACAGAATACTGTGTTTTATTGAATAGAGATGCTGCTGGTTATAAGATACACCATTATATATTTTTTTAATTGCTTAAAAAGAAAAGACCATGATTTATGATTTATCCCAATTTAGAGATGTTAAAAGGTGGGTGGGATGGGGGGAGAGGACGGAGGGGTTGTATATCTTAGAACCAGTGCAGTGCAGTCCTCTCAAGGAAAAAGATAGGGGACTATGACAGACCATCACTGGGGATCTTTAAATAGGGTTTGACTTACTGATAAGATACACTCTAGCTCAGACCAGAAGAATAGAAAAAGTTGGTCCTGCTATTACAGCCCAAGAAAGAATATTCCAGGCAGCTGTTACAGCCTCAGGACACAGGGGCAGGAAAGCACGTGGTGTGTTTGAGATGCCCGAATTATACCACACAGCTTTGGTAAACAATTGTCCCCCACTGAATTGCATTATACGGTTCTAAACCACTGTGGCATCTCCCTTTCCACATGGTCCTCACCGGTGGTTACAGCTTTCCTGCTGTTGTTATGTGCTCACGCCCTCTCCTTCCACTGCTGCTATCTGCTTGGGGGTCACCTCTCTGCTCTCCACCAGCACCATACTAGCCAGTGGCCCACTCCCGGCTGGAGCAGCCATCCTCTCAGTCAACGTGAATACCACTCTTTGGAAATCTTGGGTGGTCTGACCCGATATTTTAGTTTAGTGGCCACAGATATTTTAGTCCCCCGAGAGGTAGTCTTACTCTTTCAATTTTACCAGTCCCACCATTTAAGGAACTTGGAACGATTTCTCCAGGGACTGGTCTTGGAGGTACCATTGAATAACACCAGAGTGTTTTTCTTCCTTCCCACAAAGGACCAGCTGGTGCCTCAAGACCAGGCATAAGACTTCTGGCGATCCGTTAGCTCAGAGTGAAAAACTCTGCTCTCCTTCAGCACGCCTACCCTTCCAGGTCAGGCAAAACCTTTTCCTCCTTTGTTGTTTAGGACTTAGAATCTTGATGCTGCCTCTGATTTTCTTTATTTTTTTTCCCCAAGAGAATTCAATAGAATTCATTATAAGATCTGTAAGACACCATGTGGGTTTTCAGATTTAGTCTCATTTCCCTGTCCTCACATCCACAAAAGGAGAAAGGATTAGCGCTTAGAACTGTACTCTCACTCACCTACCTATCCACGGCCTGCATCACAGAAGCATGCTGGGGCAGTTACCATAAGCCCTTAGCACAGCTTTGCTGGGATGTACACAGTCTCCCCGAGGAAGTGCTTCTAATTCCCTTATTTAGACAGGTAGGACATATAGGCTGTTTGCAAGATGATTTTATGATACATATGAGCCAAATACACTCAGGAGAGGATTTTTTAAAACAACATGAAATGTCCATGAACTGGTGAGTGGATAAACAATGTGTGGTATATCCATACAATGGAATGCTATTTAGTAATGAAAAGGAACTTTCCAAAACGTGGATGAACCTCAAAAGTGTTATGTTAAGTGAAAGAAGCCAGTTGCAAAACTCTATGTGTCTTAAGATTCCATTTATATGAAATGTCCAGAAAAGGCAAATCTATAGAGATAGGAAAGAGATTAGCAGTTGTCTGGACTTGGAGGGCTATTTACAGAGTGAGAGATGTTCTAATACTGGATTGTGGTGATGGTTACATAACTCTATATATTTACTAAAAAAATCATTGAATTGTACATTTAAAATGGGTGAGTTTTATGGTATGTAAGTAATACCTCAAAAAAAGATGTTAGAGGACTTCCCTGGTGATCCAGTGGGTAAGACTCCGTGCTCCCAATGCAGAGGGCCTGGGTTTGAACCCTGGTTGGGGAACTAGATCCCACATGCATGCCACAACTAAGAAGCCTGCATGCCACAACTTAGAAGCCCACATGCCACAACTGAGAGTCCACATACTGCAACTAAGACACGATGCTGCCTAAATAATTAAATAAATTAAAAAAAAAAGATGTTAGAGAAAGAAAAAAGCATAATATACGACATCCATTGTGACAACAAGCAGCCATGACTCCAATTCCATTAGCTCTCTTGGACTGTGTACTGTAAGTCATTCCACCAATTTAGCGAGGTTCCAGAAACCAACTTGTAGTGAACCCTGGGTATGTGCCACTAATAGTGCTCAGAAATATCCCTTATATAATTATTGCAGAAATGAATTTGACTTGAAATGGATTAGGAGGAGAGTCTCATTTAAATAATACTATCTGTCCTTAGAATCGAAAATAGATCAAGGAATAAGAAAAAAAAATAGATGTAAAGGAAATAGAGAAAGTGACCAAAAGCCATAATAAACCAAGTGTAACTGCCATATCTTCTTGCCCGATTTATGCTCAAATAATGCATCAGTGATCATGAAATCTGAAAGGCCAACATATATCCCTCCACAGGCCCCATTGCTGCTTCTTTCTCCATCAGGTATCCCCGAGTTCATGGGAGGAACTTGAAGAGTAGGTCCAGTTGCTTCTATGTGTGCTGACTACGGTGGCGGGGTGTTGGCCTTGGCGACTGTCTCTGAAGAGCAGAAGCTGGGATACGTTCCTTCTCCCCAGAGTGGCCCAGTAATAAGACTTTTTAAGAATAGGCTGATTTACTTCCTACTGCCAAGTTCAGTGAAGAATTTTCCCAGCCCAAGTGGCCAGGGCTCTCTGGGTTAAAACTCTTACACTGGCTGCTAATAAATCTCAACTTGAAGCGAACAGGTTTGATTTTGTTAATTACCACTGTGCCGGTGGTAGCAGACACCTGGCCGGTATGGAATCGCTGATACTCTATGGTTAGTTCTCTCTGGTTATTTCTGGAGGTTAAGTCAGGACCAGGACAGGTAAGACTAAGTCCTAACTGTGACTAGGACGAAGGGTGTTGGGAGCCAAGAAGTTTTCGCCATTAGAAGATGGCCGACATCCTGCTTCTCTTCCTGCTTAATGAGATAAAAGCCCGCGCCTAAAAACAAAAGCCCGCGCCTAAAACGAAAGCCCGCGCACGCAGCACCAATGATAATTTGCCAAATACTTCCCTTATTCTGGATCCCGCCCCCCTTTCTCTGTACTGTATAAATACAGCTACTGCAGCAATAAAAGTTTGAGGCTTGATCAGGATTTTGTCTTGCCTCCATTCTTTCGCGTCTCCTGCCCCTTCTTCTCTTTTCAACCCCTACAGGTTCCTCCTCGGACTCACAAGGATTTGTCCTGCTGGTCGGGACTCCCGGGGACGCCCGGGGCCGAGCACAATTGGCGCCCAACGTGGGGCCCGAGGAACGGATCCTAACGGAGGTAGCACGCTTACGAAGGCCTGGCCAGGCACCCACTGAGCCGCCGCGAGAGTGAACTCGAAAGTGCAGCTCGATTAGGTCCCCGGAGGACTAGCCGCCCTTCGGCAGTTGTGACCGGTAGAGAGTAAGGTAAGTGGAGCTTAAAAATGGGACAGGAATTGAGTTCCCACGAACTCTTTCTTCAGGGGATCGAGGATTCCCTCAAGATGCGAAAGATTAAGGCTAGAAAAAAAGATTTGCGTGATTTTTTTAATATTTTTGTCTGATGTTTGCCCATGGTTCCCACAAGAAGGGACGATAGATAAAAAATGTTGGAATCGTGTAGGAGATTGTTTAAATGATTATTATAAGACTTTTGGGCCTTCTAAAGTACCTGTGACTGCATTTTCATATTGGAATTTAATTAGAGAGATTCTTATGGGTCATTTTTTTGACCCCGATATCCAAAAGGTTGTTGAGACCGGAGAAACAATTCTTAAAGCAGCCCCTATGATACCAATGAGGCTCAGGCTGCTTTTCCCCCTGGTCTGTTGGCTCAAATACAAAATGCTGGCCTTAAGGCCTGGCGCCGCCTTCCGCCTAAGGGTTCGGCCACAACTTCTTTGGCGAAAATTCGCCAGGGACCAGAAGAGCCTTATTGTGAGTTTATTAGCCGCCTCACGGACGCCACCGAACGTCTGGTGGGCGATAGTGAAACTGATAACGCCTTTGTTAAACATTTAGCTTATGAAAATGCTAATCCAGCCTGCCAGGCTGCCCTTCGGGCTCATCGTGGTGGTAGCCTTGCTGATTATATTAAATTGTGTTCCGGAATTGGTCCCTCCCATTTTGTTGGTCTTGCAATAGGAGCCGCCCTAAAAGATTTTATTAAAGACACATCCGCCCTAGACAAACAACAAAAAACTTGCTATAGGATACATTTGTCCGTTTCTCCTAACAAAGTGCTTAAGACCTACCCTTCCTTAGTAGCAAAGGTTCTTACTTTAGGCAGGGAAAAAAGCCGTCAATTTTTTGGCAGAGATCCTGATCATTTGATTCTCCCCTATACCAAAGAAGAACTTAATTGGTTACTGCAAACTGATGATAAATGGCTTGTTTCCTTATCCTCCTTTCAGGGTAATATTGATAATCATTATCCTCCTGATAAGCTCCTTCAGTTTGCTAGAAAACATCTCTTTATATTTCCCAAAATTACTTCTGCTGTTCCTTTGGTAGATGCTGCCTTAGTATTTACTGATGGATCATCATCCGGTGTTGCTGTATATGTTATAAACAATCAGTCCTATAGGGTACAATCCCCCTTTTTGTCAGCACAGCTTGTTGAGCTTTTTGCCATTCTTCAGGTTTTTGAAATATTACAAGAAACCCCCTTTAATTTATATACGGATAGCTCATATATAGCCTTGTCCGTCCCCCTTTTAGAAACTGTTCCATATATTAAACCCTCTTCCAATGCTGTTCCCCTTTTTCAACAGCTTCAGAGTCTTATACTCCGGAGACAAGTGCCTTTTTTTATTGATCATCTTAGGGCTCATACAGATCTCCCTGGACCCCTTTCTCAGGGCAATGATTTAGCTGATAAAAATGCCCGCCTAATGTGCACCATAACCTCTGATCCTATTTCTCAGGCTACTCAATTTCATCAGCTACATCATGTTAATGCACATACTCTTCGCTTGTTGTTCAAGCTCACTCGAGAGCAGGCAAGACAAATTGTAAAAAATTGTCCAGGATGCGTTACACTTTTACCTCTTCCACATCTTGGAGTAAACCCAAGAGGTTTATTACCTAATGAAATTTGGCAAATGGATGTCACCCATCTTGCTGAATTTGGAAAATTAAAATTTATTCATGTGTCCATTGACACTTTTAGCGGCTTTATATATGCCTCCCTCCAGGGAGGAGAAGCCACAAGAAACATTATTTCACATGTGCTCCAATGTTTTACAGTTTTAGGCAAGCCTCAAATAATTAAAACAGATAATGGGCCTGGGTATACTTCCCAGGCTTTCCAAGATTTTTGCACCCGGTTTCAAATAAAACATCTTACGGGAATTCCCTATAACCCCCAGGGTCAAGGCATAGTAGAAAGAGCCCATCAAACTCTTAAAAATACCATTTCCAAACTTAAAAATAATGATTTAACTGCTACAAAAAATTCCCCAAAAAATATTCTTAGTCATGCCCTATTTGTTATTAATTTTTTACAATTAGATATTAATGGTAGATCTGCCGCCGATCGTCTTTGGCATCAAGAAACTAAAAATCAATATGCACAAGTTATGTGGAAAGACCCTTTGACCTTTAAGTGGCATGGGCCCGATCCACTCCTCATCTGGGGGAGGGGGTCTGCATGTGTATACAGTACCAAGGAAGGTGGAGCACGTTGGCTGCCCGAGCATCTTATTAAACCTATAAATTCTATGAAATAATGAAAATTATCCAGGGCCCTGTTCCCTGAGATTGTATTTCTTTTCCTTTTCAGAAAAAGATGGAGATCCTCTTGGCATTGAAAAGACGACAAAGACAACAAGGACTATCCGTTGTGACCCTGATCCTGTCATCTTTGCTGGTTGTCAGCCAGGCTGAACCCCCTCCACACTTGCCTCAGAATTTAACCTGAAGCAGAACCAAAAGATGATTCTGGCTGCCCCTCCACTGGAGCGGCATGAGACAGAGACATGCCTACCCCCCTCTTTGATGGGAGGGTATGGGTACCGAGTTGAGTGTGACAGCAAAGCATGCACAAGGGAAAACCTTTATACATAAGGTAATCTCTGTTATTCCCTGTGAGTATACCTGAATTATGAAAGAGGTTGGTATCTAAACATTGTTTTTGGCTTCAGTATCTAAGATTATTCTTGGCTCTGCCTCTCCTCCCCAAAAGATACCAAGAGCCAGCAATGGTGGACACACATACATTGTCCACGGGAGGATTCAGGTCACTACTCCCTCACTCGGTTAATGCCCACCTCCTTAAAAGAAATAAAAAGGGAGGAGATGTTGGGAGCCAAGAAGTTTTCGCCATTAGAAGATGGCCGACATCCTGCTTCTCTTCCTGCTTAATGAGATAAAAGCCCGCGCCTAAAAACAAAAGCCCGCGCCTAAAACGAAAGCCCGCGCACGCAGCACCAATGATAATTTGCCAAATACTTCCCTTATTCTGGATCCCGCCCCCCTTTCTCTGTACTGTATAAATACAGCTACTGCAGCAATAAAAGTTTGAGGCTTGATCAGGATTTTGTCTTGCCTCTCCATTCTTTCGCGTCTCCTGCCCCTTCTTCTCTTTTCAACCCCTACAGGTTCCTCCTCGGACTCACAAGGATTTGTCCTGCTGGTCAGGACTCCCGGGGACGCCCGGGGCCGAGCACAGAAGGGGGTAGAGACAAGCCTTTTTCATTCACAGAAATTGCCCAAGGGAAAGTGCGTTTTTTTCTTGGGTTATGCCCTGTCACAGAGAACTTCTGGCCAGAATCTAGCTAAGCCCTCATCGTTACAGTTCTTAGCAACCAGATCTTTTTGCTTCACACCCACACTGTTGATAAGGGCGCAAGGTAAATCTAGATTGGGTAGATCAGGACTTATTCAGTGCCCCATTCAACACCCAGAAGTACCATCACACTTACCTCTGTCTCAGGCCAGGGCCAGCCACTGGTCCTATCTCACCCCTACTACAATAGCTTTTGGATCAAGTCACCACAAGTCACCTTGATATATTTCCCTACTTCTATATCTCTCCAAAAAAGAGGGAGAGTTCTTGGATCCGTTTTTCCTAAGGAACCATGGCTCCTTGTTCTATCTTTACCTACTTCTTCAAATCCTATTTTTTCTAATCCCTCACGTCTCATTCCTCCTTGGTCCACTCTACTATAGCTTCCATGCCCCCCAGGATTTGTAGTGATACCAGCTAGCCGAATACAATGGTGGCATTTCTTTGACACCATCTCACTGACCAATCAGCACATGGTTAACCTTTTTCTCATTCTTAAAACTCTCTTGGCTTCCCTGACACCATGTTCTTCTGATTTTTTTCTCTCTACCATTGACAGCCTTTGTTTTCCTCCTTTCGGATGGTCTTTCTTTGCTTAACCACTAAATTTTTGAGCATTCCAAAGGCTTAGTTTCTTTGTTCTTTTCTATCAATACCTCATTCTAGGCAATCTCATCCATTTCCAGGGCTTTACACACCACCTGAATGATGATGATTTCCAATTTAATTTCATCAGCTTCACTGAGCTCCAAACTTATATATCCAAACTCCTCCCTGATATGAAATCTAATAACTAATAATTTCAAACCTAAATTTTTGATTCCCTTCCCAAATCTGTTCCTTTCTTTACCGTTTCAGTAAATGACATCGATATCTATGTAGTCATTCAGGCTGAAAACCTAGAAATCATCCTTGATGCCTCCTTTTTCTCTTATTCCTATGTTTAATCCATCAGCAAATCTATTCGGCTCACCCTCCCAAATCTATCTCAAATTCAACCATTTCTCTTATTCTCTACCTTTCTCTCTTGGCCCAAGTCACTGACTGGAGTGACCATCCAACTGGTCTCCCTGTTTCCACGCTAGCTCCCTTGCCGGTCATTCTCTACACAGCAGAGTGATTTTTTTTAAAATGTGATTCAGATCATGCTCTTTCCCCGTCATTTCAAATAAACGCAATCCAAATTCTTTACTTGGTGTGGTCTGGTCTTGTCACACAAGCTTCATCCATTTGGTTTCTTTTTAGCAGGTGTAAAGGTAGATCCTTTTATCTTTTCACGTAGCTCCTTTTTTCTTCAACTCAATCCCAATCTTGCTGGCAACAGACCACCTCTTGATCTATTTAAGAACTGGTTTCGTGCATTGAGAGGGGGGTATATTTCTCCTCCCCTGGAATCTGGATTGGCCTGTAGCTGCTTTGGCTAATAGAGGATGACAGTTCCAGTCCTGGTCTTTAAGAGATCTGGCAGCTTCTGTCTTGTTGTCTTGGAGCAACGCAAGCAGTCCAGCTAAGCTGAAGTTGTCCTGCTGTGAGGGAGCCCAAGCTCCGCACGTGAGAGGCCGTGTAGGAAGAGAGAGAGAAATGCCTGGTTCCCTCGCAGCTGTTCTCACACACTGAGGAGCGGCCCCAGTCTGTCCCCTCTGTGCTCTGTTCGAATTCTTGGAAACGTGAGATGTAGTTGTTTTAAGCCACTAAGTTCTGAGGTAGTTTGTTATGCAGTGATATACAGCTGGAACACATGAGAAGTAATTTGAGACCTCGAATATCTTGAAAATCTTTATTCTATTTATTACTTATTTAATAATTTGGCTGGGTGTAGAGCTTTTGGTTGGAAGAATTTTCCCTCAGAACTTTGAAGGTATTGCTCCGTTGTCTTCTAGCTTTGATGCTGCTATTGAGAAGTCTGATGCCATTCTGATTCATAGACCTTGTTTTGTTTTAATTAATTAATTTAATTTATTTATTTTCGGCTGCGTTGGGTCTTCATTGCTGCGCGTGGGCTTTTCTCCAGTTGTGGTGAGCGGGGGCTACTCCTCGTTGCAGTGCGCGGGCTTCTCATTGAGGTGGCTTCTCTTGTTGCAGAGCACGGGCTCTAGGCACACGGGCTTCAGTAGTTGTGGCACGCAGGCTCAGTAGTTGTGGCTCGTGGGCTCTAGAACGCAGGCTCAGTAGTTGTGGCACACAGGCTTAGTTGCTCTGCGGCATGTGGGATTTTCCCGGACCAGGGCTTGAACCCATGTCCCCTGCATTGGCAGGTGGACTCTTAACCAGTGTGCCACCAGGGAAGTCCCTATACACTTGTTTTGAAAGCTGGGATTAGTGTAAAGAATTGAGTAGGAAAGAAATTGACAGAATCCCTACTTAATTCATTATTTTTCTTTCCAACATGCGATGGTAAGTAGATTTAATGGTGTCTTACATTCTTTCCCAGCTGCTCTTCCATCTTCTCAGAGGAAAGTGCCTACCAGGCTCTCCACAGTAACCAAGTAATGTAATCACAGCACTCTAGGGCTGGAAAGGACTTCGTTTTAAGATAAAGCAATTGTGCCTCATGTTGCTAGCTCAATACAAAACTAGACTATGAATCCAGGTCTGTCCTAAGAGGTAGCTACATTCTGTTGTAGCATGTTCTTTGAATTAAACATAACAACAACCCCTGCCCGCCCCCTGCCCCCCCAATAAAAGCCTTTGACTACACAGATTCACTTTCAACAGCACAGTAAATAAAATGCTCACCTTCATCTTCTTTCATCAAAACTGAACTCACCTGGGGCAACCGTTCCATGTCATCCGACCATACCGAATGCTACACCTCAGACACAGTTGTTTATGACCTTGCAGACAAAGCACGGATTTGTAGTTATATGCTGTGACATGCAGCCCATTCGGTAGCCTTCCATACGCTACGTTCTGATGACAGTTATGTTTGCAGAGTGAATCCATTCAGGCTAAACTCAGAGATTAGTCATGGTTGGTTATTTAATGCTTTGCCACTCCCCAGCTCCACCTCTCTCTTCCAACCTCACCATTTAAGTCCAAACTACAGTTGGCACAAAATGGACTCTGCGCTTTCTCCTCTCGGTCCTTGTTCCACTGATGATATATGTAACGTATTTTAAGAAGTTAACCATTTTGCCTTTGTTACTCTGTCTATGGAAGGCAGATAATGGGCCTCTTTTTCATTTTCTTCTCCCCAAATTTCTGAACAGCAGTAACATAACAAAGGTTCTTTGACATCTTCAAATAAATTAAAGCCTTGGGCCAAATATCTGGAGTCTGCTTCTCCCTTCACAGCTGTGCAGTATGAGAGCTCGGTCAGTCCTTCATTCTCCCACCTGGCCTGCCCTTGGCCTCTTCCTCCAGGCGCTGCAGACTTCTCCAAGTCAAAACGTTTAACCCCACTTCTGGGCTGGGTTTTAACAGAAGTCACCCAACCTTCTCAACAGGCCACAGACCAGAGGGGATAATCCACCATCATCAGAGAACACGGTGTAGATTTAAAGCTCCTTCGGTGACTTCCCTGGTGGTGCAGTGGTTAAGAGTCCGTGCTCCCAATGCAGGGGGCCTGAGTTCGATCCCTGGTCAGGGATCTAGGTACTACATACATGCCGCAACTAAGGAGCCTGCCTGACGCAACTAAGACCTGGTGCAACCAAACGAATAACTATTTAAAAGAAAAGTAAAGCTCTTTTCATCACAAAGGGGCATCTGGAGACCAGCTACTTCTCTATCCCTCCTCCTCATTTATGTTCATTTTCTTACATCATTTACGTGCATGACTTCTCTCCACTAAACTGTACTTCCTTGGGAATAGGGCCCTATCTTTTTCAATATTTGTACTGATAACATACTGCCTCATCCCCCATGATAGCTGACTCTACAGTTTGGTCCTAATGACTTTAATTAGTATTTGCAGAGGGTGACAGGTGAAGCTACAACCGATGTGCTCTATGCCATGGTCTTATTTACCTGGTGACTTCCGTATTTGGGAGCTAGATCGGAGGCATCCATTTCTTTAAGGAGTTGTTAGTGATGGAATCAGAAGGGGGGAAAAGCAGATTCTTGGTAGGAAATATTGTAAAGGATAAGCAGATAGAATCAGCTTTTCTCCTCTGTCTTACCCTCCTGACCATATAAAGACACGAGGAACAAAGATTGGAGGAGGGGTATGGGAAGAACAAGAGAGCTTCAGGGTATCCCTGATCTGAGTTCATCTGGACTTTCTGATCGAGAACCCATCTATGTTCTAGAGAAGGACAGCAGAGATGGCACTGGTTGGGGGCGGTGGGAAGAGCAGGGTGAGTACCTGGGACAGTCCAAGGTCCTTTGGGGGCCCTAGGACTGGAGATGACTAACCTTCCTTTGGTTCCATAAGAAAACTCCTAGAAGTTAGGGAGAGAGAGAGGAGACGGAAAGGGGAAGGGAAAGAGAGAGGAAGAGAGAGAGAACTAGAGGAGTACAGGAAAGGGAGAAAGGAAAGGGGACGGACAGAAAAAAGGCAGGAGGGATGGAAAGAAAGGGCTGCCTTCTCTGCCTTTGCCTGTCTAGCTCGAGTTGAGATTTTCTACACGCTAGCGAAGGGCCCACTGAGAGGTAGGTATTAGGTCAAATCTGTTTTTTGTTTTCAAGTTTTATTATGGTAAGTACACAACGTGGGATGAGTCCTCCTAGCAGACTGCTAAGCGTACAGTACAGGATCGCTCTCTATAGGCACTAGATCGCAGAGCAGATCTCCAGAACTCACTCACCTTGCATAACTGACATTTTCTACCCCTTGACTAGCCACTCTCTGTCTTGTAAGTCTAAACTGTTGTTTATCAGCAATTTCATGTCATTTAACCTATTACATCAGGCACTTCTTCCTTTAAAGAAATTACAAATCGTAACTTGAGTCCCAGCCTGGACTCCACTCTCCCTTTTCTCTCCCTGCTTATGTAGATTCCTTCCTTCTCTGGAAGGGGTGGGCTTCTTCTGCCTTGGCCTTTCCACAGGTGTATAAATCCCTCTAATCTCCAACCCCGGTCAGAAAGTCCTGCTCACATCATTAGTAGGGATATTTCCATTTCAACTGGGAACTAATTGCAAATGCAGGGCTTTGGGCAGCTATGTAAATTAGCCTGGCTCTCAGATTGAGAGCTGCCCACTATAACACTAAAAACAAACAAACAGAGAAATGCCAAAGCATCACCCTCACCACATGGGCTATGACCACCATCCACATTATCCCTAGCGACCAGGGAAGTGAGCTAACAACCGATCTTTGTAGCAGGAACAGTTACACATTGGCAAGGTTTCAGACCTCCCCGCCCGTTTCCCCCTCCACTAATTGCCCTTCTGAGATTGTGGCAGAAAACACACTGGCTCCTGCTTTGAAAACCGCAGGGGCTTGTGTGGGTGAATGACATTTTATTACTCTGCCCCTTAGAAATTAGCCTCTGTACTGTCAGGCCCACCATGGAACTTTTCTTCACTTCTTCCTCAGACGTCAACCACCCAAATTTCAAATAAGGCTGGAGAGTGATGTGGCTGAGATGCTTTGACTGCATGTACATCAGAGCTGCCTCTGGGTAGCTTGGCGGGGCCAAGGCTCTGCGGCTAGAAGGAAATGGGGATTCGTAGATAACCTGAGACAACATCTCTGCTCAAAGATTCATCATCAGTTGAGCTTTGAATGACTCTGATCCATTAATTGGTTATTTTTGGTAAAACACACACACACACACACACACACGCATACACGCACCCCTAGTTTTATGGGAATTGCTCTCAAATTGATGTGGGTGGAGCTTTTACCCAACTGAGTAATTCACAGCCTTTGGAGTACAATACCCAGTCTCCTAATTCCTACCCCACATAGCATGCCTATATTTTTAAATTAGAGAGAATTAGATTTGATTTTGTTTCAATAATTGTTTTGACGATTTCAAGGTACCCTTTGAAAGTTTTTGCAGCATTCCAGACTTTTTCAAAACCAAGGCTGGAATTAACTTTTCTAGCTATTTGTTCCATCTTTGAGTCAAGAACACGATCCTGCTTTACAATTTAACAGTTGAGTTTTAAAACCATATGGGAACTTCAAGTTAATTAAATATTTTAATTAAAAAGAATATGCATGACATAGGTTACCAGTTCTCAGGAAGTATTATAGAATACCTTTGACAATAAAACTATGAACTCAATATTTCATTGATGATTGTGAAGCACTTTTCTGATTGCGAAATTACGAAAATCAGTTTTCATTGTGATATTGATGTGAGTAATTTCCAGGTCAATGAAGAGGTCTGGAGACAGAATGATAGATAAAGTAGATCTGTTTAAAAAAAAAAAAGAAAAAAAGGAGATCTGTTTCACTCTGGGAACTGACTATAACACCTGGAAATTATGTATATACTGTTAAATTAAATGAGATGATGTATACAAATGAACCAAGCACCGGGGTTAGCACATAGTATATTTTCAGCGAATGAGAGTAGAATTTGAATACGAAATTATTTATACCTTGAGGATTAACTTCCTAGAATGATTTTTCTGTAATTTTTCTATATGCTATTCTCTATCAATCTCACTTATTCAACAATATTTATTAAACACATACTATTACATTGCATCAATTATAAGTCAGATATTTATTCACTTTTTTTTTGACCATGCCAAGGCTTGTGGGATCTTAGTTCCCTGACCAGGGATTGAACCTGAGTCCTCTGCAGGGAAAGCATGAAGTCCTAACCACTGGACTGCCAGGGAATTCCCACTTGGCTAACCATTCTTGGTGGCACAGTTGTATAACTGAGTCCCATCCTGTTTCTGTTCTCTGACTTTTTAAGGGCCATTCGAGGAAGGCACATGAATTGTGGTCGTTTGAAATCTAACACTTGGTAAGATCAGTGAGGCACTAGCCCCATAACTTGCAAAATGGTGGGTGTCAGTGGTTCGAAAGAAAATCCCAGAGATAATAGTGGAGCGCTCTTTTAAGAAATGGTGCCAGGGCTTCCCTGGTGGCGCAGTGCTTGAGAGTCCGCCTGCCGATGCAGGGGACACGGGTTCATGCCCCGGTCCGGGAAGATCCCACATGCCGCGGAGCGGCTGGGCCCGTGAGCCATGGCCGCTGAGCCTGCGCGTCCGGAGCCTGTGCTCCGCAACGAGAGAGGCCACAAGAGTGAGAGGCCCGTGTACCGCAAAAAAAAAAAAAAAAGAAAAGAAAAGAAATGGTGCCATACTGACACTAGGGATGGCACGGATGATACTGTGGGGAAAGTCATGGATACTGACCACTCTGAATTTAAAAGGGAATTCAGCAGAGCTAGACTCTGAATATGAAGAAGTTTAGGGTTTCTTTTGCTTATGTTTTCCTTTTCACACATGTAAGAGAGATATGATAAACATCTATGAGTAAATAATTCTCTTATACTAAATAGAAAAGTGTCTAAGTAATAGGAAAGCATAGTGTCATTTTAATAAGCATTATGCCATCATTTTTGGGAGGCTTTTTTCCCATTTCCTAATGGTACATAAAAGAGTGATGCATCTCACCATCAGTGGTGCTTTAGATTCGATGAATTCTGAGTACCTGACAGGCTCTGCTCTAGGCACTGCAGATACAATTAATTAAGCAAATATTTATCAAATGCTACCGTATGTCCCAAACTTCCTGCATGCTGTGAATGAGCCCGATAAGCTCTCCTGGAGGTTTCCCTGGCTGGGGAGACAAACATCATACAACATGTTTCCAGAGAGGGATACGTACTCTAGAGGGACAGAAATGTGTAAATATTATGAAATATACTTCAATGGAGCTAAACAATGGTGTCTAAGACATGATCCCTGTTTTTAAAGAATTTACAATCTAATGACAAAGACAGAAGGAGATTTCAAAATTGTGTGTTAAATACCATAAACTCCTGAAGAGTCTGGAGGAAGTGATAGTTAAACTGTCCTGAAGGGCAAGTAAGGGTTAACCAGTTGAAGAGTGGGGGGAGAGTATTCCAAGCAGAAGCCCTGTCATGTTTAATAGCGGGGAAGTAAGAGGGAGGCTGGTGAGTTCCTTCAACTGTAAAGAGTTCAGGTGGCAGGGCTTTCAGCGTGAGGGGCAAGAGATGAGCCTAGAGAGGTAGGCGGAGCTTGGAAGATCTTGTAGGCTAGGGGGAGTCTTCTGTTCTTTATACCAAGTGCAGTGGGTTTTATGCAGGGTCTAGGCATGATAGGATTTGTATTTTAGAAATACAAATACTCTCGCTGGAGTGTGGAGAGTGGATTAATTTTCTCCCTCCTCTTCCCCCACCCCCAGGCAAAGAAGTCAATTGGTGCAGTAATTCAGGAAGTTGATATTAAGGTTCCCAATTTTCCCAGCTTGATTGGATATTTATCCTGCTTGTGTGTGTGCTTTGTAATAAAATGTTGACTTCAGGAACTTATGGGCACTGTCCAAGGGGAGCCCAGTTGCAGACACTACAATCATTTTTAAATGAAGTCCTATCAAGTTATTTGACTAGAAAAGCAGATTAATAAACCCACTGATCCAGTGAGCAATTGATCAATAAAACCGCCACCTCAATTACATGACAAAGTCAAAAATCAAAGTGGGTGGTTGCCGTCCTGAGCTTCTATGGAACTGAAGAATTTCCATCTGAGATTTATCAAAGGGTCTTGAAAGCCAAAGAATGGTTTAGATGAAACTCAATTGATTTTGTGTTTCTTCCAGAACTCAGAGCTTTCTACAGGTCATGGCCTGCCAGGTATAAAATTATAAGTCGTAATTTCACCAGAGCTTCCTTTCATGGTTTAGAAGGCCCCAGCAAGTGCTGGACTGATAAGCCCTGTCCTATGTCTGTTTAAGCAGATGTAAATGAAAATGCCAAAAGGCTCAAGTTCAAAGGGAGAAATGTCACTTTATGGAACTCCCACTTTTTGGGAAAAGAATTTGGCAGAAAGTTTTCTCAAGCACCACCAGGAAGACACAGTCTGTGCATTCATGCCTCTCCCAGCCAGCACGACCACCACCCTTTGTTCTTGGAGCCCATGAAGGGCTGGACACCCAAAGAGATGCGCCATCCTGGAAGGCTCCAGATCCAGGGAGAACGCTGACATCTGTTTCTCAGCTACTTATGCCTTTTTGAATGTAGTGGCGTTTTCTAAGCAACCTTTGGCAAGGAAATAATGATGGGCCAAACAAGTCATCTCTAGACATTTTATCCTCACATGTGCTTTTGTATTTCTGGGTGTGTATGGGTTTACCCCTGCAGGAAACCATTTAAAGAATGTAGATAATACCTATCAGTGTTGTGAGTCACCCTGTCAAGAGAGTAATGTACAATCGTGCATCCTTGTAAGTTATTTATCATACCCTGAGGCTTGATGGAATACAGTTTCCTTGATGAAGAGATAAAAAGGAGCAACATAAAAGCAAGGTACAAGAAGAGCACTTCATTAAAACTGAATCTACCTTCAGGTCGTAACTTTTTAAAAAAAATCAGTATTATTACTGAAATTTATCATCGCAAAAAATTTAGTTTATAGAACATCTTTTCAGAAAATAAAGAGAATAGTGAGAAAGGGAATGAGATTGGAAAAGGACAGAAGAGAAAAAGATTGAGAGACAAAGGAAAGAAAAGAGAGAGAGAGAAACTGAAGAAACTGACTTCTGTAGAACTGGAATACTGAAAATGCAGTTAAAGAGACCAGTCCCCCAGAGAGTGGAAATAAACAGCCCTGAAAAAGCAACAGCTTTCCGCTGCTGAAATTAATAGGAGGAGTTTGCAGAGGTGGACAGAGAAGACCCTCCCCCTCCCCTACCTCACTCCCAAGGGAGGGCTCTAAAATGCGGTTGTAGAGAATGCGATAAGTCATTGGGAGTAATGGATTCTAACTTGAGCAAACCAGTACCCTCACCTTAAAACAAGGTGGGGGGGGGGTCAAAGCTAAGGCTTATCGGGCCGCACAGTTCTAGGATTCTCTTTCTTTCAGGGTAGGTGGGTGGCCGCTGAAAAGTAGTGGGCTCGGGTCCAAGAAAGAGTGGAGAGGGGAGATCATTGATGTTTTATTCCGTGTTGAGATTTAGTTCAAATTCTGCTTTGTTTACCCTCCCTCTCCCATTGCTCTGTTAGAAGAGAACCTCAAGAGTGAATCAGCTAGGCTTCCCTGGTGGCGCAGTGGTTGAGAGTCCGCCTGTTGATGTAGAGTACACGGGTTCGTGCCCCGGTCCGGGAAGATCCCACATGCCGCGGAGCGGCTGAGCCCGTGAGTCATGGCCACTGAGCCTGCGCGTCTGGAGCCTGTGCTCCGCAACGGGAGAAGCCACAATAGTGAGTAGGCCATAACAGTGAGAGGCCCGTGTAAAGAGTAAATAAGCTGCAGAAAAGCCGGTTTTCAGGACAATATTAAGGTTGGTTAAATAAAGCAATGCAAGAAATAAATGTTTTAACCTCATAATACTGTGATTATAAAAGGACTTAAATTTGAACTATATAAATAATATATGGGTACAGTTCCTTTGTAAAAAATGAAAACATTACATAGAAGGCTAAACTCCCCTTTCACCACCATTTTTAATCCCAATTCTGCCCCAGTATCTCCCAAGGGAGTCTTTTTTTAAAAATAATCTCAGATTTTTTTTTTTTTTAATTATTTATTTACTTATTTTTGGCTGCATTGGGTCTTCGTTGCTGCCTGCGGGCTTTCTCTAGTTGCCGTGAGCGGGGCTACTCTTCGTTGCAGTGCGCAGGCTTATTGCGGTGGCTTCTGCTGTGGAGCACGGGCTCTAGGCACGGGCTTCAGTACTTGTGACTCGCAGGCTCTAGAGCGCAGACTCAGTAGTTGTGGCACATGGGCTTAGCTGCTCTGTGGCATGTGGGATCTTCCTGGACCAGGGCTCGAACCTGTGTCTCCTGCATTGGCAGGCGGATTCTCAACCACTGTGCCACCAGGGAAGCCCCAAGGGAGTCTTTTATCAGTTTTTTTTTTAATTTTTATTGCTATGTTAGAGATGGGTCCTTATTAGTACATGAGTTCCATCTCATTCTTTTTAACTGTGTTGTAGTGTTCTGTGTAGTATCTGTGTGATAAGTCATAGGTTATTTAGCCGTTCCCCTATGATTTGCAATTATGAGGCTTTCAGGTTATTTGTTTGTAGCTTCTGTAAATAAATGCTGCAAAAACTACGCTTGGGGCTTCCCTGGTGGTGCAGTGGTTGAGAATCTGCCTGCTAATGCAGGGGACACGGGTTTGAGCCCTGGTCTGGGAAAATCCCACATGCCGCGGAGCAACTAGGCCCGTGAGCCACAACTACTGAGCCTGCGCGTCGGGAGCCTGTGCCCTGCAACAAGAGAGGCCGCAAGAATGAGAGGCCCGCGCACCGTGATGAAGAGGGGCCCCCGCTCGCCGCAACTAGAGAATGCCCTCGCACAGAAACGAGGACCCAACACAGCCAAAAATAAATAAATAAACTTATTTTTTAAAAGAAAACAACTATCCTTATACAAGCTTCCTTGTGCACCTGTGTGATTGTTCGTTTCTCTAAGGTAGAAATAATTTGGTTTCTAGCCTCTGGGTCTCCAGGTCTTACAAGACCAGCTGGAGTTCAGCTACATGCCACAGGGTGTCTTAAAACTTGCCTGAAAATTGGAGGGGAGGGAAGAGTTATTCTTTAATCTTAGCAAAACGTTTACCCATTTCCCAGCTACATAAAACAACTATTAGTTTTCCAGTCTCAATGATTAACTATTGATTAAGAATGCTACACATGGCATCACCCCCCAAAATACTAATTTAATATTCTTTCTCACTTTTGCAGCTTGTATGTTAAAAATGTATTTCAGAAATAAAACATTTTGTATTTATATGAAAACATGTATAAACCAAGACTTTCATTAAAATGCAAAGAGCCACTCTGTAAGAATATTCTCTTTTCTTTTACCAAATGAATGTTTAATGAATACATGAGATGAGAAAGAAAGAAAAGGGAATGATGTCGAGTGGAAAGCATAGTTATTTCTGCCCTGTGATATCTGGATTGGCAGCATCAGGATCAATCCAGTCGCAAATCCTCTGAGCAGCTGTTTGCACACCATCGACTAAGCTCTTTGAACGCTCTGTGATCAGTGCGATGGAACAGGGGAGGGAATAAAGAAAGAAGGAGCGGACCAAGGAGAGACATCCTAAAGACAGACTCCCTTTCCCCAGCCACCTGTGGAAATCTATTTCAGGTCAACTGGGACCAATTGTGAGTTCTGGCCTTGGGCAAAATTCCTATTTGCAGTCAATAAATTAATGGGTGACACCTTGAAATGGATGGGCTTTAGCTGAATCAATGTCTGATGTGGCAATCTTTCCTCAGGCCCAATTCCCTCTGAAGTTCCTAGGTGGGAGCTGACTGAAGAAATGGACAGATCCTTGAAGTTTCTTTCTTCTTTATCTTTAAAAAAAAAAAAATCTCTACTGAAAACCCAGAGTGCCGTGTTTTGGCACTAACATTCTTACTTTCCTGTCCTTTACCATCGTCTCTTTAATTGGTGTGGAATAACACGTGATGTTCACAGATTTCGTTTGTATAGAGCTCTCCAATGTACAGAGTTCTTTATCTGGCCGCTTCTAGTTTAATCTCTTCCCTCTAAGAAAGTTGTCCATAAAGCCAAAGAGGGAACTGTTCCTTTACAGTAGCGCCTTTTGAAACCTCTAGGCAGCAGGAAACAGAGAAGGCTGCTCTGTTGGTTCAGCTGCCTTTTACAGCTGAAGATAACACGAACCGCAAATCTGTCAGGGTTCATGTTTTCCTGGAGAGGGAGGAGAATCGGGGGAGCAAAATAAAGAGAAGTTTAAGTTTAATATTTCATAACTGTGTGCTCTTTCCCAGGTTTTATTCCTGTAATACTCTCTGTGTGTGGCCAGACCCTTCATAACACAGCGCTATTGAAGAAGGAGAGGAAAAAGGAAAAGGGAGCGAGGGCAGAGGGAGGGCTAAAAACTAGCCTTTTGGGGAAAAAAAGACCACGGCTTTTAAGAACCAACTGTGACCTTAACTGGATGTAGTCAAGGCCTCGCAGAATTGAGTTGGTCGTTCGATTCTGAAATAGGATGGGGCAGGCGTGGGTAGCATTTGCAGTGAGGCCAGAAGAGGGAAGTGACCCATTTAGACTCTTCTCTGGAAAAAGTAGGTTCCCCAGGCATCAGAAAGTTGATGGACTGAGAGCTTTCCTTTCCCTGAGGGGGGTAATGTCTGTTGGGAGAACAACAACAACAACAAAAATCTGAGGAACAAAGATGGTTGAAACATAGGAGCAAAATCTTTTTTTGTGTTTTGGAATCTTTTTGTGGAATTAAAAAGTAGGAGAAAGATTTTTTTTTTAAATCTCTGGGAAAAGAACAAGCACTGCGCGTCCCCATTATGTATGCAGTGCTGTTCCTGCCACCAGACTGGAAGTCTAACACGCTTAGCTGTTTAGGAGAAGCATGTTTTATTTTCAGGTTGGCCAAGCAATTTCCTGCCTTTGGAGCAAAAACCAGTACAGCTACTGTACCTTGACGATATTTTTTTCTCTCTGAATATCATAACCTTTTAAATAACAAGCTTGCTGCTCACTCAAGGGCTCTGAAAACATGGATGGAGAAATACAGCAGCCCCATTTTATCCCTTCCCTCAAGAAGGATACTCCTTTCTCTATGTCTGTTCACCATTGCTGGGGGTTCTGGATGTAAACATAGAAGGTGACAAGTGTTTTGATCACTCAAGAGTGAGAAAACATAACCAAAACACACAGTAGGGATTAAGTCACATAGCCTTGAAAAGAGGCAATGAAAATAGGGTCAGTTATAGTTTCTGAACTGGGTGGGGTCCGTCAAAGCGGAGCAACATGACTGGGCAGGTCAGAGGGAAAACGGGGAGACAGTGATGCCATGATGGAAAGGCTTGGGAATGGTGTTTGGCAGTTCACATCCATTGATGAATATTTCTTCAGTGCACAACCATAAACTAAAAAGACCTTCAGTTTCATACAATCCAATGCCCTCCTTTCACCAAATGATTTGCTAGGGTGAGTAGCACAGTCAAGCCAAGATTCCAGGGCTGTTGTCTCCCAGGTTGGTATTTTCCATTGCTTTGAGTTGGGCATTTTACTATTCAGGTTAAAACACATGGTCTCTGGCTTCTAGTAGCTTACACTTTAAAATGTCTTATTTCCCAGAAAAAAGAGTCGTTTGGGGAATGAATTAGCACTGAGATGACCAAAGGAGTTACTTGGTTCTAAGCCTGTGTCGCTAGGTGACCATAAGAAAGCAACTGAGCTTGTCTGTGCTTGCAAGGGAACCCAGAGGAGACGGGGGTGACTGAGAGAGCTTCTTTAGCATTGCTAAGAGTTAGTGGGTCTGTATTAAACCAATGTTGACTCTTTATTGTGCCACGAGGGATATGGGAGTGGTCAGATGTGAGGTTCAATGTCTCATTTGAAAGTGTGATATTGGAATAATAGTACTACCTGTTTCTATATCAAAGGTCACTGTGGGTCCCAACAGTGACATAAAACACCCTGGCTCTGTACTTCTTCCTTTACAAACAGGCACCACATGTCAGTTTCCTGACTAGCTTCTGGTAAATCATCCTAGACCGATTCCTGGCATTCACCTCATAGAGGGTTAAAACTTCCTCTCACAAACCAAGGGCTGCACACAGAGGAGAGAGACTACAAAGGAGGGTGTTGTTGCTTATTTTATCCCAACTGGGAGAAGAGAGGGCCAAAAGGAGAAAAATGCTGTGGTATAATTTGAAAAATTCAGATTCATAAGAAAAAATTTTACATTGGTTTTTTTACTCCATTTTTCCCTCTCTCCTCTCCACCCCACCTAAACCGTCTCTTAAAATGTTCTTATATGGGTTAGAAAGACTTTCTATGCTATCGTACTCTGTGTTGAAACCCAGGAACTAAGGGTTTGACCAGGGAGGGCATGGATTGGGATTAGTGTTGTTGACTCACTGGATTCCCAGCCTTGGCCCCAAAAGGGCACGGGGGCAAGAAATTTTCTCATGGGGCTGCTTTCATCCTTTCCATTAGCAGGACTGAAAGAAGAATATGATGGAGACAAAAAGGAGCTAACTTTTCTTCCTCTGCCCTGTCTACTTCTTTCTGAGAACTAAGATGAACAGAACAATCAATCCATTAATGATTCTGAGAATTCCTGGAAAATGGCAGCAGGATGTATTAAACCTATGTTGTTGGAGACCAGGAAGAAACCAGGGACACAAGGCCAGGTTCAGCTCATATCTATGTGGAAAACTGCAGTATTTTCTTTAACAAAGATTTGGGTCTTAACCCCTCAAAGATACTGTGCTGATCAGTATTGCTTGTAACTGTTTACTGATGTAATCTTTCGGAGGGGGAATATATGTAATCAAGAATTAATGTCTAGGAAAAAAACAGAATGAGCTGCTGGAAACTTTCATGCTATTACATTAGGAAATGCAGACAAGCCAATATAGTGCACGTTTAAACAGTCCAGAATGAGACAATATTAAAAATATTTATTTTGGGACCCAAAGTAGGTGTTGACGTTTATATGAAGGCCACGCAGACCCACCCAACTGTCTTTCTGTGCATTGCCATGGCTGTTTAAAGGGCTAACCATCTCTTGAGAGTTAACATGCTTTATTTACTAAAAGTAAAAAAAAATTTGGTACCAATTTTCTTTCTGGGGTAAAAAATAATTTGCTAGCTGTGAAGATAGTCAAGTAGAAGGAAAATAAAATTTCCCCTCCTTTTTAATCTGCTTTGATGACATGGTAACCAGATAATGAAGCTGGGCATCTATACTTGAAATACATACACTGAATCAAAGTCTCTAGGGCGGGGCCAGATCATCACCACTTTTCTAAAGCTCCTCAGATGATTCTATTGTGCAGTCAGGGTTGAGAGACCACTAGCCTGAAGTTTCACCTGTTTGAACTGGTATTAGTTAGGAGGAAACTTGGTCAGGAAGGGGATACAGGCAAATGAGCCATGAGATATTAATGTGTTACTTTCTGAATCGCTTCATCGAATGAAGGGCATGAAAAGAGCTTTGAGAGTTCGATTGTCTCATTCCTGTGCATCCAGATAGGAACATACTCCAGGAACCAATGTTCTGTTTTCAATGGTTTTCAGTGCTAGGTATCCAAGTATCTTTTGGTAATCCATGTCAAAACATTGCAATGGATGGAAAAGCAAGTCAGTAAGTAGACCAGTAGTAAAACACATTCTAGAAAGAACTTACTTTTATAGAAAATTAAAAGGGAAGTAAAAAGTTAAGTTAGGGTTGATTTGAGACTATGCACCATGGGTAAATTTTCATGTGTGCATATTACAAATAAAACCGACTTCACAAAACCAATTTATGAATGCTCTTAGAACTCACTAACAAAGTTTTTCTTCTTAGTTAATGCAGAAAGGGTGTTTTAGCCATTTCTCTGATCACTGAAAAAGTACTGGTCTGGCTAGGTTTATAGGTAATTTCCGGGTTGTAATAGTAATAACCTATCACTTACCCATATATATATATTTTAATATTTATTTATTTTTGGCTGCACTGGGTCTTCGTTGCTGTGCGCGGGCTTTCTCTAGTTGCGATGAGTAGGGGCTACTCTTCGTTGCGGTGCAGGGGCTTCTCATTGCGGTGGCTTCTCTTATTGCGGAGCATGGGCTCTAGGTGCGCTAACTCAGTAGTTGTGGCTCACCGGCTCTAGAGCACAGGCTCAATAGTTTTGGCGCTCGGGCTTAGTAGGTCCCCAGTATGTGGGATCTTCCCAGACCAGGGATCGAACCCATGACCCCTGCATTGGCAGGCAGATTCTTAACCACTGTGCCACCAGGGAAGTCCCGACTTACCCATATTTAAAAGCTGTAATTATTGGAAGAAAAAATTAAAGATGAAGCTTTTGCCTTCATTGAGATAACAAAAGGATAAAAAAGCTTCATAAAAGGAAAGACCAAAATTAGTCACTTAAATGTTAAGGTTGAATATATAAGTTCTGTTTTCTTAATTAAAGGAATTTGGGCACACATAATAGTAAGAAATACTTTCTTTGACAGCTAAATAGGCAACAGTAGGCTGAGCTCCGAGTCTGATGACCTCCCCTCTTTGGTTCTCCCCTCTTTGGGTAATTTCCTTTTGTTTTTTTCTCACTGCATCCAGAGGGTGAGTGGAGGTACTTAAGGAAGGTATGGGTAGCCCTGTCTCAAGACCTAAAGGTAGGAATCCATTTCGTTGATAGTAGGTCTTTGTTGTTTGTGTGACGTGGGGTTCTGTACTCATTTGGGAAAGAGCTGAGCACAAGGAAGGAAAACAGTCACTGAACAATGATCGGCGGGATTCAGTGAGAGATGCAAAACCAAAAAGGAGGGAACAATTCCTTAGCTTTCCCACTTTATGAAATAGTAAGACTTTCCCAGCTCAGCCTGGATTCAGCCTAGACTTCTCCCAAGGTCTCAGTATTTTCATGGTTCCTAAACACCCTTGCCTTTGTGGGTCCCTTCTTTCATAAAAACAAACAAACAAACAAACAAAAAAACAAAAAAACTCCAACCAACCAACCAAAAACTTAAAATTATATTCTATGATTCTGTTGCTATAAAGACAAACATATTAGCATTATACGTTAAAATATTGTCTTTAACCTAAATTTTTTTTCTTCTATTTTTAAAAGAAATGAAAAGTTTTTGTCCTGAAGGTATTGTGGGCCTTCAGCACTGTGCCTACTGCCTAGTGGGTAAGTTAACTCTGACTGGAGTGGGGTACTTGAGGAGGGCACTAGCAGAATAAGAATAGTAGCAAGGGACAAATCATATGAGGCTTTCTAGGCCTTGGTACTGTGGTAAAGACGTCGGAGTTTATTTTCATGAATGAGATGAGATGTTTTCAAAGGTTATGAACAGAGAGGTGACATGATCTGATTCACATTTTAAGGAGATAGTTTCCTTTGTGGAGAATGTACTATAGAAGGTAAGGAAGAAAATCAGAGACCAGTGATGCAGCTATTCTGATAATCTAGGAAAGGTAAGATGTGGCTTAAGGCAGTGGTGGAGGTGATAAGAAGTGATAAGATTATGAGTAGATGTTAAAGGTAGAGGCAAAAAGGGTTTGCTGATGGACGGGATGTTGAATGTGACAGAGAAGATTCAAGATGACTCCAAGCTTTTGCTTGAACAACTGAGAGTCAATTTGTCATTTATTAAGATGGCTAAAATTGTAGGAAAAGCACATTTAGGGAGGAAAATCAGGAGTTCACTTTTGGGCATGTTTAGTTTTAGATATTTATTAGACATCCAAGGGGAGGTGTTTGGAGTTTAGAACGTGGTCCAGGCTAGAGATAGAAATTTGGGAACATCTGCTTTCAGGTGACGTTTAAAGCCAAGGGAGAGGATGAGATCAGAGAGGGAATGTTATGTAGATACAGTAGAGAAGAGGCCCAACGACTGAAATCTCAGGTGCTCCAATGTTTAGAGATTGGGAACATGAAGAGGGACCAGCAAAGGAGACTTTGTAGGAGTGGCCAGTAGAAAAGGAAGAGATCCAAGAGGGTGGTTGGTGTCCTGGAGACCAGGTGAAGGTGCACCCAGGTCTTATGAGCAGTTGCTTTCAAATTTTGACTGTCTCTGGCTGCTCAACACCACATGAAATGATGGTAGTCTCACAAGCTTCCTCCCTTGATACAAGAGGAAACCAAGTTCCCCCTGCCAAAAACGTGATGGAAAATCAACCTAACGATCATTCACCCTCTCCCTGTATGACTTGCCACAAATAAAGAGATTTAAATAATCTCTTTTGGTTCAGTTAAGACACAACCATACCCAAGAGGGTAGAATAAGCCCAGGAGGTCAAGGTCTTTTCTCAAGGTGCGAGAGTCCTTTCTAATGACAGATGGCTTCTTCTGGTCGCACTTGAAGAGGCATTTTCTCCCCTGAAGCTCCAGCATGATTCTGAATGTTATAGAAGGAAATGATGAGAAGTATGTACAAATGGCAGTGGTGAGGAATCCAAGAATGAATCCTATCAGAGATGTTGACCTGGTTGACACATGGACATAATGAGGGAGGAGCTCAGAAAAAGGAAAAAGACATGGCTCAGACCTGGATGAGAAGAAAACAAAATGCAATCCGAAAAAAAGAAAAGAAAAGAAAAAGAAATTTCTTTGCTCCAAATAAAACCTTGCACAACCAATAAAAAGTTACATTTAAATACAATTGTCAGATTTAGTCAGACATTGACTAGCAACTAGCACCCAAGGTTGTTACTATAGGGTTTCAGAAGATTTTTAAAGGACAATAGGAGAAAGTCTTGGTTCACATTTTATATTGAGATATTGCTTTAATTTTTTAAAGTGTAGGAGAAGGAAACAAATTGTCATTAGTAAGGGAGGGGTGAGAGGCAATGTGTGAAGTTTTTGAGTAATTTAGAAATAAAATCATTTAAAAACTGCCTGCTTCTGAGAACATATTTTGACACTAGAAAATACTGTGTTCTCTTCAATGGGATTAAATAAAAAAGAGACAAAGAGAGAAATAATAAGATTATGCTAAATTTATATTAATCTTATAATTTCTTTCTGTCTATTACAAAATAGAAATATCAGTACAAAGTAATATAATCACATTATAAAACTTTGAAACAAATAAACAAACAAACAAAAAAATCACCCTACATCAAACCACCCAACACACCACCATTTTGGACTATTTCTTTCCAATCTTTTTTCCTAAGGCAAATTTTAAAATCTATATGGTTATAATTATAAAATATACAAACTTTCATTTCTTACTTTCTCCATAGAGTATTAAGACATGATTTTTAAAATGTGGATAACTGCCTTTCTAAACTGGAATTTCCTTACAGCAGGATCTTACCTACCTTTGGGCTGCAACTCTTTCGTTGCTCCAACAATTATTTCCACCAGCAAATGACAAAAGAGTGTATAGATGACCCTGTTAATCACCTGCCCTACAGTAAATTTTCTTTTTTCTTTGCAACCCAAACCCAACTTTTGTTCAGATGTTCACACATGCTTTACTGGCATCCATTCCTAATTAAAAAGTGACTGGTTTTAGCGAATCCTGATGGTCCATTCCTCTGGGTATGAGCTTTCTACCCAGTGAGATGTGAGGAGAAATCTGGAAACAGTTTATTATTATTATTAAAAGAATCCTGAAGGAGAGATAGTCCTCTTCTTCCAGACACTGTCATGCCTGCATGACAGAAAGCTCTGGAGTCATCTTGCAACCAGGAAGAAAGCTAGGCAAGGACAAAGCCAAGATGCTGTGGTTGACAGAAAGGAAAGATGGAAGTAACCTAGATACTAACCCGGGTACTTGTACTCTACTTAACATCCTACTTAAATATTCTTTATTGCTTAAATTGCTAAGTTGAGGTTTTCTTTTGCTTGAAGCCAAAGGTATCTGCACTAATGCTAAGCCACTGCTCTCAAGCTGTCCTCTCTATTAGGGATTGGCTCCATTACTTGGGTTGCACAGAGTAAAGGGCCCAGTAAATGGTTGCCCTTGGCCCCCGATTTTGCCCAAGAACTTGGGCCATTGCAATTACTACTCATTTTTCTCTGATCTATATCTTTCCCCACTCCCTTAATTTCAGGAAAGAAGCTTAAAGCATCTCTGTGATCTGGTATTAAATGTTGGAACTCTTAACATTTGGCATTCATTCAGTATGTGTTTGAGCATCTCCTTTGGTCTTGTATTAGACATTGCAAGTACAAATAAGAATGAGGCATAACGTCAGTCTGTAGGTCGTTCAGTCAATATATACTGATTGCCAGCCACGTGTTAGATGCTGGGGTTATCAGAGAGACCAGAGTCTGACAGGAAGAAAGAGACACATCCCCTAATAACCCAACTTCCGTATAATGTACTATATGTTATAACAGTGGCATAAATAAAACATTCTAGGAGTCAAAAATTGAGAGGTGGCTCATTGCCAAAAAGGAAGAATTTCACAAAGGGACTAATACTTGGTTATGACGTGCTTTAGTGTGGAAATAATATTGGATAGAATAATATTGGATTGAATAGGGTACTGAAGAGTGAATAAAAGTTTTCTTGGTGTAGAAGTGGAACAGGAAAGGACATCTTTGACAAAGAATGTAATATGAATAAACACAATCATATTAAACATTTGGAAAACAGTGAAAAATTCAGGGGGCAGAAGATATTTGTGAGAAGAGAGTAGGAGATGAGGCTACAGAGACTGGTGTCTGATTGCATAGAATCTGGTGGGCCAAGCTAAGAATTTTGGGTTTTATCTTGTAAGCAAGTTAACTTGTGTACGAGGTTAACACGGGACATTGCACTAAACATGCAACTGAAGGCATAGCATTTATCTGAAGTCTTGTGGTTTATCTGAATTCATGAGAGTTTTACAATCCTACTCCGTAATATATTTATATTTGATAAGAGAGAATTTGTATATTTTTCTAAGTCTTCAAGTGAAAGTGATAGCCAAGGAAGACATCTCCAGCTTATTCTATGTTTTAGTCCTCCAGCATACTGCCATAACACTTGGGGGTATGTACCCCAGATTGAGAAGCACTTTGCAGGCAATGGGAGGCTAAAAATTGTTTTTAAGAAGCAGGGGAAGAATATGAGTAGACATCCTCCCTTTCCCCAGGAAGGTATCCCTGGTTTAGGAATGGTACATGAAGTGGGGAGAGAGAGAGACGGAGGGAGGGAGGGACTGGTGACGCAAATGGAGAGAAAGCACTAAATGGGACTTGGTTAGAAGTGAGATTTAAGGTGAAGTGAATATTAGATGTTTCTCTCTCTAACATCCATTTCCCCTCCTTGCAGCGCTAGCCTTGGCTTTGAGTGTCAATCTTCTCCTCCTCCACCTTGTTCTCAGGTGGTCTGCATAGGGTTCTGCATCCAGCCCCAGGAGTAAAGCATACGACTCTGCCATGAGCCAATCACCACACTGCATCTCTCTGACCACAGAGACTGATTCAAGGACAGTCACGTGACCCATGTGGGTTCAATCAGAACAAACCACAGAAAGTATGCTAAGAAGGCTGGGAGAAAAATGTTTGCTCTTTTCTTCTGAATTAGAAGCTGGAAAGATGTAGCCCAGAAGCTGCTGGAAGCATTATTATGATCACTTGGGCTCTGAGAAGGGAGAAAGAAACAGAGAAAGAAATACGAATCTTGGCTCAATTTGGACCCTTTAGTTACGTGAGCAAATAAATCTTTATTTGTTTAGACTAATGTCATTTTTATTTTCCGTCACTTGCAACCAATAGAATCCTAACAGAGATAGAAGAAAAAAACTGTTCTTTTTCTAAATGTTATGTTTGCTGAAGATATATCACAGGTCAATTTCCATGAAGAAATTGGAGAGTTGAAGAACCCCATATTTTTTAAGCTTCATTTTTCCTTGTCCCCAAATAATATGTTTTCAACTACAGTAATAACAAGCAAAAAGAAAAGGACTACACTTTAAAAACTAGATATTTAAGTGGATATGATTTTCAAAGGCTGTGCTGGGGATTTTTTTTTAAACACACACACATAAACACACAACCTCAGTTGCACGGAGAATTGTTGTATAACAATGATTCGGTGGAAAGCCAAATTAGAAACAAAATCAGGTACAAGGTGATGCTTCTCTGGCAACCTAATGAAACCTACTTTTGAAGCAATTTGATTTAAAAATCCACTTTCTATGCATTGAAACAGCCACTGAATTCTAGAAGTAAAAAATAAAATTACACATTAAATAATAGTCTCTAGGTTATAAAACTGTCCTGAGAAAGGCTGAAGATACTCTAGGGATTAGAAGACTTAATATGGCTGCTTTAGCCAGCTACCACTGTGGTCAAGCTCACTGCCTCTATCTGTATTGTGTGCTCCCACTGATTCAGCCTGATCCTGGGTTATCTATCTGTTGCAATCATTTGGCACCCCATATGGAAACCCATTGACCCCATAGATGGTTATCAAATCTTTGGTCTAGACATTTCAAGTTGGAAATGTATTTTCAGCTCTGACAGGGCTAACACATCATATTTCAGTTTGCTATTATAAGACCAACCCCCAAAGCTCAGAAAACGTCTATCCTTCTCATAGTGGGTGTTCCAAATACAGGGTGTAGGGTGGCCAACAGTAATCAATCCACAAAGAAACAGATCTCATTTTTAGGGTTCTGTGGAACAGCTGGATGAAATTTCCTCCAATAAATGCTCCAAAAACAGACATAGCCCTGTAGAGCATTAAACGATAAGTGTCTTTGGATGATAACTTTGATGGCTGTGCAGTAGATGGGCTGAGTGGGGTCTGCTGCTGGAATAGCCCCGATAAGGCTTGACGAGTGCAAAGTAATGGGTGTAAATACATGAGGCTTATGCAAGGGTGCTTAACTTTGACTAAGTGCCTACTGTGTACTAGGCATTGTGCTGAGTGCTATATATTATACATATGTTAGAATGTAAGCTCCATGAAGGCAGGGATTTGTCCATCTTGTTGGTTATTTGTTGAATAAGTATTATACATTAATGAATGGCTGAATTACTCTGCGTAACCAATTTTTATCCTGCTCTCTAATCCTCTTTCCAAAATAACCTTTAACTGCTACAAATGCAAATGCCACTTTCTTGACTAGATGACACTAGCCTGTTGCGTGCTCTCATTATCCTCTGGATTCTACCTTCATAACACTCATTACCCTACTCAACCTCTGCTATTCCCATTAGACTGTAAGCTCCACGAGGGCTGGAGTCATGCCTGCCTCCTTCACTGCTGCACCTAATAAACATATCGAATGAATGACACTCTGTAAATCTTATTAAGTCAATCTTCTTATCCCCACCACACCTATAAGGAGCTCAAGTCACCAGGAAGCTAAGTACAAGTTAATAAGGTGCATCTTGGAATATGTTAGAGAAACACATGGCCACTTCCAAAGTAGACTATTCTGAGAAACGTTCCAGAAGTTAATTTTTTATTTCTATGCCATTTTCATTATTTTTCTGGCCACTTATATATGTAAGTACAATTTTAAAGCTGTACTGAATGCAAAAAAGCAGAAGAGGCACACACGTACACACACCTGCCTATGCATTCTACTTTTTGTTAAGCACTCTGGGTATTTAAATCTCTGTCAGTGCCTCAGAGTGTTGAGTTATAAATGAGAAGGCCCCCAAAGATAATATATGAACCCAATACAGCTGTTAGGGGAAATAAAACTATCATAAACCAAAAACCAAAATAAAAACTTCACACTCCCAACTGAACAAGAATAATAATGATGATGATGATAGTAGCTAATCAGAACACGTCAGAACTGTGCTAAAAGCGTGCCATCCACTCTTGTTCAAGCCTTGTAGCAAAGGTATATGGCAGATCCAATTAATATTCTCACTTTATAGAAAAGTAATCCACTCTGGAGAGGTTAATCATTTCCCCAAAGTCACATGGAGAGTGAGTGGCAAAACTCGGACCCAGAAATGGATCTGCCTGATGCTCAAGCTTGTCCTATAGAGAGAACAAAACACTGGGTGCTGCCTCACATTCAAGGCCCCTTAAAAGCGCATTTTATAGTGAAAAACTTCAGCCTTGGAGTACTAGAAGTTGGGCAATTTCCAGACACATTTGAGTTGATTTTAATATTGTTGATCTAAATCATTTTTTAAATCTTTTTTTTTTTTGAGATTTGGAAGCATAATTGAATGAGTCTTTATTTATTTTTATTATTATTATTTTTTTTTTGCGATACACGGGCCTCTCACTGTTGTTGCCTCTCCCGTTGCAGAACACGGGTTCCAGACGCACAGACTCAGTGGCCATGGTTCACGGGCCCAGCCGCTCCGCAGCATGTGGGATCTTCCCGGACCGGGGCACGAACCCATGTCCCCTGCATCGGCAGGCGGACTCTCAACCACTGCACCACCAGGGAAGCCCTGAATGAGTCTTTAAATCCATCATTTTTGTGGCTGTAAAGTCTGGTTTAAAATGAATATATTTCTTCTTCATTGTATAAGGAATTATTTTACTGTTTTCTCTCTCACCTCACCTCCAAGTCATCTCCCATCAAAATAACTAAATTCCTGGTACACATCTGGTAGTTTCCAATCTTGACTGTGGCTCAGCATCACTTGGGGGGAGTTTTTTATTTTTACTTTAATTTTTTTTTTACCACTGTTAATATTCAAGGCAAAACAATTCAGAAACAGAGTTAAACAACAACAAAACAAGCCCTGCATTAAGTATGTTACATTTACTTTCTCATTTAATCCTCCCAACAACTTCATGAGTTAGATATTAGTAAACTGCAGTGCAGAGAGATGGTTGCCAATGTCACACAGTTGAAAGTGGCCCAAGCCCTTAAAAACTGGGCTACATTGCCTCCTTTTATTGAAGGTACCAAAACCATTTCTAAAATAACCCCAATTGCATCCTCCCACATTAACTGATATCCTCTTGGTTTACTCACTTCAAATGGTGAAGCTCATCCGTCAGTAGAGATTCCACATTTTCATTTATAGAGAGCATCCTTATTCCCATTGTTTCTAAATTTTTGCCAAGCCAAAATCTCCTATGCTAGAGGAAAGACTAAGGTATACTTCATTGTTTTTATTAAAAAGTGTACAACAATATTGTCATTCAAAGAGGTAATCAAAGAGTATGCAGTTAAGAGGGTAGAAAAAATATTGTAGAAGTGTCAGGTAGTTAATTAATAAAAACATTCTGTTCATTTGTATTTTGTGATATTTATAGTATTTATCACCTCTTTGAAAGTATTCTTTTTTTTGCAGTACGCGGGCCTCTCACTGTTGTGGCCTCTCCCATGGCTCACGGGCCCAGCCGCTCCGTGGCATGTAGGATCTTCCCGGACCGGGGCACGAACCCGTGTCCCCTGCATCGGCAGGCGGACTCTCAACCACTGCGCCACCAGGGAAGCCCTGAAAGTATTCTTAAATAATTACTTCCTTACCTAATTGTAATGTTGTACTCTCTTTCTTAAAGAGAGCTCTCCAAGTGATATAAACATTAGACCTCACAGAATGGGACCTGCTCCTGGGGAGGGGAGTCACAGTCATGATCTTGGTCTCTTAGCATGTTTTAACCAATGTTCTAACCTACAAGTAGAGGCAACATACAACCATTCTCATCTTCTAGGGGGCCATTTGCCATCTTAGAACTGGATTAGAATGTCATGGATAATAAGTAACTGTCTTCTCAGCTCATGTCAGCTGCTACACCTTCCCATCAAAAGGAATCTGAGACTAAGTAGAAAGAATGTCCAGTTAGCTCTCACTTAGGCACTTGGTTTCAAAAAGGAAACAATCCAAAAATTAGTCATGAACTGACTAACATTTCAGTGACACGACATTTCATTTCATCGACACAACAGGACTACTGGGCTCATCTAATATGCTATTTCCTTAAGTCGTTGTACCAGTTGAATTGGACCTCTTTCTATGTGAATATATATTTTGGTAAATTTCCCTTAACCAATAGTATACCAAAATCTGTTGCTCTTAACTTATTTGAATGTGACTCATTCAGCCACCTCAGTTTTCTGGAAGACATCTGACAGCTCAGGGTAATGTGGAAAAAGACAAAAGTGTTGCTACAGATTCCATTAATTAGGAGAGGTAACATTTTACCCAAAGGTGAGTCATAGAGGGTCTCACTCTTGATTTAGATACACTTCTACTAAATTTAGCTATATGATTACCTACGATTAAGCTTAAAATAAGTAAGCAATTAAGAAATGTTGGTGCAGCAGGGTGCTATAAGAATGTAGAATTGCTGTAAGTAAGTGGGAAGAAAATCTATGAAATGAGGACAAAAGAACTTAACAGGAATAGGGGCCATTTTGCGTGGGGCAAACAGTCCCACATGTTACGGTTGTTCTTGAGGACTTTGTGTAGTAAATGATGTTCATAATAAACAGCCCTGGGTCATGGAGGAACGTTTAATTTTCTTCAGTATTCCTCTGAAAATAATATCATTAAGCATCATGGTGTTTAAAATGTCAATTATCTAGAAAATTTACTTGTAAGTTTATTTTACAATAATGTGCTTTTAAAGATAATAAAACTATAATAAAGAGCCATATTAGAACGTTTTTATTTTATTTTGTCTAACTTTGGAATGCTGTCTGTGATTTTTTTCCCTAGGCACTGCTCGCTTTGATTATCTTAGTATTATTTGCATTCCCTGCCCACACATCAAGAGAGAGTTAAGGAGTCAACGATCTCAGGTTAGAGACGAAGTAAGACTAAACAGTAAGGTCAAATATTTGTCGCGTATAATTCAAAATGTGTATAAGCCACACAAGATGTACAGTGATTGTATGCCACGTGTGAGGATGGATGTAAGGTCTTGCTTGAATTTAGGACCACGCTGAGCTTTCTCATCCCTGAAGTCGCTTTGGAATCTCCCACTAGATGGCGCTGAACTAGCAGGGAGGGCTGGACCAGGAAGCCTCGCTGTCTCGTCTCCCTCCCCCATCCTGACCCTCACCTCTCGTTCCGTGTGCTTGATGTTCCGAGAGAGCGATTGTTCAGGAATGTCTAAAGATAACAAAACCATTCTTTAAACATTAGACAAACACAAGCCGAGGTGGGTAAACATCATTAGCGGACTTCTCTTTTGTCTGTTATTATAGGGAGTGAAGCCTTGTAGCACAGAATGCAAGCTGGTGGGCGTTCAGTTATCCTGTCTATAACAAGGCACCTTTTGAAATACACCGATTATCTATTTGGGGTGGAAGACAGTAGGAAGGAGGCACCAGGTAGAAGAACACTTAAAAAGTGTGTGTTTTCGGGGGCAGAAATGTGAATTCACCTCTGACAGCAAAGTGGAAGACTCAGACACAAACAGCCTGGAGTCAGATGCACTTGCGTTGGAACCTGAATATTCATGCAAGGCTGAATTGTCCTACACTTACATGGATAGGTCCTTGTAACAGTAAGTGACACGTATGTCAATACAAAAAATCAATTTTTCTTTCTGATTTAGACCTTTCAACTTAATGCAGGGAGAATGCTCTTGGCTGCCTTAAGTACATCCTGTTAAAACAGAAGTCTGTACTTAATCGCTCCTTTATAGGACACCAAGTCTGATTTCAAGCCAGGCAAAAACATGGAGGAAAAAAAAAAGTTTAGGAATAAAGTAATCTTTGTTTCCACTTTTGCACTGCAAAAAGGCACGAGACATTTGATTAACATTGATACTTAGGTGTTCATTTTAGAGCAACTTGGGGGATCCAGTGAGTTGAACCTAACTTTTTACCTTATAAATCTTAAAGAACTTCAAGTTGAAGGAATTTAACATAAAATAATGGTGTTAGAAAAGGAAGTTAAGCATTATCACTTTACTGTTGTCGTTATTACCAAACGAACTAGAGCAGAATTTCTTGACCAAGACCACAAATCTACAATAGTTCTTTCTACAGTTGACAAAGACACTTTCCTTATTGCTTCCTCCAGGGAGAAAAGCCTGTGTAGAAGTGTGCATTGTACTCTTTCCTCCAGAGGACTGTTTTTGTGCCAGGGACTGTAGGGGATGTGGACGGTGGGATTACTGGGGGGAGGCAAAGGGAAGTGGAGATGTATAATAATACCAGAAGTAGCTGAAAGACCATAATCGTAGGCAAGTGTAGCTGTGGGTCTGAGAACGTAGGTGGGAGTGAGAAAGGGCTGGGGCAGAGGAAACTGCGGTCAGGAGTAGAAATGGGCACGATGCGTGCGTGTTTCTAAGCAGCCCTGTTTTCGAAGGTGAATTTTGTTTTAGGATGGAGACTGAGGAACGTGAAAACAGGTTGGGGAGGAAGGTAGAGACACACTAAATTTCATGCCCATAGCAAAGGTCCAAGGACACAGAAAGTTGTCCTGGTATATTTCAGGTATATGTCCTGGTATATTTCACCTGGTATATATCACCAAGTGCCATGCTGTGTAACCACCAGCAAGGCATCAAAGCTACAGCTTTGTTTGTGGCTGCCAGGCAGCTGGGCCGTGTGATCACTGGTGCCAGCACTGAGGTGCCTCTCTGGGTGCTCAAGCAAGGTTGTCTGTGGTCACTGGATGCTCACCTTGAAAGGGAGTGCCCTGCAGCGCTCTCTCAAATGGTTCTGAGTTGCTGGGGCTACTCACATTGGCAAATGGCCCTGGTGTGGCAATGGTGAGGAACAGGGAGGCCAGTGCCACAGCAGGTTAGGTATTTATTGCTGTACTAAAATTACCCTAAAGCTTAGTAACTTAAAACAAGAAACATTTATTATCTCATTCAGCCTATGTGGGTCAAAATTTGGGAGTGATTTATTAGCGGGGTAGTTCTGGCTCAGAGTTTCTCTTGAGTTTACAGTCAAGACGTCAGTCAGGGCTGCAGTCATCTGAAGGTCTGGCTGGGGTTAAATGATCCTTCCAAGGTGGTTCACACATCTACCTGGCAAGTTTCTATTGGCTGTCGGCAGAAGGCCTTTGTTCTTCACCCTGTGGACCTCTCTGTAGGGCTGCTTGAGTGCCCTCACAACATGGCAGCAAGCTTCTCCCAGGATAAGTGATGAGAGAGAAAGACAGAGACAGAGACAGAAACAGAGAGAGGGAGGAGGAAGCCGTGATACCTTTTACGACCTAGTTTCAAGTCACGTATCGTCACTTTGGCCACATTTGTTAGCAGCCGGTCCTTAAGTCCTGTTCACACAGAAGGGGGAAAAGTAAGCTCCACGTCTTGAAGAGAGAGGTATCAATTTATGGACATAGTTTAAAACTACCACAAACAGGGAGGATGGTCATCAGAGGGTGGCAAGGTGGTTATCTCCCAGATGGCTGGGGCAGAGGCTCAGTAGACTGTGTCTCTTTCAGCCCCTGGAACAGCTGCACATTGTCTCACTTGGAGCTTTCAAAAGAAATGCCAGCACTAGAGACCCAGCCCAGACAGAATAAGAATCTCTAGGAGGTGGAGTCTGGGGATCTGTATTTTTAAAGCTTCTCATATAATTATGAGCACAGGGAGTTTAGAGAACCCTTGGTCTAGACCTGCGTTGTCCAACGGAAATATAACATAAGTTGAATATGTAATTAAAATTTTCCTAGTCACCACATTAAAAAAAGAGAAACAGATGAAGTGAATTTTAATATATTTTCTTTCCCCCAATATACCCAAACTATTATCATTTCAACATGTAGTCAATATAAGAAGTTGAGATATATAACTTTTTTCCATATCAATCGTTTAAAATGCAGTATGCATTTTATACACTATGCATTTTGGGGTTTTTTTTTTTTGTGATACGCAGGCCTCTCACTGTTGTGGCCTCTCCCGCTGCGGAGCACAGGCTCCGGACACGTAGGCTCAGCAGCCATGGCTCACGGGTCCAGCCGCTCCGCGGCATGTGGGATCCTCCCAAACCGGGGCACGAACCCGCGTCCCCTGCATCGGCAGGCGGACTCCCAACCACTGCGCCACCAGGGAAGCCCTATACACTATGCATTTTATAGGACATTTCAGTTTGGACTAGCCACACATTAAAAGTGATCAGTAGCCACACATGCCCAGTAACTACCATATTTATTGATCAGCACAGGTCTAAACTATAAGCCTGTGAGGATAGGGACCTTGTCTATTTTGTTCACTGCTTTGCAGAGAGCCTGGCACTTGGTATGTATTCAAAAAATATTTGTTGAATAGACTAATAATGTGCCATTATGAAATTAAAAATAAATTAGAATATACATTCGTTTCATATATAGTATTTCTAAAAGATTTCAATGCTGAAACTCTTTACAAGAAACCTTTTCGGAGCTTTGTTACTTGTTGGTCTGGTACTCAGTGTGAAGAAATCAAAATCATTTGATCCTCTGTGTATGTGATCTGACCATTAAAGCCTATGTACACTTCTAACATTCAAAACATAGCAAAACATAGACCCATCATCCTTTTCCCCAGCCCTACCGGTATTCCACCTCTCCTGGTTGCTCCAGGTCTGCCTATTTCTGGACTCAGGTGGTCTGTAGCGGGAGAGTATCGTGGATCTCCCAATCAGTCATGTGGCCAGAAGCCAAATTCCTTACTCATCTTCTAGAGCATTAATCTGTTTCAAGAACAGTTCCAGCACATTGAAAGAAGCTCTTGGTTTATTTTTTTTGGGGGGGGGGGTTTACTCTTCAGGATTGGAAGAGTTTCTTAGAATTACAAAACATCTAAAAACATTGATGACACCAACAAAAAAACAAACAAGAAAGAGTAGAACTCAACTGCAACAAGCTATACTTTTTAAAGATAATATCCCAAAGCTGGAGCACTACTAGTTCTAAATGATAAATTTGGAGGCCAGTTTTTGTCCCAGATTGTAAATGCCACGCTTAAAAAAAACAATATGAACACAATACTCCAGAAAAACTATGGAGAGAGGCACATACAAGTCAGTATTCCAAATGCTTCCAGTTATTTTTTTCCCTATTCACACATGTAAATAAACACATTTTTTAAAATGGGAACTTACTTTACTTACTGTTCTGTCTTACTTTATTTCACTTAACTGCATATTGCGACTATATTCTCCTGACTCCACACAATAACTTACCTCATAAAATTTCATGGAAATGTGTAGTATTATCGATGTTCATTTATCATTATAAATGTGACATTAAACATGCTTGGATGATCAGAAGGGGGGCATAGCCTCGTCTCAGCGGCTACTACCCCGAGTACATAAAGAGTGAAGGAGAGCTTGAACAAAGTTCATGGATGTGAATGTTCCACGGATGAGGGTCTTTAATACAACATGTGGCACTATCCATTGTGGAACTTGCACTTTCTAGACATTCTCAATTATTTCTAGGAGCCAAGAATTCCACGGGTGGGCAGTTAGAATACTCTGGCAAGAGCTGAATTAGCAAAGGCACTCAAAGATCTCAGTCAGAGTCATCAGCCAAGTATTATACTGACTGATTCCAAACAGAGTAGCAATCAAGAGGGCCCAGAGTCCAGATGGGGCGATTTGGGGGTATTGATAACACAAATAAGTGATGGAATGGCAGGTGGGGGTGAGTCAACACAGCTGCCACTTGTCTCAGGAAAAAAAAAGCAAACTCCAGGTGTTAGGAGTAAAAGAAACAGTGATTCTATGCAGGCAGCCTTTTAGGAAGTACTCCACTCTCCCAAATTTGTAGATTTCAAGTTACAAAGATCTCAAGGTAAATATTTCTTAGTGACATGACACTGGGCAAGTCACTTAAACTCTCAAACTTAGTTCCCTCATTTGAAAAATGAGAATCATAGCTCTTGGTTATTCGAGCTTTAGTAAGAATAAAACAAGATAGTCCAATGAAAGAGTTTAGGACACTATCTGACACATAGAAAACACTAAATACCTGGTCACTGCTATTATTATTTGAAAGGGAGCTAGGAAGGAAGAAGAACTTGTCAAATGGAAATAGTGTTTCACACAAGACAACTATATTCATCGATACATCAAAGTCAAAGAATGTACCTGTAGGAGGAAAAATTGGCCCATGATTTAGTGGGAACAGATTCCCACCAAATCCGCACTAAAACAGCATTCAGCTTGGAAAACACGATAGGAAACTAAAGCAGACATCAGATAGGGTGCTGAAAGCTGCTCAGAGACAACAGTGTACCTCCCACGTGGATTTCATTCAGCTTGTGAAGTGCTAAAAGGCAGTTCATAGTCAGGTACCGTACCTTATTTTCTGTCCCCGAGGGCATGGTAACCAACCAGAGCCCCTGGCCACGAGTCAATGATCCATGCTGCAACGGCAGCTCTGACAATGCACATCCGTGGCGTCTCTCCAGGGATGAACCAAGCTTTTTCATTTCCTGTTTAGTTTCACATGGGTGGTGATTATTTATGGAGTGGCAGGAGATAAGGGTTTTTTTTTTACATTGAGCAACCAGTTGTGGGTTTTGAGGTCCATTCCCTCCATAACAATAAAACTAATAGTTTGATTAACCTAGGTTATTCCCTCTACATTTGCTGTGTGGCCACTGAAGGCAATGTCATTGCACTTGGCAATGGGAGGATGTCACAGACACAGCCCCCCATACTGTCCTGGGACTCTCCATAGGATTCTGCCTGATAGCCACGATTTCACCGTTTGCAGCCATTTCTTGCAATTTCTCGATCTCTTCTGCCTCAAGTGATTGCATGTGATTGTTGGCTGGCCTGTCACCACTCCCCAGTTTCCATCACCCTTCTGAGTTTTCCTAGTTCTTTTTGTACTACAACCCCAGGGGATCAGGCTTTTCTCTGCTAGGCCAATGCAGCTAACTTAAGGCTATACAAAACAGAGAATCCTCAGTTGTTCCTGGTCTGCTGTGGTTCGTGAGCCAGCCCCAATTCCTGTTTTGCTAAAAAAGTGTTAAGGACTCCAGTAGAATCTCCTATGTAGTTTCTAGAGTCAACTCCCAGTTGAATGTTCTCAGCCAGAGAACAGTCTTCCTTCTTTAGTCCAAGATAGGAAGAGGTGGTATCTTAAAGGCATTGCTTTTTTTTGGGGGGGGGGGGATTAATTAATTATTTTTTTAAATTGAGCTGTAATTGACATATAACATTATATTAGTCTCAGGTATACAACATAATGATTTGATATTTGTACACACTGGGAAATGGTCACCGTAATAAGTCTAGTTAACATCTGTCCCCTTACACAGTTACAAACTTTGTTTCCTTGTGATGAGAACTTTTTAAAAATTGAAATATAGTTGATTTACAATGTTTCAGGTGTACAGCAAAGTTATTCAGTTATACACACACACATATATATTATATATATATTTATCTATTCTTTTTCAGATTCTTTTCCATTATAGGTTATTACAAGATATTGAATATGTGCTATACAGGAGGTCCTTGTTGTTTTGTGATGAGACTTTTAAGATCTACTCTCCTAGCAATTTTCAAATATGCAATACAGTATTATTAACTACAGTCCCTATTCTGTACATTACATTTCCAGGACTTATTTATTCTATAACTGAAAGTTTTACCTTTTGACCCCCTTCACCTATTTTTCCCACCCTACCCCTCCTACCTCTGGCAACCACCAATCTCTTCTCTGTATCTATGAACTTGATTATTTTTTGTTTTGTTTTAGGTTCCACATGTATGTGAGATCATACAGTATTTGTCTTTGTCTGACTTATTTCACTTAGCACAATGCCCTTGAGGTCCACTTATGTTATCACAAATGGCAAGATTTCATTCTTTTATGGCTGAATAATATTCCATTGCATGTGGTGTGTATGTGTGCAAAGTGCATGTGTGTATACATGAATTGTATATATACATTTACCCATTCATCTGTTAATGGACACTTATGTTGTTGGCTATTGTAAATAATGTTGCAATGAACATGGGGATACATATACCTTTTTAAATTAGGATACATATACCTTTTTAAATTAGTGTTAAATAGAGCTACCATATAATCCACTGCTGGATTATATGGTAGCTCTATTTTTAATTTTTAAAAATAAATTTAGGGCTTCCCTGGTGGCGCAGTGGTTGAGAGTCCGCCTGCCGATGCAGGGGACACGGGTTCATGCCCCGGTCCGGGAAGATCCCACATGCCGCGGAGCGGCTAGGCCCGTGAGCCATGGCCGCTGAGCCTGCGCGTCCGGAGCCTGTGCTCCGCAACGGGAGAGGCCACGACAGTGAGAGGCCCGTGTACTGCAAAAAACAAACAAAACAAAACAAAAAAATGAATAAGAAGAAGGAAAAGAGCCACATGAATAAATGGTTTGGAAAAATTTAGGAACAATTAGAAAAACATTATTTGAAGACAGGAATGATGCCAGTTTCATTCATCTTTAAATCCTGAATTCCGGTGTAATGAACACTATATTCTTGGCATTTATTCCCAAATTCTTCCTTCTCAATAAGGTCCATTTTCCATTTGTAGAGCACGTGGCTCCAGAGAGGCTAACTACAACTGCGGTTCCAGGGGTGACACACATGACCTGGGCTAAGCCAGTCACTGTATTTCTTCTGCTGGTCACAGTATTGGCTCAAAAGTGAACATGTGACCCAAGCTGGCCCAATCACAATGATTCTCAAAATTTTGCTGGGAATCATGGGGCAATGAAACTGTCTCTGGGAGCAGCTGGCAGCCATCATTGGACCGGTACGGGGTGATGCAGAAACAACAGAAAACAGAGCAGAAAACTAGATGGCAAGAGAATAGGTTCCTTTTTTGACATCATTGAGCTACTGGATCAAGCCCAGCCAGAAGCTAGCTCCATCTCTGCACATTTCAGTTACATGAGCCAAAACATCTCTTTTATTTTTAAGCTATTTTGACTCACGTTTATTTTTATATGCAACTGAAAGTATCCTCATCAATATATTGTAATGATGTCTGCCACATAGTAGGTACTCAATAAGTTTGTACAATGAGTGAACGAGTCATCAGCTATACCATATAGAAACTTTTTATAAAGACTGAAAATATCTTTGTTTTATCTATACTTCAACAAGAATTAAAAATAGAAAAATGAGAAAAATCAAAACTACGGAAAATCATCAATTTATATGAAATATTTTGGTAGTAGATTTGGTGAAACACAATTGAATATGTATATAGAGGTTCTTCTGGATACAAACCCTGGTAACCTTTTAACCCTGAAGGATGTTACATAATAAAGGTAAGTACCCTAACCATTCTATCTAAAGTTACAACCTCCCTTGCAACATTCTCTAACACCTTCCCTTCTTAATTTTCATCCATAGCAAGTACCACCATATACATAACATATATTTTATTTTACTTATTTTCTCCAGGAATATATATGCAGTATTGTAAGCTCTGTGGGGTTGGGGATTTTATTTTATTTTATATATTTTAAAAATATTTATTTATTTGTTTTTATTTTTGGCTGTGTTGGGATCTTCATGTGAAGATCAACAAAGAGGTGCATGGCCTCTTCGTTGTGGCACGTGGGCTTCTCTGTAGTTGTGGCGCACGGGCTTAGTTATCCCGCGGCATGTGGGATCTTAGTTCCCCGACCAGGGATCGAACCCTCATCCCCTGTATTGGAAGGCGGATTCTTAACCACCGGACCACCAGGGAAGTCCTGGGGTCAGGGATTTTAATCTCTTTTAATCATTGCTATATTCCCAACACCTAGAACAGTTCCTGATACATAGTAAACACTTGGTAAATATTTGACAAATGAATGAATAAATTATAACCTTGCTTAGCAAATAGCAATAAAGGCAGACTGCACATAAATTATCATTTAGAATAACACAGGGTCTTCTGCATCAGATCAGCTAAGGGAGTTTACTTAGGACCCAGAGACATCCTAGATCTGAGCTTCAGGGAACTCTCATTCCACTAGAGATTGGATGGGAGGTATCACTTTCATTTGTTCAAAAGCCATAGAGAGAGATAGTTGGTCAAGACATCTCCGCATTCTCTCTTCTGTATTCTTGTCGCTCACCTCTGACAGGCTCTGATTTGAGGCTCCTTAGAGCTAATCTCAGTGAATCTTTTAAAAAATATTTTGAGGCTAATAAAACAAACACAGATGAGGCCAGGATACCAACAGTTTGCATTTTGCTGTAGGAGTAAACAATTCCTTTAATTCAGCTGCCACTTTTCCAAAATAAGCAATGCAGCAAAATTTAAGGAAGAGTTTAGGTCTCAGGAAATACGTCATCAGGATCATATGAAATAGGTTAGGGATAGGCCCAAATGTGAGTGTGTAGTCTGTCAAATAAAGGTATATCAGAGATGTAGTGACAATGACCTTCTAGATATCCTTTGATTAACCAAACCAAACCAGGAGCTACATTTCAAAACATAGGAATTTACTGTATACTACATTTTGTCTGGACATTTCTAAGCTTTTCTCAAATTACTGACATTCTTGTTTCTATAGAAACTAATGTGCTTTAAAGGAAAAACTAGAGGAAAACTTAATGACCAAAAGAGAACAAAATGAGAAAGCCCTGTGACAGAAGTTAAATATATGAGGGAAGAGTTTGTCAAAGGGTTTTCCCTTGATTTAAATAACTTTTGATTGGAGGAAAATATCTTCAAGGAGTAGCTCATGAATAGTTTGTCATACATTTATAGTCATGAATTACTTTCCCCTTGAGTTTTTTTAAAATTAATTTTTATTGGAGTAGAGTTGATTTACAATGTTGTGTTAGTTTCTGCTGTACAGCAAAGTGAATCAGTTAAAGAAATACATATTTCCACTCTTTTTTAGATTCTTTTCCCATATAGGCCATTACAGAGTATTGAGTAGAGTTCCCTGTACTCTACAGTAGGTCCTTATTAGTTATCTATTTTGTATATAGTAGTGTGTATATGTCAATCCCAATCTCCCAGTTTATCCCTCCGCCCCCCCTCCCCTTGAGTTTTAAGCACTAGATCATGCTAGAAACTGGGTAAGAGCAGGTAAAATGGAAAATATGACTCCTTTATTGAACAGTGATAAGTATTTAATTATATGATATGATTTATTATGACTGCTCAAAGGCAAATAAAGCATTTGTATAATATAAACACAGAGGGTAAGTCCTGATGTCATAAGGTGGTAAGTATTATCTGGTAAAATCCTGTACTTTGCAGCAAATTATTTAGCAAGGTCAATGAGATGACTTAATTTATTCTTTGATGACAAAGAAACTTATTGTAAAAAGTATTTACGTATATACATACATACCTATACGCACACATACATTTGAAAAATGTGGATGAATGAAATATCCATAGAGAAACTATGCAGCATTGAGATCAATACCAATAGAAATTCTTTTTTTTTTTTTAAGTAAATTTATTTATTTATTTTTGGCTGCATTGGGTGTCCGTTGCTGCACGCGGGCTTTTCTCTAGTTGCGGCGAGCGGGGGCTACTCTTTGTTGCGGTGTGAAGACTTCTCATTGCAGTGGCTTCTCCTGTTGCGGAGCACAGGCTCTAGGCACGTGGGCTTCAGTAGTTGTGGCATGCAGACTTCAGTAGTTGTGGCTCGCAGGCTCTAGAGCACAGGCTCGGTAGTTGTGACGCACGGGCTTAGTTGTTCCACGGCACGTGGGATCTTCCCAGACCAGGGCTCGAGCCCGTGTCCCCTGCATTGACAGGCGGATTCTTAACCACTGCGCCACCAGGGAAGCCCCCAATAGAGATTCTTAACGGCATTTCAATTAGCTTAAGGGAATTTCAGTGCCATGCTGGTGTAAGGAACAGGATGGGGCAGGAGCAGGCAGGGAATAGGCATGAGTGCAAAATCTTGTCACCTACCATCTCTGATCTGTCATACTTGGGCAATCCTCCTTGCAGGAGTGTATCCTGGGGCTGAACTGCGTTCTACAGTCTTCACCCAGGAGACTTCTCACTTGGGTGGGGCTGAGGAATGGTACTCCACAGCATACAAGGACCCCGGGTTCATGTGGACAGAGGGAATTGACCTAAAAGATCTTTGTTAGGTTTTACTTGGGGCAGCAGTTCAGGGTGGGGTACATGTATTTGTGGGCACATTTTGCACAAGTAAATTAACATCTGCATCTTGGTTGGCTGATTGACTTGATGAGAACAACAAACTCAAACCCATTTAAATAGAAAAGGAGCAAACGAAATGCAGTAAGAAGGAAAGGGTGAAAGAAGAATTTTATATCTTATTAAGATATTAGCCTTACAAAATTTTTACAGAAATATACTTTATATTCTGAAGGCAGTGGAGATAGACTCATTCAAATTAGTCAGGTTAGGCTAGAAAATGCTGTGGTAACAACTGAATCCCCAAGTTACAGGGCTCCACAGAGTGAAAGCTTGTTTCTCCCTTACACCTAGTCCACAGCCAGTTGGAGGTGACTCTTCTTTTCCCAGAAACCCAAGAATCCAGGTTCTTGTCACTTCATGGTATGTTCTCTGTACACATGGCTTCCAAGGCTGCTGGGTAAGAAAGAGAAGGTGAAGGCACTCTGGCTTTTAAGTGACTCACTTTGGACATGACATGTTATTTCTATTCACAGTCATCTTGCCCCAGTCCAACTCTGAGAGAATCTGGGAAGTAGAGAAGAACACATGAATACTCAGAAAATATTAACCAAATTAGCCATAGACATGAAAGGAAATGACAGAAAATGGGTGATAAAGGAAAGGATAAATAAATGAATGACTATTGAGGAATGTAAAGACATAATAGAGCAGGAAACCAAGACCCAGCCTCTCCCCATGGCATTAATGGTGATGAAGGGTTGACCTTAATCTTAATTTGTAAACAATGCTTTTTTTCTTAATTACAAAGTAATGCATGTGGACATGTAGGAAAATTTTTGAGAAGACTAAAAAGATCGTATGTATAATTTCAACCCTCCCTTTCACATCGTACACGTATAACATGCCTATTTTCTTCCTGCTTTCTAAAAAGAGATCTCCTTAAATGTCCCTTTTTAGACAGAATTCCTTCTTCTCCCTACTGGGGACATGGTGCTCCTCCCTCTACAGGGGCACTTACCGCATGGTTGAACCCAAAGTCTGTCTGTCTCCCTTACTGGACTTGAGTTCCTGGGCACCTTTGCTCTCTCAGGGCCTGGCATGGATCTGACATACAGCAGAATGAATAAGTGAAGGAGTGAATAAATGAATGGATGGATCATTTGCTTGCTCTTTAAATCTTGTTAGAATTAGATATTTTCATGTCCCTCTCCTCTGTATTCTGTAATAAAACTCTTAATTCTTACTTCTTCAGAAGTCTTCAGGGGACCCAGATTGGCAGGAAGCTGGGATGTGTGGAGGTCTAAGTCTGTAAAGGCTGTGAGATACACAGCCTTGTTAGGACACGTCAGGGCAGGATGGGGCCATGGAAGGTATTCAATAACTCGTGTACCTGGAACTAGAGGGTTACCTGCTAATGCAGGGGATAAGGGTGGAAACTGGGGGCTTCTCATAGGACCATGGAATAAGAAAAAAAGTAAACAGAGTGGGTTGGGAAGATCCAGGATAATCAAGACTGAGTCTTAGCTCAGCAGAGATAGAGAGGCTGTTTTGAATCCTGAAACCGAGGGTAGTCATCAGTTAGATCCCTTAAACTATAACTTGTTTAATAAATAATATCCTGTGACCAGCCTTCACTGACTAGGCTCAAGTTAATTGTTCCTGCAAATTGCATACCCTCCAAGCTTCACGTAGCTTAGACAATATGTCACAAGACTCCTTTAACTACCCCCTAGAGATAACACCTCTGACGTATGGGTCACTTTAGTAACCATTGCTTAAGTTGTTTTTCAGGAACTTGGAGTCCGCTCTTGTCCAGCTCAAGTTCCAGCCAGCTAAGACTGGTTAGGACCACTGACCCTGCAACCGGGCCTGTGAAAATGCCCAGTGATGACCTTTTGATGTCAGAGGGCTAAAACTCCACCCTCACATCATGCTAATGCTGTCACTTTCTGAACACGTGTCCCGTGAGGAAACACGTGACTCAGATACACCTGCACAAAACACTAATGACTTCACCTTTTTCTTCCCTCCAGTCCCCTTTCCCTAAGGCTCAGACCACTGAGCTTCTGCATCCCATAAATATCCCAAGCCCTCACCTTTGAGGAGGCAGATCTGAGACTTGCTCGACTGCCTCATGAGCAAACCCTCTCTCTGCTGTGAACCTCTGCATCTCAGCATTTGGCTCGCTCTGTGTCGGGCAAATGAATTTGGTTCCATAACCAGATTTGTTCCAACAAATGAGGGACCTGTGAGCAACTTCAGAAGGGAGAGTCAGGGTCCACGAGGTCTTCCAGAAGAAGAGAAGCGCGTGCTCTGAAGTGGACTGATGTGTTGACCGCACAGAACGTACCCTTGTTTTTCCAGGAAACAAAACATAACCTTGGATGAAAGACTAAACACCTCAGCAAGAATAAGGACAGGATAGTGAATACAAAGGACTAGAGTTTGAGATGGGGGGAGGGACAATTGGGAGAGGGAAACAGTGAGGGGCTGTTTAATGTTTGTTGAGTGGAACCAAATGCTTTAAACTTGTGCCAAGCTAATTGAGTAATGTGAGGCTTTGTGCTTGTAACTCACTTAATCTCTGTGTCACCTGGACTTTGAGATTCTCTCAACTTGTGGTATAAACAGTTTGTACACCTGAACTGATGATATGTTCTAGTTCAGTGGCTATGGTGTGGTAAGGACACGTCTGCAAGAGAGAAGGGGGTTGGGGGAGAGTTCAGAACTCCAGGGAGTATTCTGTTTAAAGAAAACAGTCCCAATTCCCCCGGGTGATGCCAAGAGAAATACTCAGAGAAACGATAGAGGGAAACCAGAGGCCATGCTTTTCATCTAGGAGTTGTTTCGGAGGTACTCACCTCACCTGCTCTTCTTGTTGAGGTGTACCCTGTTCTGAGGAAATGGTCTGATCCTGATTTGGCTACACAGACTTGGCTTCTCAGAGCTGCTGGGGTGAGTCACCGGTAGTGCCTATGTTATTCCAAAGTAGCAGGGAGAAAGGTTGTGTGAGTCCTGCTACCACCATGAAACTTTGGATGGTCTCCAAACACTTAGAACTTCCCTAATGCTATCAAGAGACAGCAGCCAACTGGAATGTCCTTCCAAAGGAATTCCAACCTTCATCAAGAATCTGGGCAAGATGAAAGATTAAGTAAACGTACTGTCAGTTTGAATTTAGTAAGGCGGGTTGAATACCCTGTGGAAGTGGGGAATGGGAGCGAGTGGGGGAACTTTTGCCTGTGGAAACCAAGTTACTGAAGGCAAAAAGTTCACAATCAGAAACCCCAATACTTAGAAATCAAACACTCTAACTCCACATTGTAACACAGTAGAGAAGCATTCCTTATACATCTGAGACAATAAATACTATCAATAGGGAGCTGGTATTGAACGTACAGTATAGTTAACCCAATAATTGAGCAAAGTGAGGGCTAAGAATATGGTGTTGGGCTCAAGGTCACGCCATTGTTAAGAAGGTGGCACAACATGGTAAGATATGCCAATGACCCATCAATATGCTTCTCTGAGACCTTCAAAAAGTTGGGGCTGCCTTTCAACCCAAAGACAGCCTCCTACTGAAAACAAAGAATCCCTCTTTCAAACTAACAAAAACAAATAGAACCCGTTAAATACAAATAAAATAGCAACCAGCAAAAACACATCATCACAAAACAAAACGACTCCTCTAGCTCTAGGTTTAATTTTAGAAAAAGAAGTATTGTGACATAGACATTGGCCAAAACTTACGAGAGGGAGAGAATTTGCCCTTCCAGACTGAACCCATCTGAATCTTAGAGCTCGCTCACTCCCACGTATTAACATTGCTGTCTAGTGTCCACTCAGCCAAGGACAGTCTTAGGTAGAACTTGGAAAGGAGCCGAAAAAGGACTGAGGGGGTCTCCTGATTCCTCCCCTTGTTGTAGCCGCACTACGTGCTGGGTCCCTGACCTTCATTTCCCTACTTCCTCTTCATAGCAGCCTTGTAAGGTACCTCATCTACTTTACAGATGAAGTAACTGAGGCTCAGAAACATTAAGTAACTGGCAGTTCGCTTAGCTAGTGAATGCTCAGGCCGAGACTTGAACCTCGATCATGTTCTTTTCATCACTTGACTCTCCAAGTCTTGGCTTTGATCACAGCCACACGGTCTGGGACATACCAGGGATTCAACTCAGCTGTTAGGTCCTAAAGTCACCCACATGGGTGAAAACTTGAGGCTCACCTGTGAGAATCATTCTCTATATTGTGGTGGTTTCTTTCTCCTGATAAGAGCAAGGGAGGGCGTCACTCACTGTGGATCCCTCAGCATGGCGATAGATCTGCCCGAGAGAAATGACCTTGTTTATTTGAAAACAGCGTCTGGCCCCATGGTACAGTTGGTTCAGAGCCTTTGGCTTCCATTCCGTAGCCCCAGCTCTCATCCCATCGGGACTGATCAGCCATCCACCAGCTCTCCTGAGGGCCTCCTTGCCTCATGGATGCTGACTCTGTCCCCAGGCAGCACCACCCTGACAGCAGGGTAGGGGCGAAGGAGAGAGCCCAGCTGGGGAAAGAGAGGTTGAGCTTGCTGTCAGAGAACCTCCCTGTTCAGAGGCCGTCCTTCTTTCCAACTGAGTTCAAAGGGACAGTACACACACCGATTAAGGTCTCAGGGATTCAAGTCACTTGCCTGTTCTGACCACCTCCTGTTCACTGTTGGTGAAAGAGAGATCCTCTGTGCTAAATAGTATGAGATGGTGGAACACATGACACCCAGCACTGGACAGATGAAATTGACAACAGTTCCTTAGCCACATATACTCCCAGCCTGGGGCAGGAAGACACCGAATGCCATACAGAGCCACGTGGGAGTTGCATTTGGGACCAGAGTGAACAAGAAGGGGCTGTGGGATGGAGGCTTTGTAATAACAAGAGGGTGTGGTGCCCCCTGATTCACACAGGAGGATGTGATCGGCTTGTTTGACTAATTTAGTAAGCTGGCAGGGTGGTAAATCCCGTTGGGTTGAAGACCAGGTGCGGGTGTGGCTGGTGCATCTACCAGGGAAACTAACCAGGTGCAGAGCCTTTCCTACTAGGTCGGGGGTAGGCGTATCTAACGAGAGCAGGGAGATATCACGGTTAGGCCTTTGGGACCCTGAAAGGCTCAAAGATATTAAGGCAGCTCTGGAAATCTTAGGCCTTGCAATGCATTGCCCAGGATCTCAAGGTTGTGCTCCACCATGTTCTGGCTGTATGGCCTTCAGCTAGTTAGCTTCAAGCTAGTTCTCCCTGAAAATACTGCATAGTACTTACCCTATAGGGCTCTCTGAGAGTGAGTAAATGTGTTTGGCACAGTGCCTGGTACATAAATACTGAGTAGATGTTAGTTATTGTCACCATCATCCCCGGAGATAGTAACAGTAATAAATGGTTTCGTCCAATTTTGTTCATGGTTGAAGAGCAAGGTCTTGCTCTGGGGTCTGGGGCCATGTGGTGACCTCATCAGTCACATGGAAAATGCAGGCATTGCTGTGCTCACACCACTGCCTTGACTATACTTCCCAGCATTACGAGGCAGCTGTGGAAGGGGTCAGCAAGAGGCTTAAAAGGTTGAGGGGGAGAAACAACTCTAGCTAAGACCTTTCTATCAAGCTGAAGATTTAGACTCTTTATAAGTTCTTTCCTTTCACTGTCTAAAAATAAATTATTTTGATCAAAAATGGAAACATAGGGATTAAAGGAATCAGAAGAGTGATTTGTAATTGGCCTCCAGACTGCACTCCTGTTTCCATTTGTCAAGAGGAAGCTGGTGAATAAAACTGCATGGAAGGACTTTATTAGCAGTAGCTTTCCTCCTGCAGCCTGGGATTAGAGGAATACTTTAACCTTGACACATTCATTTTATGATCACAAAGCCCTTCGCCTATCGGTCTCTTTTCCCCTTTTCATATTGTCCTGATGCGGACAGAAGCTCTTTAAAATGATCAGAGAATGGTTCTATTTTTTTTTCCCTCTCTCTCTGTCTCATCTTCCTTCTCATCTTCCCCCAGATGTACTCACCAGTCTTACTAAGACAAAGAAAAACAAACCCTGAAGGATGTGAGTGTGACAATATTTTCTACACATATTCTAGAAGTCTGCTAAAGAGGAAAATAAGTATTGCCCTCGATGAAAAGTCAATGCATATAGGATTGATTTCCAGAAAGAAATTTGTTGAAATTAAAAGATTTCCAGGGAAAGCACAAAAGAGCATATAAGAAAAATCAAATGCATTTAGCCATCAACTCATCTGCAAGGAACAAAGGGAACCAGGAAGCTGTATGTCAGAAAAAATACGCATAAGACATTTAATCCAAATGGTGATTATGAAAAGGATAGATAATCTTGTAAGAGTCCATTTGAAATTGGTATGGGATGGGCACCACTGATATGCATAAACCTCTGAGGTTCAAGTGTAAAATTGACTTGTATATTTGTTAAAGTGAGATCTTTATCAGAGTTAAATGTTAATTGTAAAACACTTGACTAGTCTCCCAAAGACATAATCATCTTTGTTGTTTGATAGGTGGAGAAATCTACCCACTGTACACCAATTTATTATAATTATGGAGTTTTACTTTACTTTTTTCTTTATCCAGCAACATTTTTGACTTGTTGTAGATTAAAGTGTATGTCTCGTTAATTACGGCACTTAGTTCCCAGCTTGTAATTGGTATCTGGTGCTTCTGACTCAGTAGAGCTCTTAGTGTCGCTTCAAGGGGCGGGGCGGGGGGGGGGGGGGGGGGGGGGCGCTGATGAATTTGCCTGAGGTAAAGTAAAATGGAAAGTACCGACTTTCTTAAATAATTTCAGTTATTTCTTGCAGCTTCCACAATTTATGATTGTTGCAGCGTAGTGGGCGGGAGTGGTGAGAGGTAGGTAGTACTTCTGATTATCTTCCAATCAGAGGGACCAAGATAGGGGCTCTATATTCCTGGCAGGGCTGTGTGCCAACATGTAATCAAATAGGGAACTGGGTGCCAATGGTAATTTTTTGAAATGTGCTTTTATGACATCCTCCACAAAGATGAAAGCGGCGTTCCCTAAAACAAACAAACAGTCCCGGACTTGGGCTGAAGCTCTGATATGAAATTTATTTATGTTTCACCAAACTCGACTTGAAAGTAATTGTACATGATTTGAAACTTTTAATTGTTCTTGTTGTTTCTCTCTGCAAATAAGGAAATCCTGGCTTTCTGTAAAAAACTCTAGATCCTGACTATTGGTTTCTTTTCAAGGTTCTGCCACACTAATTGCTTTCTGTTTGATTCTGTGCCCTTCTGAAATTGAGGGTTGCCTCGAGGCAGGAGAAAAGCTGTGGTGGTGACTTGTGGGTTTGGGGACTGGGGTAACCCACAGCTGTGGCTGCAAGCCAGACTCATTATCCCACAGCTTGGTGGGGCAAACCGGGGGGCCCGTTTTACTGCTTCAGATCTGAGCCTGTGACTGGAAGGGTTAGAATCTCAAAGCTTTCTCTTTGCATTATTTATCATTTCTGACTGATAACAGCACCACTTTCTTCTAGGAATCAAACGCCGGTCATTATGGTTTTGTTTTAATGTGGTAGTTGGTGTTGTATTTCACTATTCTTCAACCACAGATTTACAAACTGAGGATATATTAAAGGATCTGTGTTTCACAGGAAATAGATATTTCACTTCTTTTCAGCAATAATATGGTATTATTGCTTCTACACCAACGTATTCCTAATATTACTATATGATTGCTTCCTTTAAATCTGTCTAAACTGCAGTGGTGAAAGTTGGAGTGACTTTATTGGTGTCTGAGAACATGTATGCGTTTGATGAAGTCGGAAACAATTTCATCCGTGTGCGACCTGATGGTTTTGTAAATGGGGTTTTGAAATCATAAATCCAGAGTATTAATAAATGAATTGCTTGGTTATCCAGAAAGGTTCACTCTCTGGGGCATATCGGCATCCTTCCTGAATGAAAACTTTACACAAATTGGTTAGTTAACAGGGAAGGCTGTGGGTCAGACTGCCTGGGTTCAAATCCCAGCTCTGTCAGTCACCAGCCAGGAAACTCTGTTGAGACACTTCTCTGAGCTTCAGTTTCTCCTGTGTCACCTGAGGGTTTTAACGGTACCTGGGACTCAGGGTTCTTAACACATGTTTAGTGCTTAGAACTGTGCCAGGCACCTACCTGGTGGTGACTTAGTAAATGCCAACTACAATTATTTTCCTAAAATGTGCTAGAACTTTTAAAATTGTACCCATTAAATATTACTTGGTCTTTTCCTGCACACTCTGGGTCATCAGTGGGGACCTCAGTGATGGCAAAGTGATGCCCTCTGGGCCCCTAGGAGAACTAACCTCCTGCCCTCCAGGTGGCGCTGCTGTAGCCTGGAGCCTTTAGCAGGCGTCTTCCTGCTGCTCCCCACTGCCCATCACTTTGTGGGCCTGTTGAGGGGGGTGGTTTCTTTGTCTTCTCCCACACAGCTTGCTCTGTTTTCTGCTCTCACTGCTCCCCTCCCCCTCACCACCAGCCAGTTAAACCACAAGTCTCCCACCCATGCTTCCCTTTCATCATAGTCATTCTACTTATAATGACCTGAGTCGGTCTTTTTCCCCGCTAGCCTGTAAGCTCCTTGAGACCAGGGCCCACGTGCTTGTCTTGTCCCAAGGGCTTGGTGGACAGTGTTCCCCAGAGCCACTAGCTGGGTGCCTACCCCACTTACAAGCATGTACTGCAGGGGCAAACTCCCTGGGTTCGAATTCCAGTTTTACAGTTTGCTGGCCTGTGTGATGGTGAGGAGGTTACTCAAACTCTCCAGTTTGCAGCTTCAGTGACCTCATTATAACAAAGGTGCTGACTTCCCGGGATTGTGGAGATTAGAGGGAGTGAGCTAAGTGTAAGGACTAGCATATACTAAGTGCTCAACTAACTGTTAGCGGTTATTATAGTTGTGCCTAAACTGAGAAAGTAATCCAGAACCTTCATCTGTGAACCTTCTCCAACCCCTGTTGTAGAGGTGGTGGAAAATGTTGCATGACACTTGAACATCATCAAGAGAAAGGAGTTAAAGAGAATAAGGGTCTTCATTGTAATGCTGTGGCATTACAGAGAGGACAAATCAGGGGCTGAAATAGATATTCTATTTTTGCATATTAAAACTACATGTAATTCTTTAGCTCTTAAAGCAGCGTGTTGTCCATTCGAAAGGGCATCTGCTCTCTCATTTTACCCTCGCAGTAAACTTCTTCAGTGAGTTATATGAACTATTTGTCTGTACAGCCCAAATTCATTAGATAATTGCAAGTGCGGTCCCAATGGTCCAACCACCATTCTGACTGTAAATTTAAATAACACTTTTCCCTGTGCTCTCTCTGCATAACGGTATGATCTAAGCAAATAGTTTTTGCCTCCAGGCCACGTTGGTCATGGTCATTCCACACTGGTCGTGGGTCATAGACTCACAGGCCCCCAGATCTGGAAGGAACTTCAGGGACCACCTAGTTCAGCCTCATCATTTTGACAGGTGAGGCTGAGGGGGACTAAAGAAGTTAAGCCATTTGTCTAAGACCATAGAACTGATTACTGGCCATGGGTCCAGGGGACTCCCATCACCTGTTGGCTGCCGAGTTAAGATTTGGGAGAGCACAGGTCCTCTGATTTGTCTGCAAGTACATTTTCCACTAAACTTTCCAATTTGATTACATGGTTTTTGTTTTGTTTTGTTTTGTTTTAATGTATTTATGGAGTGAGCACTAGGTCAGGGAAAAGGAAGCCTGGCTTTTCTGACTCTATCCCTTATAAGCCTGGGGAATAAGACTTATCCCCCAGTTTTTGTCTATAAAAGGGAGAGCGGGATGCCTGCCCTGCCACCTAAGCAGGGCTGCCATAGGATCAGATGAGGTAATAAAGGAGAAAGTACTTTGAAAGAAAGACCAAATGGACCCTTGTAAGAGCAGGCTTCTGGGGTCACAAGCCCCAGCTCTGCCATATGTTGACCCTTGGTCAATGAAGTTCATAAATGGGAATAAAGCTTATCATCTTATTAAATCTGCTTGAAGATTGAATGAAACAGTGTATAAAGTACCTGACACAAGGTGGACTCTCAAGAAATGGTAGCTATTATCAAATCATTAAGATACTTTACAAATAACAGTGGATGGTAATCTGAAATCCCCAACTTGGTGGATTTCAGCGTCTGTGATCTTTGTGTATCTTCAACTCTGGGAACTGAACACAGTCAATAACTAGAGATGCATGATGTGTTCAATGTTGAGCTGAACCGAGTGAACCCAAATGTGTTTATACTCATAAAATGGCTCGTTAGAAACCTTAACTGTAGAATTTATGAAGGAAAGAAAATGGTTGTTTTGGAAAATCGGTTCTGAACTTAACTCAGGTTGGTTTCAAAACAATGAACTCTTCCACTTGTCCGAATTAAAAATCTAATAAACACTGTGTAGGGGGAGATAAAGTCCAAAGCACAGACCAGGCGGGACTTTGCACCTCCAAATAGCCTCGAGCCAGGTTGTCCCCCTGGTACACAACGTGTGTGTATGTAAACACCTCAAAGAGCCAGGTAGAGGTGACTAAAAAGTCCTCCACGGCACCAGTGCCCAGGGGCCGAGGCTTGTTGGGAGAATGGAAACTCCACGTGCAGACCTTTCCCCACGTGGGAAGCAGGAAGGGCCCTCTGGGGCTCTTGTGCTGTACTCCACTTCCACTCTCCATTTACAGGGAAGAAGAGGGATTGAAAAATTAAGCTGACGCATCGTTGTACACATACATTCATAAAGTCCTCATTAGAAAGTAAAACCGCAGGGTGGGAGTGATCAAAATAAATTGTATTGCCATGAAGTAATTAAGAGAAAATCAGGCAATCATAAGGTGATAAAAGCCTATTAGTTAAAGGGCCTGAAAAACACAGCGGGTTGTAAAAAATTAAATTCTCACACGCAGGAAAAAAGTGCAAATACATGCAATTGTCTCTTTGTGGCAAAGAGTCAGATTACTGATGTGTGTGAAGAGTTAAAATCAAAGCCTTAAAAAACGTGAGGTGCAATTTTATTTCTCATCTGTCCTCTGATTTGAGGATTTCTGTCTTCTAAATTCTTTTCTTTCCTTCACAGTAATCTTACAAAACAGTTTTGCTCTTATTAGAAGATCCGTTTTTTGTTTTTTAAATGACATGTAAGAGTATGCAGTGAATTTCACATAGATTTCCAACTCATTCTAAAGCTATAGTCTTCAGATATCAAAAGAATCTTATTCTAATGCCATTATTAGAAATGAAGAAAACTGAGGCCTGAGGAGGTTAAAGCCAAGTTTGCGCTTGGCCATTGGGCTAGTTAATGGGAGCAGATCTGATTCTAGAGACCAGATCACTTCACTTTCCCAACTCAGAGCTCTTTCTACCAGCTTCCTTGCTTTTTTGCTATGATGTTAGTTCTTGAAACATTTGGTCTATATAAGAGGTCAGCACACTTCTGTAAAGGGAGACAGAGTAAATATTTTTGGCTTTGCAGGTCATAGGTTCTTTCTTGCAGCTACTCAAGGTCTGTGGTTATAGTTCAAAAGCAGCCATAGCCGATACTTAAACAACTGAGCATTGCTGCATTCCAGTGAACTTGCCTACAAATCTTAGGGTGAAATTTGACCTGCAGGTGGTAGTTTGCTGACCCCTGGTCTATACCATTTTTTAAATAATCATTAAGGAGCCCTTAAAATAACCTAAACCGACATTTCTAGATGTCATAAGGATGTTTCTGTAGGAAAATTGACCAGTTCCCTTGGTCAGGTGTGTATTTTTTTCTGAGCACTCTTCTAAATTCTCTGAGGCCGTCCTCAGTGAGCCCAGTCCTTGTCACTACAGTGGCAGAAGCCCCAATTTTGGATTAATCTTACTACCCCTCTCTCCCCATTTCAATAGCAGGTGTCCCGAAAATGCAGGCTGGTGCCAGCACACAGTGACCTTGCAGGTCTCCCAGGATAGGCCTCTCTTTGTCCACAATGGCTGATCTGAACTTAAGGCAGGGATCTAACTACTTTTCTGCAACTGGATAAGTATTTGCCCTAACACTTCAAGTAAACTCTCTTTCTGGCACTGATCAGAAATGCCACATTTATCATATATGAACCTTCCATTTGCACATAAGTCTGCCTGTAGATTTTCGCTTCTGTTTCATTAGTCTATTTGCCTCCATGAATCTTTGTAATATCATCTCTTCTTCACCAAGAAAGTCTTTGCCAGATTTTCTTTTATGTCTTTTAATAAAAATGTATAGTTTTCTTCCTACGTCTCGTCAACATTTTCATAATGTTTTTTAAAAACAAGCTACATGTCACTGATTTCTAACATAGCAAACAGGAATATAATTGACTGTAGCCTGTGTAGTGAAAGCATGAAAGACTAAGCTTTAAGCAATTGAAGACAAGAGCCTGAGAACGCTCTGTCATTTCCATGCCCTCTCTGGTACTGGGAGTGACTGACAGATGTGTACCCAGATGAGAGTGGGCTGGGCTGGGAAGAAGAGAACAGAGAGCCAGGCAACTTTATAAAGCACCTGGGCCCAGCCCAGGAGCAAGGTGGCCTAAGCCGCTCTTGGTGAGTTGTCTGGTCAGCAGCCCCATGGAGAGGGGTCAGAAGCTGCCCCCGGGGCAGGGACTGCAGGGACCTGGGGCATGCAGCACCCTCCTGTTGGGTGACACAAGCTTTGGGGTTTGATTTGGATAAAGTCAATCCATTTATATTTCCCTTATTCTTGCCTCCTTCCAGATCTCGGCTTCTCCCTTTCTGGCTAACTGGCCCCAGTTCTTGCCTTGTACCCATGTTGTTTCAGCCCAGCCTGCCTTATTTCAGCTACTTGCTTCTCATTCTTGCATTCATTTCTGTGCCTCTGTCTATTTGAACTGATTTATTTGGCATGATGTGCACGTGCTACCTGACTCTAGTGTCCTGACTTCTCCGACTTTGCTATTAGAATGATCTCCATCGGGGCCATTTTGCCTTCTGGTCTTCCATCCTGGGATATCCCCCTGCCGCTCTGGAACATCTCTCTGCTGGCCCGCTGGCCTCTTGGACAAGACTCCAAGCTAACCCAATGCCTTTATCTTCCCCACAACTCATTACTGTTCTAGTTCATACTGGTAGCTAATTTCAATTATTCCCGTGTGTGTGTGTGTTTACATTTACTATTTACTAAGAGATAGCAAATGCATTCCACAGAATCACTTCTCACTAACTCTCCTGTTTATTGTATAAAGTCCTGTGTTAAGGGACTTCCCTGGTGGCGCAGTGGTTACGAATCCACCTGCCAACGCAGGGGACACGGGTTCGAGTCCTGGTCCAGGAAGATCCCACATGTCGCGGAGCAACTAAGCCCGTGCGCCACAACTACTGAGACCACGCACTGCAACTACTGAAGCCCGTGCGCCTCAACCCCATGCTCCACAACAAGAGAAGCCACCGCAATGAGAAGCCCGCGCACGGCAACGAAGAGTAGCCCCCGCTCACCCCAACAAGAGAAAGCCCACGTGCAGCAATGAAGACCCAGAGCAGCCAAAAATAAATAAATAATTTTTTTTTTTTTAAAGTCCTGTGTTAAATGAAGTTCTGCAGGTATCATTGAGAAGGCTTATCTGAACCAGGTGGATCCAGTCAACATACGGCTTCACTTCCCTGGCGATCATACTGGGCAGCTCAGGTGAGCAGTGCCCCTTATACTACGGTGGATGCTACCGAATGGGCATTCTCAGTGGCAATTAGCGTATCATTGGAGATATATTCTCATGTATAAACATACCTATTGTATAAGCTGAGGCGCATCTGTATCAGGATGTGGTGAGTAGTAGCGCCAAAGAATTCCAGCTTATGACTTGAATTCACACTAATATAGAGGTCTCAACCATGGTCTTAGAATTAGTTTGGCAAGTTTTTAAAACATACAGATGCCCAGACCCCAGTCCAGACCAATTGAAACATAATCCCTAAGGGTGGCCCCAAACATTGGTATTTAAAAAATTTTCCAGATGATTCTAATATGCAGCTGAGGTTGAAAGCCACTGTTTTAGCAGAACTTCTAGAGGCACCAGCTGTCCTGCTACACACCCTGTTGTCACCAGACCTCTCTCTCAAACTGCAGAAAACTTACGGGAACCCAGCCTGCGATTTAGGTCACACTATCTAACTTAGTATTCAAAACTTGGACTGTTTTTTTTTGGTCCTTTCTCTGTTGCGTTAATCCTTCAAACCCAGAAAGTGATATATCAGAGAGAATTATTTATAGTTCTTAAAAGGGCCACTTCAATGCCCAGATCCCATGGGTTTGTCTCCACAGGGAAATGGCTGTGGTATTTTTTGAAGAGTCTGGTAAGAATTTCAACAGAATGAAAAGTTCATTGAGTATTAGTGGAATGGAAGCAAGTCCACAGTGGAATACTACTGTTGAAACAATATTGTATCAGTCAGTCTATCCAGATGTAATTTGGACACACAGCAGCTAGTCTAAGCAGAAAATTAAATTATGAAGGGATAGGTTGCAGGTAGGAGTTGTGCCCAAACCTTACCCTGTGATTATTTCTGTGAGGCCCCTGTTGTTGCCTTTGGAGGGCCAGACAGGGCAGTTCACACTGAGGATCTGCGGCTGGAGCCCTGGAAGTTTTGTTAGTACCTAAGCCCACCCCCATCCCCACCCCACGAATGCCTTCACTACCAACTTTGCTAAGTGGTGTCCTTTCTCACAGTGTTCTTTTCTGAGTGGAAATCTTGACACTGCAAGATTATGCACAGCTTGCAGGCATTGCTGGGAAACTGACTGATTTTTTTCAATACCAAGAAAGCAAGACAGATATCATGAGAAATTTCTAAAACATAGGAAGGATGACTAAAAGATAGAGAATGGCGTCTAAGAATGACAAACACCCTGCCCTGCTCTTTCCTTTTCCTTACCAGAGGTACCCTGGTATGCAACCACTCAATAAAAACTAACTGGAAAATACTTGCTGTCCATCATCTGTATGTCTATGTGATTTCAGAACTCTGGCATTATTGCTCCTTGGAACATGTGCACTCTGTCTGATCTCTAATAATAATAATAATGGGGTGGAAGAAGGGCTTTCTTCTCTGCTAAAGACATTTTTGTTCTCAGTGGTGTTGGTGGGGATAGGTTGTAAAGGGGAGTGTAAAGAGGCCGAGAAGAACTTCCCTCTTAACTCTATGCAAAAAGAAAAAAAAATCAACCCTGGAAGAGTTAGTGCCCTGACACCCACATACTTTCATTTACACACAAGGTGTCCCTGAGGTCGAGAGCTGGACTTCACAATTTAAAAAGTTCACAGGGACTTCCCTGGTGGCCCAGTGGTTAATACTCTGCACTCCCACTGGAGGGGGCACAGGTTCGATCCCCGGTCGGGGAACTAAGATCCCACATGTCCAAAATTTAAAAAAAATAAAAAAATAAATAAAAAGTTTACCAAGTACTTGAAGCAAATTTTGAAAGAGCTACATTAAAATACTAATAGAGGGGGTGTCCCTGGTGGCGCAGTGGTTAAGAATCCTCCTTCCAATGCCGGAGACACAGGTTTGATCCCTGGTCTGGGAAGATCCCACATGCCGTGGATCAACTAAGCCTGTGCACCACAACTACTGAGCCTGCGTTCTAGAGCCCGTGAGCCACAACTACTGAAGCCCGCTCGCCTGGAGCCCATGCTCCACAACAAAAGAAGCCCCCACTTGCTGCAACTAGAGAAAGCCCACCTGCAGCAACGAAGACCCAATGCAGCCAAAAATCAATAAATAAGTAATTAAATTTGTGAAAATAAATAAATCGACTTTACTCCAATAAGAAAAATACTAATAGAAAAATTAGAGCTTTGAGGAAATGTGGTAAGAGAATGATGTGAACATATGAAAAAAATTTTCAGAAAATACCATAGTTTTTAGGGCGAAGATGGTACTCTTTTTATCAAAGACAGGGAAAAAAAGGATTTTTTTTTTTATTATGGAATAACAGGAAGGGTTTTTTTCATACCAAAGAGACAGTTCCCCCACAGCATTGCCCTCAGGACACTCAGTGAGTCCCCTGGCCCTTCAGTAGAGGCAGTTCCCATCTAATACAGATGGCTTCCAGGAGGACTTGCCTAGAGGGGATATAATGACCCAAATAATCTCTTCAAGTCTCTTAAAGCTTTTGATGCTGTGAAAAATCTTTTTTCTAGTCCTCCAGTGGAAACCAAATTAGTGTCTGCAAGCATACTGGTGAAGTTTATCCAGTCAAATGAAGCCTCTGGGTAGTTAGTGGAGTAAGTAGTAGATGCACATCTGAGAACGGGCCTGCCCAGGGCTCTAGCCTTGCCCTCTCCCTGTAGCACGAGCAGTGTGCATTCATCTGGTCCCTTGTCCTCATACCCAGGGCAGCCCTGGGCTTCTTGAAAGAAGCAAAAACTCTAAAACATAGACTTCAAAGACAAAGGGGATTCTATTTTAATATCTTTATTTCATTAAGCTTGGACCAATTACGAAAGGTCAACAAACAAGATAAACGTTGGTCTGTACGTCTTCCAGAAAGGCTGAGGAAGCAAAGCACAAAATAATTAAATATGCACTGACTGTTGACGGCGCACATTCAATTCTGTTTCCATCCAGGAGGAAGAAAAGTTGCACGTGGGAACACTTACTATGTTATCAAGCTATGTGAAGATGTTACCATTTCTTGAACTTCCAAGTTCCATTCTGTCCTTTGCTGTTGGGAACCTGTCGTAGATGCCAAAGAAGGATCAAAGTGTAAAACACAGGGGGCCCAAGCAAATATTTCAAAGGATGTGTTTGTTTCCATTCAAATTATTGAATAATGAATGAATGGGAACAAAAATATCTTGATATTATCATTGAGCATTTACTTACCAACCACTGTAAACACCTTACCTCAATTTTATCTTCATAAAATGCCTATGAAGTACCTATCATTGAAAAAAATGAGGTTCAGAGGTGTCAGGGAATTTGTTCATGGCTAAAAACTGGATTTACCCATAATCTTTCCACTTCTCTACACCATAGCCTTGGGCAGGCTTCACTGCAATCAGCTGTCGGGCGTTATGGTGGACACTATTGGTGCCCTACCACATCTTCTTGGCTTTACCACTTCAGTGCATATTGCCCAGCTTCTAAGTTGACAGTTCTTTGCCTGAAGACTTTTTCTGGTTGATCTTGAAGCTCATTCTGCTCCTGCAGCAGGTCCAAAGTGTCCGTGCACGAGTGCCCCACTTGCCCACGAGCAGCTGTCAACGAATGACCGAGAGGAGCCAGTCTATAAATACCCAGCCCCTTCATCCTTCAGGTGGGGCCACTCTAAGACACATCTTCTATGCCGACATTGAGGTCCTCAGCAAAAATAAGCTTCAGTTATCCCTAGCAGGAACGTGCTTGTCCACAAAAGAAGGTTCTTTCCTTCCCTCTCTCATTTCCCCACTTCCCTACCAGTGTTTCCTAGCATTGCTATCCAAATAAACCACTTGCACTTGGATCCTCGTCTCAGGATCAGCTTCCAGAGGAACTCAAAGTAAGGCAGTTGTATGTGTGCCTTGCTACTCATAAATGGAGGTGGGGACTGAGGTAACTGTGATGGTTTGATGGCAAAAATGACCATCAAATTCTCTAGCCCTCTCTGTATCCATACCCTTTGTAAAGTGAGGTTTTAGCTCCTCCCATCAAGAGATGGAGTGTATTTCTCCATCTCTTGCATCTATGCTGACCTTTTTCTTTCTTTATTTTTATTGTTTAACATCTTTATTGGAGTATAATTGCTTTACAATGGTGTGCTAGTTTCTGCTTTATAACAAAGTGAATCAGCTATACATATACATATGTTCCCATATCTCTTCCCTCTTGCGTCTCCCTCCCTCCCTCCCACCTCCCTAGCCCACCCCTCTAGGTGGTCACAAAGCACCGAGCTGATCTCCCTGTGCTGTGCGGCTGCTTCCCATTAGCTATCTATTTTACGTTTGGTAGTGTATATATGTCCATGCTACCCTCTCACTTTATGCTGGCCTTGAAACGTGCTTTGGGCAATAAAGTGAGGGGAAGTGACAGTGTGCTGGGTTGAGCCTCCATGAAGCTTTGTGTGCTGCTCTTCTCTCTCTCTCTCTCTCTCTCTCTCACACACACACACACAGACACACACACACACAATCTCTCTCTCCCTCTTACGTGCTCTCTCTCAGATGTCTTCTTCTACCTCCTTATAAACAAGCCTAGGCTACTGTAGTGCTGGGGGATGGAGTAACACATAGAATAGAGCTCCCTAGAGGTTGAAGCCATCAGAGAGCAGCCCGCCCCTGGCTGATGCACCCGTCGACTGCAGACACATGATCCAGTCCAGCCGCTCTCAGCCATGTCTGGCCCAGATCAGCATAACCACCCAGCAGACCCAGAGACGTACAGGCAAAAATAAATATTGATGTTGTATGCCACTGCTCTTCGCTATACAGCACTTTCATGGCAATAGTTCACTGATGCAGTTACTGCAAGCTCTTCTGATTTCTGTTCTTTCCACTTCCTTCCTTTCACTACACTTGTTTTGTACATATTCGCTTTCTCTATTCCTCTCTGCTAGTGTTTGCAAATATATTATTAGTTCCTTCTGATCACTGATCAAGCTGGAACTGCTCAGCAATGTGTAGCGGACTCTGCCATTAATTTTACTGTCACCTAAAATTCCAGGAAATCTTTGTAGGCCTTTCCTTCAGTTACTCTGCCTATTACAGGTTGAAGAGCAAGGATATTTTTATTTAACATTATAATAGAAGAAATCGTCTAAAGAAGGGCTGGAGGGCTGAGGGAGCATAGAGGCTCTCAGAAGACAATGGAAAAGGAAGATTCTCTCCAAACATATATTTTTAAAACAGAAAAGAGAAGATGGGAAATACGAAGATGCCTTCTTTTTTTTTTTTTTCATTCTATAAATGAGCCGCTATTATGTGCCAGGCACTGTTAGGTGCTGAGGATGCAAGGGTGCATGAAAACATGGTTTCTGCCCTTGAAGAACTGAAGTTCTAGTGGAGGAAAAGCTAGAAAAAAAAGCAAAAAAAGTTAAATAATTCTCCATGCTGTGGAGGCTTAAGAGAGGATGTGTAAATGTGAACTTCTCAGGTCTGGGGGAGGTTCAGATGAGCGAGGAGTTCCCCTGAGGCCCTGGTTTCCCAGCAGGAAGCTTAAAAGACATCCAAAGCCAGAGGTCCGGCAGGGTAGGGCCTGTCCCAGGGGAGGGGAGGGGGTTTGACAGAGACCCAGTTAAGAATTCTCTTTTTTTTCCTTTTAGATTCCACATATATGTGATATCATATGAAAAAAAAAAAAAGACACAAATGAACTTATTTCCAAAACGGAAATAGACTCACAGACACAGAAAACAAACTTATGGTTACCAAAAGGGAAAGGGGAGTGGAGGGAGAGATAAATTAGGAGGCTGGGATTAACATATACATGCTACTATATATAAAATAGATAACCAACAGGGACCCACTGTATAGCACAGGGAACTCTACTCAATATTATGTAATAAGCTATAAAGGAAAAGAATCTGAAAAATAATATATATATATATATCAAACATATATATATATATATATATATATTTATTTATATATATCTCTGAATCTCTGTGCTGTACACCTGAAACTACATGATACTGTAAATCAACTCTACTTCATTACAAAAAAAAATTTTTTTAAAGGAGCACTCCCTACCACTACCAGGCTTCACTAAGCAGTGTGGTCCTGAGAACCCCAGAGGCTGACGATGGGGCCAAGCATCCCGAGGGCTCTCCTGTCCGCTCAGGAAGAGAAATAAAGCTCTGTGGTTGTTGGGGAAATGGGTTTTATAGTTCCTTGGTAGTTCACAGATTTACATGTAGTCTACCTTCTTAATAGCGATCAATGTGTCATTTGGCATTTGTGTTAATTAAACTTTTTAATAAAACTTTGGGTTAACAGTGCTTATCTCATATTTCAGACATTCCCAGGAGTGCTTAGAAAGGGGCTCGGAGTAGGAAAAATATGCCATTTGGCAATATTCCATGAAACTAATTACCATAAAGAAGTCATGAAAATTTGCACAGAAGGGCTTGCTACAAATATTTGAATCAATTTAGAAGATAATTTACCTTAGTTTTGCCAGATTCTCAACATATCCAGTCCCTCAATTCCCACAGGAAGCTTGTGAGAGCATCAATCACTTTGCCTTCCCAAGATTCCAACAATATGAACTTGTCCCTTCAAATCTGACTTCCTTTAGGGACCCCGTGGAAGTCTAGATGCTAACACCATGAAATAGGAAAATATATCTTTCTTTGCTCTTTAGAACAGAGTCACCAACCTGAAATATTCCACTGAAGCTTGAAATTCAGGACAAGCTTTCTGTGTCATCTTCTGAGACACAAAATAATAGCACCATGTCAGCCACTTGAATGTAAGCCCCTTAAGGGCAAGGATTTTACCAGTTTAGTTTAGCTCGACTATATTTCCAGCGCTCCAAGTATTTATTCAGTGAAAGAATGAAAGGATGACATACCGTTTCACACCCAAGAATAGCAAAGCCAATTTAAAACACAAATGAATACTGAAAAAAAAAAAAGAGCTCTTTTCTAGTAAAAGGAAAAAACAATGTGTTTCTCAATATATGAATTACCGCTACCAATACAGAAAGTATATCTATGTGGCCCAGGGTGTAAAGAGGCCTCAGAATAGGCCAGGGCAAATGTCCCAGGTCTCATAATTAGAAAGTCTCTGGGCAACTACCTGTGCCTCTTTTCTGAACCACATTCTGCCTTTCTGCCCATAATCAGAAGAATGCGTACGACCCATGACGGTGATGAGAAAGGTAGTCTCCTCTCTCTGCTAGGCCAGAGCCATGGGGATTTTGAATATCAGAGGACCGGTGAGTGGTGCATTGAGAAAGCACTGGTCATGGTTCATGAAAAAGATGATGGGTCACAGCTTTCTCTTTCTTGTGGTCTTCTGTCTTGGTTTTTTGATTCCATAAGCACCTGATCTGAAAATAGTAACATTATTCTTGTCGTTTTTCAGATTTAATTTGGTTCTAGGTGTCTACGAGGGGTTTGGGACTTACCGCTTTGTTAAGTGATACCTGGTAAAGCATTCAGCCAGGCCCACCCTAGTACCAATTTTGTGTCTCCACTCACTTATAAAGTCCCAACTGTCAGCCATGCATTGACACATAGAGAAAAATCATTTCGGGTAAATGATTTCCGTGACCGAAAGCCTGTAAGTATAACTTTCTGAGTTTCTTCTGTGGAAGACAAAGATATACCTCTGGTATTTGATAAATATCAAAAAACATTTGGCTTAATTTTAATTTTGTTCTCATGGGCTTCCTTGGAGACCAATAAGAAATTCTTGAATTGAAAAATCAAGGGACAGATTGAAGGGCTTCTGCTACTCAGTACCGTGGGAGTATGACTCAAGCTTTGCCGGGGTAGGGAACAGAATCAGTGGTCATCAGCAAATTTGACCCCAAGCATGGGTTTATCAGTCCTAGACGAGAGTTAGAAAGGACCCTAACAGCTGTAGAGTCTAACCACTCATCCTGTGCTCGCCTCCCCGCTCTGACATGTTGCCCATCTCTCCTTGCCTCTCCCAAGATGTCCATCCCATAGAACAGTGATTGCACACCGGCAGCCCACAGAGTATTTTGTTCGGCTTGCCTGGTGTTTAGATGTTTCTTAAATTTAGCTGTAACATTTAAAAACTGGGAGAGGCCTCATAATTCTTTGGACTCTGCCTTCTCCTGAAGAATAGTTCACTCCATTGGTTCTGTATTCCTGCAGACATCGATAGCCTGGAGTGTAGTAGCTCCTCCCCCATTTGGACGAAGCATTTGTTTTCCAGCTCACCACGGTTTCCATCCAGATTGCTTTTCATTCATTATGTTGCCTCTGTGTGCCTTGCAGTCTCTGACTTTCGTCCCAGAACCCCTACTCACTGGCTTGACACCATTAGAAATCAACTCCCTTTTTTTTTTTAATTAAAAAAAGGAGAACTTACCTTCACTTCTTTATAGTCTTCCTGCTATTGTTCATGTTTCCTTCAATCTTCTAATTTGTGTCTCCATAGTTTATTGATACTCTGGTTCATTTGAGTCAAATATTGTATTGTTTGGGCTCTCACAGGGTCTGCATTTTTCAGTAGGTCCTACATAGTTGGGGCAAACAGGGAATGAATATGGTCTCTACACAGGAGTTAATAGCTCATTTAGACAAAGTGGAAAAATAGACAGTTGAGGCAGATTAATGTATGTGAGGTAATACATAGATGAGGATAAGAGCTCTTGCCCAGCTGTGGAGCCCTGCCTCCTTGCAGAGAGATGCGTCTTGGTTGCCATTGGCAAACTGGTTCTGCCTGTGTTGAGAAGACAACTGAGGGCCTTTCTAACATCCTGTGTGGTTAGACCTGAGTTGGGAGAAGCAGAATATATAACTGTTCATATGGGAACTGAGTCTGATATCTTTGATTGTTAATAGCATCAAAGCAAATTTCTTAAAGCTCCTATGATTTTTCTGGACTCACTTGTTTATTGTGCTTAGATGGAATCATGGGAAAGCTAACATTTACTTTACATTCATATTCAAAAGATATTGGCATTATAGTTGCTTTTGGGTGGTCTGAATGTCTCCTCAGACTTGGACAGGGCCCACTCAGGTCTTAGGAGAGAGATTACCTTACTTTTAAATGATCAAATTTCCACTTGCAGATTAATAATAGGACTCCCTTCAACAGTACTTCTCAGGAAATTTAAACTTTGTTAAATACACATATATACACATGTAGATATACAGAGAAAGAGAGAGAGAGAAACAAATGGGAAATTGTAAATGTAGAAAAGATTACATTACAACCATTTAAAATGGGCATTTGTCTGTCCCTTGTCACAAGTAGATGGTAGCAGGTATATATACTTGACCATCTTACTGAGCACTTCCATGAAGTAGAACAAGCTGATCTCTTCCCCTGACTTCACTGGCTCCCCAGCTGTTTCATATCAACAGACAATGGCATGAAGCACCTACATTTACTGGACAAACCCATTATTATTTGGGGGAGGGGGAATAATTTAAAGTAAAATAAAGGACAACACAAACCTTTGACACAATTCAAACACTACTACAATTTCTAAAAGTCTAATCGATTTAGTTAACATTTTTGACTGTGGCTTTTTCAAACCTTAACCCTATTAAAGGGTGGCTTAAGAGTGGCATCAGAGCCACCATATCACACAAAAGCGTCTTTCCTGATGCGATTTCTAGCCTGTTTGGAAATCTGAAGCTTTAGAAATCTACCTAGACTGGGACTCCCCTGGTGGCGCAGTGGTTAAGAATCTGCCTGCCAATGCGGGGGACACAGGTTTGATTCCCTGGTCTGCGAAGATCCTACATGCCCCGGAGCAACGAAGCTGGGGTGCCACAACTACTGAAGCCTGCGAGCCACAACAAGAGAAGCCACAGCAATGAGAAGCCCGCGCACCGCAACGAAGAGAAAAAGTCCGGGTGCAGCAACAGTGACCCAATGCAGCCAAAAATAAATAATTAATTTTTTAAAAAAAGAACTCTGCCAAGACTATCTAATTTGCTAGATTTTTTTGCCCAGTATTGGGGCTTGCGGGTTTCAATAAAAGTCAGAGAAATCTGTGGTAACATCTCAATACATACATTTTCATAAAAAAACGTTATGAGAAAGAGAGAATGGGGGTGCAAGTATATTAAGGGAGAAAAGGTGATTCCAGTTTTTCACAAGTTCAAATGTTTTAGTTCCTGTCCAAAGGAACATTGCAATTGAAAGTGAAACAATTCGGGCTGCCTTAGACATGCTAGGTGGTAAGTGGAGTTACTCACGTTTAACCTGTATAATCAAGGGGTAGTTAGTTATGTCCACTCTGACTGTGGTCATTCAGAGATATCTCAAGAATGGCAAGATTCGGGAGAGCAGCACGGGACAGTGGATCGTGGGAGAGAGGTTTGGAGAACTTCCCAGAAGTCATTGAAGCATTCCTTGAATTGGTCTAGGCTTCCACAGGAAGCAGAGAATAGTGAAACTAAAGTAAGAAATAGACCTAGAGACTGAGCTCAATACTGGGATCCAGACAGAGCCTTCACTGGCAAAATAAAAACCCCTTATAGTGAGCATTGACCCCCTTCACTTCACAAAATGGACTTATCTCTCTCTTTTTTAAAATTACTTATTTCTTTATTTGGCTGTGTCAGGTCTTAGTTGAGGCACGCGGGATCTTCCCTTTGTGGCGCTCAGGCTCCGAGAGCGCCCGGGCTTAGTTGCTCCACGGCGTGTGGGATCTTAGTTCCCCGACCAGGGACCGAACCCCTGTCCCCTGCATTGGAGGGTGGATTCTTAACCACTGGACCACCAGGGAAGTCCCCGAATGGACTTACTTCTAAGAACTTACATATACCTGAATGGAAGGGATTTTGGGAAAGAGGCTCTTTTGGGGGAAACAACGGAAAGCATCCTTATGGTTATTTTGCTGAGATTCCTTGGTATAGCAAATAATTAATTTGGTTAATTACAGGTGCTCCACCCATCCTTAGGGAACTGTGCAAAGGAGAGGTTCTTCAGAATCCAAGTCAAGTGCCCCCAAAGTCACCCTTCCATGCATCCTCTCTTACCATCCACTGTGTGTATGTACGTGTGTGTCTGGGATCCAGGGCAATGTGAATTTTCTTTTTATTTGGGAGATTGTTCACAGAAAACAGATCCTCTTTTCTCTTGTCCACCTATTGTTTACAATATTTGTATATCTATGCAAAATACTTGAATGGGCTGTGGTGCCTTTTTTCCTTGTTTGTATTTAATTAAATTGTCATTTGACAATTAATTTGGTTAATTTGGTTATTTTGTAAGTCTGAATTTTCTTATGATAAGATTTCTTGAAGAGGACACAACTGTTGTTTATGTATTCAAGTGAGCCACTTGAAAGGCAAAGTTTATACCTTGGTTAATTTATTATTGTTTTTCTGTTTTGTGAAGATATTCTTTCTTCTCTATTTATAAAACCCGGTTAAAAGGGCTTCCCTGGTGGCGCAGTGGTTGGGAGTCTGCCTGCCGATGCAGGGGATACGGGTTCGTGCCCCGGTCTGGGAGGATCCCACATGCCGCGGAGCAGCTGGGCCCGTGAGCCACGGCCGCTGAGCCTGTGCGTCTGGAGCCTGTGCACCACGACCGGAGAGGCCACAACAGTGAGAGGCCCGCATACCGCAAAAAAAAAAAACAAAAAAAAACCCCAACCCGGTTAAGAGCTGCTTGCTATTCATTTGGCATCATAGCTTTTGTGTAACTAAGTTTGTTCTTGATTTTTAAGAATTTCCTCTGTGGAGAATGGCCTCAAGATAAGAGGACAAACACTTAAATCACCCTCTTCCCTCCAATCGCCGTCACGGAGAGAAGTGTGTGAGGCGATGTTCTCTGAAAACACTAGGCAGGGAGGAGCTGGCAAAGCAAAGATGTGATTAACAAACACGTTTTAGGAACTTGTGATAGACAAAGTCTGCCTTTTGGGGAAGACAACGTGCAACCCACTCCTCTAAGCATTTCCTTTGGAATCACACCACAGGGCTGTCTTCCTATTTGCTTTCAGCCGCAGCTGTTGACTCAAGGAGATGTGTCAACTGTTGTCTTTCCTGTTGCAAAGCTCATTTGGCTGTTGAGCCATATTTCAGGACTGGGCACCTGAAGATGGATGTGGAAAAGAGGAAACTGGAGAGCACAGACAGGCAGGCATTTGAGAAGTTAGCCTCCCCAGGGCCAGGTGCTTGAAGATTAAAGGATTGTTTCCCCTACGACTGTGCCATGGTCCAGTCAGGGCGTGGCCACTACCTCATCCATCCCCAGTAAGCCCAGGGGGTGTTTTCAGGTGAGTGGCTAAAACCACTCCTTCTTTAGTTCAACTAACCCTCCATCATCTGACAGAATGAGTAGGAGGGAGAAATACAGGGAGGGGGAGGGGGAAGGAGCTCCTCTACTTAGAAGTATTTCTTTTTCTCAATCAACTTTCTCATTTGTAAAGTGACCACAGTGTTATTCATCACAAGTGATATCGGAAGGATAAATAACCATACACAAAAATGTCCACCAATGCTCTGGCCCACAGAAGATACATAATCAACTGGCACGTGTCTAAACCTCACTCTTGGTGCCGGTGCTAACCCCGGGCTTTTGGGGGGGAACAGGCAGCTCCAAAGCATTGTGGGGAGTCCACCATCACTTACAAATGCACCAATTCCAACAGTCCCATGGATGATTCTGCGCCCAAATTGGCCATCCTTACTGAATCGAGTGTGCTAATCACTAAGCTATTGCCTCTCGGCTTCAAATCCATCCTTCTCTACTCTGCTCTGGGACTCCGGAAACTACGTTTTTCCTTTGTCAGCTGGTTGCCTGTGAGAATCCGCCAATAGAGAAGACTCGAGGAAGACAGGAAGGCAGGAAGAGGGTAGCATGGTAGTGCAATTGGCTCCCAACTCCAGTTCGTACCTGCGCTCTCAGAATCAGTCTCAGTGTCTGCACCACCCCCTCTTCCACAGAGGCAACCGCCCCATCCAGGTGGTGCCTCTTTTCAGATGTCCGAGTCCCAGTTCCATGGAATGTCTCTGAAAGTTTCTAGGTTCTGATAACCCTATGTCCTCCCTGTGTTTTCCTAACCTTACAAATGATGGGCACTTTTTGCAGTTAATATTGCTGCATTGCCTTTGTGCGTCCTTTTTGATTTTTTAGTTCTTGAACCCTTAGAGTGCTATACACACACTGATGCACCTTACGTTTTTCATGTCACGATATATCTGGTAGATATTTGTGCGTAGAGATCTTCCTTGTTCATTATATCAGCTGCATAGTATTTCTTTAGGCTGATGTGTCATTATTTAACTAGTTCCTAATTGGTGGATTTTGGCTAATATTTTGCCAATTCAAACAATGCTTCCGTGAATGACATGGCGACATTACATACCCCATACGTCATTTTGCATTAGTGTTAAGTATATCTGTGGGACACTTTCTGAAGTGATATTGCCAGGACCTAAGGATATTTAGATGCATTTAGATGCTGCCAAATTGCCCTCCATAGGGACTATACCAATTTACACTCGTGCTAACAACGTATGAGAATGTCTGCTTCCCCTCAGCTTCCTCAACAAAGTGTTACAAACCACTTCTGGAGTTAATAAAGTAAGTCTTTCATTGAGCCTCTGAGGTCATGGTTGTGATATTTAAAAGACTCTCTTTTACAGGCCTTACAACTCTACCCTACTTTGCTGATCTGTAAGTGAACACTTTCTCCAGGCAGACAGCTTAGGGCTCCACAGGGAGCACTGTACCTTTTCTTAGGCCCATCTTCTTTGCTATCTCAGCACAAAGGTGAAGCCCGGAGTGAGGCAGCATAGGGATCAGAGCTCTAGATTAAAAGTCAAAAGCCTGACGGTATCTCTGGATGTCAGTTTGACCACCTCCACATTCTTAGCTCCAGATTCCACTTCAGTGTTATCCTTTAATATTTATTTTTCAGAGAATTTTTTTTTTTTTTTTTTTTTTTTTTTTTTTTGCAGTACGCGGGCCTCTCACTGTTGTGGCCTCTCCCGTGGCGGAGCACAGGCTCCGGACGCGCAGGCTCAGTGGCCATGGCTCACGGGCCCAGCCGCTCCGTGGCATGTGGGATCTTCCCGGACCGGGGCACGAACCCATGTCCCCTGCATCGGCAGGCGGACTCTCAACCACTGCGCCACCAGGGAAGCCCTTTTCAGAGAATTTGATCTTATTTTGCAGGCGGTGGGGACCTGTCAAAAGGTTTCATCAGGGTAGTGAATGGGGAGAATGGACTGACGAGGGGAGAGGGGCTTGAGCTCAGGTGATGGGGGTCCAGGTGACTCATGATGGAGGTCTGATGAGGCAGCAGCAGCAGCAAGAGATTCCAGCTGATAGGGTGGAGGGAGACAGGAGATGTGAGGAGGAAGGGAGAAGTTGCCGATGATGCAGGGGTATTTAGCTTGATGTACCTGGTGAGCAGTGTATAGAAAAGAAGGAGTTGGTGGGAGACTGAAGAAAAGTTTTAAATGTATCTTTACATTTTTTGATTATTTTTCCTAGATTTTTAAATGAAAATTTTAAAACATGCAAGAATGTTGATCAGGTAAATTGAATACTCCTACTCTTGTCATCTAAATTAAAAAGTTATTAATACTTTGCCACATTTGATTTATATACATTTATATAAACACACGCGTTCGTTTTCGCAGAAACATTTGAAAGTAAGTTTCAGGCATCATGAAAATTTATCCCTGAATTCAACATTTATCTCCCAAGCATAAGAACATTCTCCTTCGTAAGTACAATACCATTACCACATTTAAGAAAATTTACACTATTTCTCTCATATTATCTAACTTAAAGCCCATGTTCAAATTTTCAACATTATACCCAAAATAGCTTTTATAGCTTGTTGTTTAAAGCAGGATCGATCAAGTTTCAGGCATTGCATTTGGTTATCTGTCTTTAGCTCTTTTATTCTAGAACATTCTCCATTTTCTAAGTGATATTGACCATTATTATTTATTGTCATTTTGGAGAGACCAGGTGGTTGTCTTAGGGAGGTCTCACAATCTGGATTTGCCTGACTGTTACCTTGTGGTATCGTTTAACTTGATCCTCTACCCCCAGTGTTTTATATAACAGGAAGCTGAGTCTAAAGTCTTGATTACGTTCAGGTTAAACGTTTTTGGCAAGAATAGTTTACAGGTAATCCCATGTATTTTATATTTTATCCCATCAGCAAGTGTATAATGTGGGATACTAATTGTGAAACAATACTACATTTGGTCACTAGATTAGTTAAGGTGGTGGCCATCACATCTCTCCATTGTAAAGATACATCTTCCCTTTTGCAATTAGCGAGTGGTTGGTGGGGGAGATATTTTGGCACCTAGCTATATATTTTAGCACCTATCTATCCTTCATTATAACATATTTTGGAAAGCTGACCTGTGAGACATCGGGTGGATTGTCCGATGGGAAGCTGGTGGAGCTTAGGGCGTTGAGGTTCAGAGACAGGACTGGGTGCCACTGGTGTCCGAAGTATGGCCGAAGGCGGTGAAGAAGATGAGCTCACCCAGAAAGGGTGTACAGAGAAGAGAACTAGGGATGGGCAGTGGAAGCAGAGCCAGCAAGAGACCCAGGGGAGGAGGTGGGGATATTGAACAAGTATGGACACACAAGCCTGGGAGATAAAGTTTCAGGTGGGGGGTAGGGTGGAGGCAACTACATCCAACCCTGCAGGGGATCTGCAGGAGGTCATGGCACGTAGAAAACCACCAGAAAATTCATAGTAGATTGTTGAATACAGAATCTGCTTGACAATGATGGCAAGGTCTGAACTGGGCAAAGGCAACCACTTTTCAAGAAGCTGGATGTGGGGCAGAGAGAGAGAGAGAAAAGTGCATCTTCAGAAATAAGGGAACGTGGTCACAGAGAAGATTTTATTTTACTTGCTTGTTCATTTGTGGGATGCAGTATATTGGATCCTATTTGAGCGCCAAAAGCAATGAACGAGTGGAGAGGGAGAGGAGACTAAAGAGGCAAGGGGATAATTTACAGGTCATGGTGCCAGAGGAGAGAGTAGGGGGTGTGATCAAAGACACAGGGAGTTCGCCTTTGGAAAGAATTGTCCTGTTCAAAATAAAAGTAGTACTGAGGATGGAGGACAATGTGGATGTGCTGGGGAGGGAAGATGGAGGCGTTCTTTCCTGATGACCTCGATTTCCTCAGTGAGGTGGTAGATTCTCTCATCTTCCAAGACAGCAGGTATGGGGGTTCAGGGCCCCGAGGAGAGTGGAGAGTTTTGAACAGCTGCTGTGGAGAATGGGAGAGGGAGACGACACATGTCCATGGGACAGAAGGGAAGAAGATTGTCAAAAGCCCACCGAAAACACGAATGAAAGGGCCATTCCTTATACATCTGTAGCTCATTAAGAAGATCATAGCCTCCTAAATGGTCCTCATTCGATTCACATCTGCCTCTGCTATAGGTTTAAACAGCAGTGTCAGTGGTGCCTGGAAGTCAGCATCCCCAGCCTGTCTGACAAACGCTCCTCAGATGGACAACCCTCCTGCCCCTGCCCCCCGCCCCGGGGCCAGTGAGATGCCTGAGCGGTCACACTCACAGAGACCCATTGTGGCATGTCAGAACCCACCGAAAATGGTCCTCCTGTGTATTATTTATGACTTTCCTGCATTTATATAATATCCAGCTTCCTGAAAGTAATTTGTTTTGGATTGTGTAGTGCTGGGCAACACATCAAAGGTATGCTAAGCAGTGGTAATAAAACATGGAGGTTTATGGTCACTGAGGTATTAAATATCACTCATAAATTACAGGGTGAATATTTTAAGTGAGCTATGGTTCGGAGAACAGTAGGCGCCCCATCTCTGCACATATTAACTGCTGGTGCCTAGCTTATTAATTATCAATAGTTTCCAAGGCTTTGTTGCTATTGTTTTCGTAAGGAACCGTTCTCTGCCCTTGCTACAGCTCTGTGAGTGCGTGTGAGTGGATGTGCTGTGCTCATGGGCTGGCATTAAGCATAATAAAAATGTGAGGGTACTTTAGGATACTGTAGAGTCTGATAGCCCTTCATTTAAAAATCAAGTATCCCTCCATCCGAACCACTGGCACACTGGTTGCTGTCTCCTAACCAGGCATGCTGCTTGCTGCTGTGGACTCCACATGGCAAAGTCAGAAGGACAATACAGCTCTATTTCACTTCAGGTTCTGATCAGTTTGACTTTCCGGTTCTGAGGCTCTATCCCAGTGATTCCCACCCTTTTCTGCCAAATTGTACCCCACTGGCAAGTAACTAAATTTCACAGATTCTCTTTCAGCTTGAATACTGCAACGTCCTTTTTTTCTCTGCCCACCTCTCGTGTTGCTGTACCATTATAGCCTCTGAATTCCTCCCTTCTCTCCTGTGTGAGCCTCTGCAAATTTCTTCTCAGATGAGTTTCTTTAGATTCTTATGTTTAATTATCCAATCTAGAAATTTCCAAGGAGTCCCAGAGGACAACCAAGCACCAAACTTAGAAGGGGGCTGGTGTTATAGTAGCTGAATGGCTCATGCTTCGGGAACTTAACAATTTAAAACAGACACCCAGAAACAGATGGAACCCCAGCTTTGCCTAGTGGGAGACCAGAGCTATAACAGGCAGTTGAGAGGGTAAGGAAGTAGGTGGCTGAGCATATAATCAGACTAGACTCCTGTCATTAAACGGCCTTGACTCTTACAGGTCAATACATATCTTTCACTGCAGGTGGCTCTGTGTGGCTACCTTTGTCCAGCAAGGCCACTCTATACTTTTTCAGTTTGATTTCAATCATATGAAAAGAGGAATCCCAGAGAGGAAAGGTAGGTGGACATAGTCTCCTAGTAGTGTAGGTTAAACCTGCTGTATCCAGTATGGTAGCCAAGAGCCACATGTGGCTGAGCTCTGGAAATGCGGTGAGTGAGACTAAGGAACTGAATTTGTCATTTTATTTAACTTTAATTAATTAAAATTTAAATTTGAATACCAATAGTTGATGCAGTTTTTAGAAAACTTTTATGTATGTTTGAGATAAGTTGGGTTATTGTGAATCTATCTTTACAACTTTAAATTTTATGAAATCTAAATGTGGAGCAAATCTTTCTTTCTTTTAATAGTTATTTATTTATTTAGGCTGTGCCGGATCCCAGTTGTGGCACTCGGGATCTTAGTTGCGGCATGCGGACTTCTTGGTTGTGGTATGCAGGCTCTTAGTTGTGGCATGCATGTGGGATCTATTTCCCCAACCAGGGATGCCCCCTGCATTGGGAGCGCAGAGTCTTACCCACTGGACCACCAGGGAAGTCCCAGAGCAAATATTTCTAATGAAAATTTTCATCCAAATAGAGATGCACTCTAGGTGTAAAATGCACACCAGATTTTAAAGGTTTAGTGTAAAAAATATTTAAAATATCTTATTGGGCTTCCCTGGTGGCGCAGTGGTTGAGGGTCCGCCTGCCGATGCAGGGGACACGGGTTCGTGCCCCGGTCCGGGAAGATCCCACATGCCGCGGAGCGGCTGGGCCCATGAGCCATGGCCACTGAGCCTGTGCGACCGGAGCCTGTGCTCTGCAACGGGAGAGGCCAAAACAGTGAGAGGCCCGTGTACCGCAAAAAAAAATCAAAAATAAAAAATCTTATTTACCTATAGGATATTTTGAATATGTTTAGTTAAAAAATCTATTATCAAAATTAATTTAACCCAGTTATGTTTAATTTTTTATAATATAGCTACTAGAAATTTTAAAATTACATATGTGGCTCACATTATGTTTCTTTTGGATAGCTCTGAGTTAGAACAGATATTTTTTGGAGGGGCATGTGGACCCGTGAATTTTACAGAAAACTCAGTTGCAGCAATTACTTGGCACTAGCAGGGCCAAAGTTTGAAGAAAGTGCTGAAATACTTGAGAGAAACGGCCAAGACTTGGAATTCAGACTCTACACACAGATAAGAGTCTGAATTTCTCTATAATACTAACCACCAGTCATCTTCTTCTGAATATTTTTAAACATTATACAAATGATATTTTTCTGGTATGCTTCTATGTCTTTTTTCCCTCTTGTTCTGAACATTATGATTTTTGAGAGTTCCCCATAGAGACCCAGAGAGATAACTTGTAGCTCTAGTTCATTCAATGGCACTGCTGTCTAGTGCCTAGTATGCCATTATATGAATACACCACCGTTTCTTCATTGGCCTCCTTTTGAGGGACATTTGGATTGTTTCCACCATTTAGGTAGGTTCTTACCATTACAAACAAATGGTGCTATGAACGTTCTTGTTCACAGTTCCTCGTACACATGTACAGAGTTTCTGTAGAGCGTAAGCCTGGAAGTGAAAGGCTGAGCGTTTGTGTATATACATCTTCAGCTTTACTAGATAGTGTTCAATTATTCTCCAGGGTTGTATTTCTGTATACTCCCAACAGCAGTGTTGCTTCACTCTCTTCTCCACATGCAGTATTCTTTAAATAAAAATGTTTTGCAACCTAAAGTGTGAAAGTGTCTCTTCACTGCTTCATTTGCATTTCCCTGGGCATCTTTTCATATTTATTGATCAATCAGACTCTTTCTTTCTTTCTTTTTCTTTCTTTATTTCTTTCCTTCTTTCTTTCTTTCCTTCTTCCTTCCTTCCTTCCTTTATTTTTGGCTGCGTTGGGTCTTCGTTGCTGTGCGTGGGCTTTCTCTAGTTGTGGCGAGCGGGGGCTCCTCTTTGTTATGGTGCATGGATTTCTCATTGCAGTGGCTTCTCTTGTTGTAGAGCAAGGGCTCTAGGTGTGCGGGCTTCAGTAGTTGTGGCACGTGGGCTCAGTAGTTGTGGCTCACGGGCTCTAGAGCGCAGGCTCAGTAGTTGTGGCGCACAGGATTTGTTGCTCCGCGGCATGTGGGATCTTCCCGGACTAGGGATCAAACCCGTGTCCCCTGCATCGGCAGGCAGATTCTTAACCACTGTGCCACCAGGGAAGTCCCCAGACTTCTTTCTTGACATGTGTGTTCATAACTATTGCCTGATTTTCTACTGGGTGATTTGCCTTTCCGTTCGAAGGACTTGTCTACCAGTCCTCTTGAAGAAGATACGGGTGACAACTGAGCTGTTCAATGTCTCATCGTTCTTCCTTTTTCTATACTTGTTTTTCCTTCTCTTTAAATGTTTATCTTTGAAGTTTGTCATCTGAGATCAAAGAAGGGCCTCCCCCTTCCTCACTCCCCACCAACTTCTGCCATTTCTGATAAACCCAAGGAGTGGAGTGAGAAGACTCAAGCAGGATGGTGCAGCCGTGAGCCATGAGAGGACAAAGCAACACCATCTCTATTTCTCCACCATGGTTGACAGCCATTCTTATGTGTTCTTCCTACATTAAGGACAAACGTTGCTGTTCTGTTCATAAGAGAAAAAAAAAACAAGATTAAAAACTACCACATTTAGCATATGTAAGTATTGAGAAGGTTCCACTGAGACTATACTTAGATAAGAAAAATGAAATAATTTGAAGATTCCAAAATTACCACTAGTTTAAAAGTAGCCATAAAAACTAGTTCAAAAGACAGCACAAATGCTTTTTAAAGCACCCCTTAAATCTACTGCTAAATATCAGGTTGAATCCAAGGGACTGCAATTTTTAAGCTGACAATAAGACAAAGCTCTCTCGATAATTCTAGCTTATGTCTTCATAGACACTTGTGAACAGTCTTTGAAAGCTCTTCTGTGACCTGTAACAGATTTCATTTCTTAGGACACTTGGTATCATAAGTATAGATATGGTCATTAAATGTTAATAATGATACCTAGCATTTATGTAACACATTTCATCCAAGGACCTCAAAGAACTGAGCAAACATTAACTCACCAATTCCCATAAGAGCCATGAGGCAAGAGTTATTATATCCATTGCAAGAGTTATTATATACATTTCACTGAGGAAGGAACTGAGGCACAGAGAGCTGAAGTAAATTATCTCACTCAAGGTCACATGGGACGTTAAAATTTTAGCTGAGAATAGGTCTAGATCTCATACTCTCTGTTCATGTTGGTCTAAAGAGTTATCTACTTGTTTTCAGAGATCTGTGGGGTTCCCCCCTCCATTTTCCCTTGGTGAGTTGTCTTAAATAAACAATTATGAAAAGGGAAATTTTTCAATGCTTAAAAGCAAATTTCTAAATTTTCTTATTTGCTTTTAAATGCTTAAAAGCAAATAAGATGTATTACTAGTTTCCAGTAAAAGAACCCTCAAGTCATTCCCTAAAAGAAGTTGCCACTCATTTCTTTAAAATTGACTAAGAAATTTCTACCATCTCAACTGGTAGTTCTACCAGGCCTACCCTAATAAGACTGTTCAGACATTCTTCTTTCAGTTTAAGTCCCAGGGACCCTCATTAGTTCACTTGCCCCCCCCCCCCCGCATTTTATTAGGTTCTGAATTTCTTTTTATATTGAATTGACACCTGGCCTCAAGGCCTTAGTCCTGTCCTCTGGTGTGATACAGAACAAGCCTAATCCCTCTTCAACGTGACACACCTTCATAGCTTCAACCGAGATTTTTTGTCTCCCTCAAGTCTTTTCCCTGGAACAACCAGGGTTCTGGCAAATGTAACTCCTATGTGATTGTTTCTAGGTACATCCCATTATGTTCATCCCTATCTGACACACTCCAGTTGATCAAGGTCTCTCTTAAAATGTGGTACCCAGAACTAAACATCATATTCCAGATGTGGTTTGAGATTGGAGAACAGCTGCTCCCACTAACCACACCATAGTTCTTCCTTTATTTCAAAACTGCAGTTTAATCTTCCTGCAGGCAAAAAACAAAACAAATAAACAACAAAAAGCAAAAACAACCACATTTACATTGTCCTTTCTTAAAGATTTATTTTTCATTATTTGAACAATTTCTATGGCTGTTTCCTCTCTTTTTCTAATGTATTTCTAAATTCCATAGAAGTAGACATCATGATCAAATAACACTTTTCAGCTGATTAAAAATGGTGAGTCTCAATTTAAGTAAATCTTAAGTTTTTTCTTAATCAGCTGTCAGACCATAATCTTAGTAGATGTGTCTGGAAATTTGATTGTATATTTACTAAGTTTCATGCAAGTTATATGCTAAATGCAGCAGTGGGGTTTATTGTTTATTTTTAGAATAAATATTTCTTGTGTGTGTGTGTGTTTCTGATTACAAAAGCAATGAAGTTTAGCACACTGGTTAGTAACCCAAGTTCTAGAATCAGATATACATGAGTTTGAATCCTGGCCCTTCCACTTATGAGACCTTGGACAAGTAATTTAAACTCTTTACATTTTAGTTTCTTCATGTAAAGTGAGGATTATAATAGGACCTCTCTAATGGGGTTATTGTGAAGATATTATGTAATGATGAGCATAAAAGACTTAGCACGGAACCTGATGTAGAGAAAGCACTCAACAAATATAAACATTCTAATTGTGGAAATATTTGGAACATGCAGAAAAGAGGACAAAAGAAAAGTCACTTGTAATCTCCAGCTTATTTTAGAGATAACTACTGTTGATGTTTAGAATATATTCTTCAACATTTCTCTATACTTTAGCTGCTCTTGAATAAAAGGGGTTCTTGCAGAGAAAACAAGGCTGTGAAAATGACGAGTGAAATTTTTAATGTCTCATGATAAGCAGTGAAACAATAATAATATCAATATTATGATAGACTTAACACTTTAAGAAACATACAGATACATACATTTAGGTCATTATTATTAGAAGTTGCCTAAAAATAATACATAATGGATCAGATATTCTTTTATAAAAGTAAATCAGAAGTGGACGTTATTGATACAAAGGGCATGGTTACGGAAAGCCTCTCAGAACATTCACACATATACACCTGGCCAGGTACACGTCAAGACCAAATTTCATCAAGTAATTTGTGGTTCTCAGAACCTTCTGTGATTTTTACGTAACAACTTAGAGATTTATCAAGTTTTGGTGATAATACAAAAGTAATACTTTGAAACTAGTAATATCACCAGGAGACTTAAACTCTAATAGTAGTTGATTCAAATTTACTTACCAAGTTGACTTACGGGATTTAGCTTATTGATAAATATATTTAAACTTGCACTAAATTGTTTTATTTCTTTCTTTCCCCTAATTCCTTTCCATAATGTGGACTCTACTCTGGGAAGAAGGATCTATGGTTTCCAAAGCAATTTTACTTCTGGCTTCTCTGCTGCAACTGACGTTGTGTGAGAGCATTATTAGACATGAGACCACACTTGTTCACCAGGATGGAGCCTCCAGTGTCTTTTCACATCCCCTTCACACAGCCTCCTGCAGCTGCTAACAACATCTGGTCATTACCCTTCAGGGCTGGATTCCAGCCAAAGTAGGGAGACCCCCAGCACCAAGACCCTGAGGCATCCTAAAACCGTCCCTTTGTCAACCCCCTGAGCCATACCGTTCCCATGTAATAAAACTTCTAAACCGAGCACTGAAGCCAAGGGGGTGGCTTTGACTCAGACCAGGTCCTCACGCCGTCTGGCTCCTGGGCCACATGTTGGGCCAACATCTTGAAGGCGGAATCCCGGCCAGACAGTCCTGGGAGCTGCGAAGGCCTCCCGAGGCTTGACTCGGTGCCAGGCCAGAAGAAAGGGGGGGCCGGTGAGGCATGGGGAGGGGAACATAGCTCGAGACACCACCGTGTTTTATGGCTCATCGATACCAGCACAGAGGCAGATGGCCGTGGAGGCTGTTTGAAGAGCAGTCTGTGACAGACGAGAGGGTGCGGGCTCTGAGTCATGCCGACAGGTGTGTTATTATCAAAGTGACGCAGGGGGTCTGGAATGTGACTTAAAAGGTGGCAATGAGACATTATCCATAAACATATTAACTGCTTCAAGTAACATGGCACTAAAAAGTGAGAGCAGCACCATCCTTACGAAATCTCTGCTCACTGGCCACGAACGAGCAAATACAACTGAAGCACAGACAGAAGTAAGTGAAAGGGGCAGGGTGCCACTTCTTTCTGGAGGAAGGCACCTGAGCCTTGCCCTCCACACTTCTCTACTGCCGCGTTTCCCCAGTGTAACTCCCATGACTATTATAAACAGTTTTCCGTATTTGATACCCTGTTAGTTCTCAAGAAAATCTTACCCTTCCTTGTCATCCTGACCTAGGATGTCGCCTTCCTCTTTCTTGAAGGATTATTTGACTTTATATGATAGGGCAAGGGGTCTGTCACTGTCCCCTATTTGTTTCTGTCTTTCGGAATCATAAAGGGTGTCTTTACAATCCACATTTCAGGTGGAGAAAGCTTCTCCAGCCTGGGGCCCTGGGCAGTAATCAGTAGCAAGTTATTTCCAACTTTACGATTGCTGGGTAACATCCCTTGAGAGGGACAGTGACTGGCTCCAAGGCTGGTTTGCACTCGCAACTGTAGCAGATGATGCCGTGAACCGGGCTTTCCTGAACTCTACAAGCCCGTTCCCATCTGCCAATCCAGCAATTTCACCCAGGTGTCCCTCAGGCACTCCAGGGAACGGTTTATCATCACCAACACTGCCTTGGCAAAGGCAGGTTCAGGAGGTTGCCCTGATCAACCTGATCTATAAATAGGAGAGTTACCTGCTCCAGTTTTTCACATCATGCATGTTTCCGCCTTCTGTTTCTCTGCCTATGGAGTTCGGAAACCCGCTTCACCTTGTTTCTGCTTGATGTTTTCCTTTTAACAGTATTATCATCATCAATAATAACAACAACAATAGTACCTATTTGCCCATACTTGTGACTTTTTTAGTGTTTGTAGCTGTTGCATATTATCTCATTATTATTAATTGTTTCATGATAACTTTATATAGAGTTGATTTATTTTGAGCAAATGCAGCACACTATTAAAAAGTATCAATATACTTCTTAAGGTTGTACTTTACTCACTTCATACAAAAGATTATCAGATGCTGTCTTCATACATTAGCTCAAACTTTGGCTAATGTCTGATGAAGAGACTAGTTTTTCCGAAACATAACTCTTTGCATGGGCTTTGCATGTAACTAAAGGCTTTTTTCCTGACTAGGACATTTATTGAGGCCTAATACATCAACAGGCACCTTTTCACAGCCGATCTCATCAAGTTCTCCATTGTGCCTAAGAGATAGCTCTTATTACGTCCATATTATAGACAAAAACTTGGTAATATTGCCCAAGTCACAGAGCTAATAAATGGCAGATCCAGAATTTAAATTCAGAATTTAAAGTTCTGTCTAGCTCAAAATATTCCAATAATGAGCCTGAATTTCTGATTTAAACGCAAGACACTTAGACTCTCAAAACCATAAGTATTCAACATTTTAGCTTATGTGATAAAACCAAGTAAACCATACGAAACCCAGTTGTTCAGACAGAGCCCACAGGTTAGAAATAAACTTGTTAAAAGAAAAACTGCACAGAAAATACAACTTGTAAGCTTAATTATTTACTAGAGATGCTTTATTTTCAATTATATCACATAAAGGATAACTATGAAATAAATCTAAACTACTGAGGTAATGTCAGTGTTAATAAAGGGGTTTTATTATTACATAATTTAAATACTTCAGCTTACTTTTTCTAAATGATTCACCTATATTTCTGTTTTGTTTTTAAATTCAAGATTCTGAGATTTTATTAGCTAAATGATTCCTGCCGCCAGATAATAGCCATCTCTCTACAGGTGAGACAACAAATGTCCAGTATCTCTCTACAGGTGAGACAACAAATGTCCAGTAAATGCTAACTACCATACTGTCTGCTTTACAATTCTGTGACTTCTTGAGTTTTTGGCAGAAACTCAAATCTGCCAAGTGTGCATTTTAGATGAAACATTTAGCTGGAAATTAAGCTCCAGCTGTAGAGGAACCCTGCAAACAGTCCTTAACCGTATACAGCGGTGATCTGCTGTTTGTAGCCTTAGGGAGATCATTAGACCTTTCTGCACCTGTTTCCACACTTGGAGGATGGAACCAGATAATTATTACGGACCCATACATTTCAGACCTCTGTGATTCTATGGTTTGCAGCAAGGTCACAGGCTAAGTTTTGTGCTTGCTTCTGTGTGTGACTGTTGTTTTGGGCTTTCTAGAACCGTTTCCTCCTTCTATCAGAATAGCACCTGCTCCCACCCCAACAATCACTTGTCCTGTAATTCGGGTGTGGGAGCCACTCAGCACACTTCCCCCACCTGACCACAGGGACGAGCCAGTGGTGAGCACGTGACCCAGGTAGGACCAACCCAAGGCTTCCTCAGAGATTTTCCATATAGCAGCTGGCAGGGATATTTATCTTTTCCCTTTGGAACTCCAGCCATAATGATGTGGCCCTAGAGCTGTCTGTCCTCGTGTCCCCTAGCAAGTGAAAGAGCTGGTGAGCAAGAGACCAGGCCTGAGGCAGAAGCCACGGTGAGAGAAGGGCAGGAGAAGACAGATTCCTGAGGGTGCTCCAGTCCCTGAATCTGGATGACACGGAGGCCAGCTCCATGGTCACCTTGCTGTGATTTGTTTACAGGAGTCTATCATGACCACTTCTTTCCTTATGTCGTACAAGTTTGGAGTCTCTGTCGCTTACAACCAAAAGGGTCCAAAGCAACACAATCCTCTACCTTCCTCCAACTGCCAATGTTTCTATATTCCAATTCAGTTACATTGAGTGAAAATAGTTTTTATGATTCTACCTGCTTAACAATTCGCCATGTCCTCGGAGCTTTTACTCTTAAGGTGGTGCCATCAAGTGACAGACTTGACATCAATGCTGTAAAACACCGTGATTTCAACTTCTAAGCACTGAGTTTTAAGAGGTGGATACCTTTAATCGTGAACCAAAGAAGTCCCTTCCACCACAAAAACATCTGAGACCTTCTTTGGTATCTGGATTTTCCCAAAGAAGAAATCAAGCAAGAAGAAAACATCAGACGAATTACTAAGCCTTTGGATAGAACTTCTAGAATGAAATTCAGGGGTGGTGGATGTCCTCTGTCATGTGGGATTTGACACTAGAACAAGTGGTAAGATGGTGGCATATGCAGGGGAGCAGGAAGAGAGGGGGAGGGACAGCCCTGGCAGACCCCTCTGCAAACTCTGATTTGGTGTCATGGAGATTTTCTGACCAACCCTCGAGCTGAGCAGTGCATTCTATCTGAAGGTGCAGATCCAGCCCAGAGCAACCGTGACTCCCTATTGCAGGGAAAATAGGGATGCGTGTTTTGGGGTAGCAGTTCAACACCTCCAGCAAGTACAGAGAATATAGAGGGGCACTTGGTCTAACGGTGGGGGAAGAAAACCAACCTAGGGCCAAAAATGTAGCTGGGAAGAGAGGTCTTTCTGCCTCACTAGTAAGAATAACTCTAGAAAATCCAAAGGAAACAGCCAAGCCTGTGTTTGGTGCACGGCAGAACTTGTGAAAGACACAAAAGGCAGTGAGTGGCTGAGAGCACACACCAACTCTACAGACGGGGGCAAGATGGCCCCCGAGAGAGAAAACCAACTGGAGCTACTCTCCACCACAGATATTCAAAGATCAACAAGGTTGTTTTCCATTTTAAGTACAACTTATTTGCTTTAAATACAAGTAAGCCTGAATCCAAACTGCAAGATGCCATGTATAAGTTCCAAGACTTCAGTTCCCTTTTTCCTTCTCATTCCCTTCCTACAGTCAGTGCAGCATGTAATCTCATAGTTGGGATTTGCATCACACACATATAATTGACACTGCACCACACTAATAATATTTTAGGAAGGAAAGTTTGAACACTACTCTGAAGGAATTTATAGTAAGTTACTCTAAGCACCACAATTTTGGTTACTGTAAATTCAACTCCGATGGGTTTGTAGGATTGAGCACTCCTTGTATATTATTTGTGCTTCATTCTCTTCTCCATTTCCTTAAGCATTTTCTAAAGTTACACTCTAGCTCTAGGAGGTACCACTGAAGTCATCTGTCCTAACCTTGTCGTTTGAAGACCAGGACACCAGGGCTCAAACAGATGCCTTGATTTGCTCAGGGTCACACAGGTTGTTAATGGCAGAGCCAGAGCTAGAAGCCAGGTCTCTGAAACACCAGGTCCACGGCTCCCAGAGCTCCTCTACGGAAGCCGGGCACCACGACAGGAGAGTTTACAAGAGGAAGTGAAGGGGACAAGCATACCAATTCAAACTGACCAGAGTGGATTTGAGCGAGCAGGTCAAAACTGTGACAAGATACAAAACAAATAATGTTTCCTCAAGTGAAAATGACAGGGACTCATTTCTCAATCTCAAACAAGATGCTGAAAAGTTAAATAACTATAATTGCCTTTAAGGCTTTGACAGTACCTAACATTGGCATAACACCTTTCATCTCTAAGTTCTCAAAATACTGTAAATCTAGTATGATTTTTACATTACTAGTATGATTTCAGTTTTACAGGTGGGGAAACTGAGGTACTAGGTGGAATAAAAAACTTGCCCAAAGTTATACAGAGAAGCAAGAGTGGAAGGTAGCCTATGACCTACATGTGAACCATGGAATCATGGAGGCTTGAAATGTAAGAGTCCATATTAATTATCTAGTCCCACCCTCTGTGTGGAAACTGAGGTGCAGAAAGTTCTAATGATCTGCCTAAGGTCACAAAGCTAGTCGGTAAGTGGTCAGCAATAAAACCCAGGCCCCCCGAATCCCAGCGCTGAGCTCTGTTCCCTCGTTCACGTGGCCTGAGTACAGTCCCGCTCAGGCAGATGTGAAGTGAGCCCCAGAATGGACTTCCCAGTGAAGCCTTCCAGCTGCGAGGTTGTGCTTCTTTCCTCATTCCTTGCAAGGGATGATCAGCTCTAGAAGACAACCTGTCCTTCCTGGCTGTGAAGACCCTGAATGAGACCCAGAGTGCGAATAACCCAGCCAACAGCCCTCATTTCAACAGGTGCGTGGCATCTCCCAGACTCCTCAGCTGTATCCCTTGTCAGAGGGGTTGTCAGTCATCAGAAATGGCCTGGCAGCACTTGGTGGCTGCCGACCGGACTTGTTAGCTGCATTAGATTGCTAATGGTGTCTTATTCAACTTGAAAAGACTTCGAATTCTTCCCCTTACAGAATACCCATAAGCAAAAAACACCCTTTTACTTTTCCTTTAAATATTCTTTTGGCAGCCACAGGAGATGGCAACTCTGCTACAGTTGAAAAATCTGCTCCACATCAAAGACACCCTTTCTTTTCACCAGGCTCACAGAGCTTTTTATTCCCAGCCCTCCTGAATATTCCAAACGCTACTAGTGTTTACATTTTTGTCCAGCCTACACGTCTTTTCCTGCTTAAGAACCATATGCCCTATCACTTTAGTCATGTGGCTAACACGCCCTGCTTCCTTCCTTTTCCTCCGGCTCTCCTGGCCTCTGACTCAGTTACACCCATCCTGGCTGGTGGTACAGTAGGGAATGTTTAAAACACATCAGCTCTTGCCAGTGCCCTCTGACACGGTTCCCTTGTTCAGGCCTGAAAATACTCCAGGCATTCAGTAGCCTGAGAACCTCCCTTCATACCCGATATTTCAATAAATGTTCTCTGATGCTGACCATTCTAGAATCTGTTTCATCCGAAGTCTGCTTTCACTGCTCTTGTTCTTAGTGAACAAGAGTCAGGAAGTAAGGGAGTGATGATTGGGTTTGGAAAGAAGGTAAAAACCTAAGAGGTTATAATCCATGTTTTGCCTCAAAGTAAAAATAGAAACCCTGGTCTACCCAATAACACTGAGTGGAAAAAAAAAGCAACAGCCATATTTGGGGTAGAAAAACCATTAACAGTCTCCTTCTCTGGCCCTACTAAAATGTAGGGGAGTGAATTTTCAAGAAAATTCTTCATTCTTTCAGAGGGAAAACCTTTAAAAGGTCAAGTCATGCCATCTTCTTAGGTTGTGGCTGCACTCATTAACTCAGTCATTCAACAAAAATATTTTTGACTATCTACCGTGGCTGGGGAACCATGCTAAGTTCTGGAGATAGGGAAGTAAGTAAAACACATATGGTACCTGCCCCGTGGAGTTTATAACCTAGTAGGAGAGTATGCACTGTTTGCTCACCTCACCCACTAGGTCTAGTCACTCCGTGGACACTTTTGTAAATTAAATATCCGTGGAGTACAGAGTATTATATAAGGATATGGACTGCTCTGTTGTTGAGACATTTAGTACAAGCCTTGCTAAATCTGAAAGCTGCAGAACTTCCTACCTTTGGGTCAACTGCCTGGCCAGCAGGGGCACCATTGTGCACTTGACCAGAAACAGCCACCGCCCTGTGCGTGCTCTCTAGGAACGAGATGGGCCAGAGGAGGCTTCTTCGCTGCTTATGAGCTACGGAGCACTCCACGTGGGCCCAGCACTTTGCGCGTTGTACATAATCTCATTTAATACTTACAATGACCCATTTCGTTTATGCTTTCTGGAGAAACTGAAATTCACGGAGGGAAAATTATTAGTTTAAAATCAAGAGCTAATCTGAGCTTAGGCCTGAGCTCAGATCTGTTGACTTCAAAGTTCTTTTCTCCCCCATGACACACTATCTCTCAAACCACAGAAATTAAGATCTACAATTCAATAACTTAAAACAAAAAATCTGCCAAACTCATCATTCGTGCAATAGAGGAGATGTATTTTTATAAAGAACCTATCTGATTTTTAGATCCCTAAGGCTAGGGCTTCTTCACTTCTCCTTTTCTTACCTGAGGGTTTCAACTACAGAAGGCCCTTTGGAAAAAAAGAAAAAAAAAATATATATATATATATATATTTATATATGCCTATATCAGTTTCAAAAGATGTATTTCACATCTGGATCTACTATTCCATTTTTGCCCCAGTCTAGACCACAACAAAAACACCAACACAAAAACAGGAGTAAAAGGGAAATGCTATAGGAGCATTCACATGGGAATTGTTATTTAGAAATCATGTCCCTGAGCTCCACTTGCTCTGCCTCTCTGATCCAACTTATCCCCAATTCTCAAGACAATGTAATAGCTTGTAATACCCTGAAGGGGAACCAAAGAACCAAAACTGTACTTCAAAGCACAGAAACTCCTTTACGAACTTAAAAGAAATGATCAAGCAATTCAACATGAAAATGAGTCAAACTTATTTAAAAAACAAACATAATTGGAGGTCTACTGAATGAAGCAAAAGAAAAAATTAAGTGTTTTTTTTTAAAGCAGATTGTTTTGGAAGGAAATCAGGCTTTTCTAAGAAACCCTTTGCCTGTTGAACGTGGTCAGGTGGCTGCAACACGGACTTGAACATATAGAATTCATGACCCCCTTCTCCAAACTGTGAATGTTAGGATGGACTCTAAGCTTCTAGAAAAGTTGTTTATTAACTGTGTTGTTGTTTGGCTATCTATAACGTCAGTATGACTATAACAATATGATTTTTAAGCAATTGATTCTCTTAAGATTATAGAATTTATAGCACACATGGAATTATCCTGCCATGGTATGGTCTGGCTGGTGGAAGGGCACCGTGTGGTGACGACAGTGACCAGGAGACACCAATGAAAAGGAGGTGTGTGTTTCCATCGGTGTCCATGGAACTCATATAAAATGGGTCAGTAATGGGCAGGTAACCCAAACAAGCATGATGACATGGTCAGTTTTTGGAAGGAGCTAAGGAGACAGGTGTGGGAAAGAGCTGTGTATTGCATAGAGTCTGAGCTATGAGCTGAACTGCAGCAGAAATACAAAGCCTGTGTTGGAAAGATGAGCTGGCTATAAAAAGGGAGCAATGAAGAGGTGGTAGAGACCAAGATTAAAAGGAGTGGTTGATACGAGGTTTGGGAAAAGATTCTTTTCTCTGTACTAATAGCTTTGCATTATTATTATTATTTGTGTGTGTGTGTGTGTTACGCAGGCCTCTCACTGTTGTGGCCTCTCCTGTTGCGGAACGCAGGCTGCAGACGCGCAGGCTCAGCGGCCATGGCTCACGGGCCCAGCCGCTCCGCGGCACGTGGGATCTTCCCGGACCTGCGCACGAACCCGTGTCCCCTGCATCGGCAGGCGGACTCTCAACCACTGCGCCACCAGGGAAGCCCTGCATGATTACTGATTTATAAGTATCCACTAGACTTACTAGAGTCAGTCCTGGGCATGAGTATGACATATTCCTTTTTAAGCTAAGGCTCTCACGCTCAGGGCTTGTTAATCTAATAGCAGTGGCAGAGTCTCCGGTAGGAGACACAACCCGGAGCACCTCCCTGCACGGGAAGGAGCAGGAGAGCAGCCCGCATCGGGCATATTTCATGGAAATACTGAGAACCCCGTGAAGTGTAGACAGACAGACCCACCAGGAGCTGGGGAAAGACACCCTAGCTAGAGTAGGAATAAATACGCACCAATTAAGCAAAGTTACTATCCCAATTAAGCAACTATCATGGCCATTAAGAAACTCAAATGAATCTGCTCTGCGATGTTCTGTGAGTTTGCTTGCTGATGGCCTGATTAAGAGCATCTACTGATTCAGGGCACTGCAGTGATTACGAATAACCCTCACCTCAGCTCTTACATACTTCTCTGAGTGCTCTGGGAATTACTGTTTGCATGGATCCCTGAATGAATGAAGATGATTCTGGAAGTGAAAAGGACATCACAGTCAAAGGGAAACATTCGAATGGCCGGAACAGGTCTCGTTGAAACTACTGATGCAGCTGCCTAAGCTTTTCTTGGAGTTCTCGGCCATTCCCTCTCTCTGGCTGTCTCACATCTTGTGATCTAAACAGCTCCCAGGGGTTCTTTGGTCAAGCAGGCTGGCCCTGCTTCCTCCTTTTGCTTGGCTGGTAACTCTCACATAGACTTCAATGGCAAAAAGCTGTCAACACTTCATAAAAGGATCAAACACCTTAAGATGTTGTATACAAGTCCCAGTGATGTTTTCAAATACACTTCCTGTCCTAGTTCCTCATAGATAACCTTTTGGCATGCAGTGAAGTAATTTGGAAGGCGGAGAGAAAGTCCCGATTTGGGGAGAAATTTTTCCACCCATTAGCTGTCATCATACATAGTCTGGTTGGAGAGACATCTCATCAATGGAACCCTGTAATATTCCTGTTAGAAACCTTCTTTTTCCTAGGGAACAGAGGTCAAGGGAAGGTCTTTCAAAGGAGGCCAACTGTAATGGCTTGGGCTTGCTTTCATGTCTGCCATCACAGTTCTTAACCATTTCTCCCCAAAGAGAAGCAAAAGAAAATACAGCTTTCCATCATGGCTATTCTTTTCATGTCAGCCTATTTCCTAGCAAGAAGAGTTTCAAAATGAAGTAAAGATTGCAGAGTTTCTTCCTAAACTTCCAACTCTAAGGCTAAATATTGGTCGAGTTTTTAAAGGGACTTAGAAGATAAGGAGTAAGAAGAATATTTTGCCGGCATCTTATCCACAGCTAGAGGGGCTGTCTTGCTCTCTGAGGCGGGAAGCAGAGAATGGATGAGTCGGCAAGGGAATGGTGAGACTGACCCCGTCTTCAGAGAATCACAGTCTCTGGTCAGACTATGAGAAACTTTTTCTAAGGCCTCTTTCGAGACCTTGAAGCTTTTCTCCATTGGGGTTCCTCCCATGAACCACAGAACAGAAAATGGCTTGAGGGACTATATGCTCAGTTCTCTCAAGGATGGCAGAGAGCTAGTGTCATTCTGGAAGGTGCAGAGAAGAGAAGTTAGTTCAGTATATGCAACAGATACCTTTCAGCAATTAGGGCTTAATTCCATCTCGGAACGGGTTGACAGAGGTTGTTAGAGAAACACCACACCTAAAGGCCTGGAGTCAGAAGAGTTAGATAAAAATGGCCTTTTCAAGAAGCAGAGATGATTAAAGTGCTTTAAAAATAAATGCACAGGGCTTCCCTGGTGGCGCAGTGGTTGAGAATCCTCCTGCCGATGCAGGGGACGCGGGTTCGTGCCCCGGTCCGGGAGGATTCCACATGCTGCGGGGCAGCTGGGCCCGTGAGCCATGGTTGCTGAACCTGCGCGTCCAGAGCCTGTGCTCCGCAACGGGAGAGGCCACAGCAGTGAGAGGCCCGCGTACCGCAAAAAAAAAAATAATAATAATAATAAAATAAAATAAATGCACATACTTGAAATTTAACTTTCACATAGTCACAAAATTTAGGGAAATTTTTTCAGATGAATCCAAGAAAAACTCCAAAAGTCTTTTCAAGCTTTGGCAGGGGGGCGGTCACAACAAAAGGAAAGAAAATCACTCCACTCTGGATTTAAGTGACAAAAACGAGCACATTTCCCAAGGTATTAACTCTGTGGCATTTCAGTAATTTCTCCTTCTTTCCAACAACAAACAAACATTTTGTGGGGCACTATCTGGGTGACGGCATCAATGACCTAATGAATGTCTTAGCTATAAGCTAGACACTGTGCCAAGGTGCACACAGTCAGCACAGGAAGGAGGACAGGCACACAAGGTGGCCTTGGGAGTGAGAGGCAGAGACGGGTGCGAGAGATATTGAGGAAATAGAATCCTTATGCGTTGGCAATCAGCTGTATCTGTAGATTGAACAAAGGGGCTAATTTGGGTGGTTGGCTTTTCCAGGCCTTAAATGGGAAATACATGAGGTAGAATTGAGTTGTGGTTGTGATTGTTGTGGCCGTGATTGTCATGTGGGTGGGGGTGAGAAGGTGATGACGAGCTTAATGTTGGAAGAATTTGAGGTTTGACTAAGGCATCCAAGTGAGGTATAGTGAACAGCTGGACACAGGGCTGGGTTTCAGGAGAGGGATCTCATCTGGAGACGCAGATCTGAGAGTTACTAGAAGTGGTGGAATATGTTTAGCTCATTCATGGAGGATGTGTTCACTGAGGAAAGGTCTTCATTTTTGTTAACTTGAGAAGCAAAGCTATATTTTTGGTAGCAGCGTTTGTCCTGGACATGCAAAAGATGATGTAAATTAGAGGAATTCTTGGCCTTGACTCTGACCCAAGGAAACTTTTGCAGGCTTGCTGCTTTAGGAACCAAATCCAACAGCTTTGACACTTTTCTTGGACACAACTCATTTTTCTCCCTTCAAATACTGTAGTTCTCTAGTTTTCCCCAAGCACTTGACTTCCCTGAGAGAGACCAAAAAACCGCTGTGTTTCAATATGTTCTCTTTGCAAATCCACTTGATTATGCTGCCCATTGTAGGAGGAGATTAAATAGGAAGATCAGCTAATAGATTTTAATATAAATTAACATCCAAATAGCCAAAATTTTGTCAGAGTTCTAACAGTTTAAAAATATCTGCAGCAATTCTTTTTTTAAAAAATTATTTATTTTTGGCTGTGTTGGGTCTTCGTTGCTGCACGCAGTCTTTCTCTAGTTGTGGCGAGTGGGGGCTACTCTTCATTGTGGTGTGCGAGCTTCTCACTGCAGTAGCTTCTCTTGTTGCGGAGCACAGGCTCTAGGTGCGTGGGCTTCAGTAGTTGTGGCACGCAGGCTCAGTAGTTGTGGCTTGCAGGCTCTAGAGGGCAGGCTCAGTAGTTGTGGCGCACGGGCTTAGTTGCTCCGTGGCACGTGGGATCTTCCCGGACCAGGGCTCAAACCCGTGTCCCCTGCACTGGCAGGTGGATTCTTAACCACTGCGTCACCAGGGAAGTCCCTGCATCAATTCTTCTGACAAAACAGACAACTACAATGTCATGAAATTTTAAACCATTACACAAAAAGCATGCACAACAAATACTGAAATACTGCATTTACTGAAAACAATCAAGAAAATAATGTAATGTGAAAAGCAAAATTTAGCACAGAGGAAAAGTGAGAGGTCATAATATAGTTACTTTCACCTAAGTAAATTAATGAAGAAATTATTAGTGATAAGATTCAAAATTCTATGTAGTAATTTATTGATACAGAAAAATCAATGTGTGATACAGAATAAAATAGCCATTATTTCTGAATGAGGCAAAACAGTTAACTCCAATATCTTTATAAACTTACTACACCTCAGAAAGTGCTCCTAACTACGGAGCTGGAACCCAGTATTGTGCTGCCCAGGATAGAAGAAAGGAAGCAGAAGTTATACATACAGTTTGGTGGTTAAGAAGTTGGGCTCTGGAGTCAGACTGGCTGGATTCAGATCCCTGCCCCACAGCATGATCTTGAGAAAATTACGTAACTTCTCCAAGTCTCCATTTTCTCATCTGTAAAACAGGGATAACATTAGAACTTTTGGTGAGGGTCAGTATAAGAAACAAATGAGATGACAGGGAGTCTGGGATGTAGTAAATGTTCAATAAATATCATGAGTCCATGAAGATGATGTTGACTGAGAAGGATTTTGTTGTTGTTGTTGTTGTTTTGGCTTTTTTAAAAATTAATCTTTATTGGAGTAGAGTTGATTTGTAGAGTTGTCGTGTTAGTTTCTGGTGTACAACAGAGTGAATCAGTTATACACATACATATATCCACTCTTTTTTAGATTCTTTTCCCATATAGGTCATTACAGAGTATTGAGTAGAGTTCCCTGTGCTACACAATAGGTCCTTATTAGTTATCTATTGAGTTGGCCAAAAGGTTCCTTCGGTTTTTAAGTGAAAGTGAAAGATACATTTTTCATTTTCACCAAGAACTTTATTGAACAACGTATTCACCCTTTTGTTCCACTACTTTCTGCCATTTTTCAGGCAACTTCATAATTCCATCTTCCCAAAACTTTTTATCTTTTTGAGCAAAGAATGGTTCCATGTGCCTTTTACAGTCTTCCAGGGAATTGAATTTTTTCCATTAAGAAAATTTTGTAAAGACCGAAATGAATGGAAATTTGAAGGTGTAATGTCTGGTGAATACAGCAGATGAATCAGAACTTCCCAGCCAAGCTGTAACAGTATTTGCCTAGTCATCAAAGGAACATGCGGTCTTGTGTTATCCTGACGGGAGATTATGCATTTTCTGTTGACTAATTCCGGACACTTTTCATGGAGTGCTTCTTTCAGCTGGTCTAACTGGGAGCAGTACTTTTTGGAATTAATCGTTTGGTTTTCTGGGAGAAGCTCATAATAGAGGACTCCCTTCTAATCCCACCAAATACACAACATCACCTTCCTTGGATGAAGACCGGCCTTTGGCATGGTTGGTGGTGGTTCATTTCTCTTGCCCCACGATGTCTTCTGTTCCCCCTTATTGTACAGTATCCATTTTTCATCGCCCATCACAATTTGTTTTTGTTTTTTCATTTTTTTTGCTTAACAGATACTGATTTTATTTCCTGTTAGTCCCCATGCTTCTCAGGCATGAGTCAGTACTCTTTAAATCGTTATTACCAAGTACTTAAGACATTCTTATTAGCAACGTGTCGAGACATCGAACGAACGAGAAAATCTTCAAACATCATAGTTCCAGCTAATCCAGATCCTTCCCGAGTACCGAGAAGAGATCATTTCTATCTCCAAGGCAGTCGAGAGGGGATTCTTGGAAAACCATATCAGCACGCTCATCCTCAACAAGCTACCGCTTTGCTTGGTGGTGGCACAATTTGTTTTAGAAACGGCACGTTTTCTTTACATTTAAGTAGAGAATTGCACGCGGAAATACAGTCAAGAAGGTTTTTTCCTGCTTAACTTATGTGGAACGCAAACATCAAAGTGATTGACATAACCAGGCTGGGGCAGATGATTTTCAGCACGTGATTTGGATACTATGAGTATGGCGCCTCTCTCCCGCGTGGTATAAGGTTGATTGTTCTCAGTTAACATCTCGATTTGATCGCTGTCAACTTCAACTGGTCAACCTGAACACGGAGCATCGTCCAGAGAGAAATCTCCGGCACGAAACTTTGGAAACCACTTTTGACACGTTCGATCAGTCACAGCACCTTCTCCATATACTGCACAAATCTTTTTTTGTGTTTCGGTTGCAGTTTTACCTTTCTTGAAATAATAAACTATAATATGCCAAAAATGTTGCTGTTTTCTTCTATCTTCAATATTAAAATTGTTACATAAAAATTCACCAATTTTGATGTTTTTTTGTAAATGCATACTGATATGACAGCTGTCACAATACAATTCAACAAAATTGTTTTGAATTAAGTTAAAGACAACTAAGTGCTACTAAAGCCATCATTCGAAAAAACCTAAATGAACGTTTTGGACAACCCAATACTTTTTATATAGTAGTGTGTATATGTCACTCTCAATCTCCCAGTTTATCTCTCCTCCACTTCCCCCCTTGGTAACCATAAGTTTGTTTTCTACATCTGTGACTCTACTTCTGTTTTGTAAATAAGTTCATCTGTACTTTTTTTTTTTACGTCTTTATTGGAGTATAATTGCTTTACAATGGTGTGTTAGTTTTTACTTTATAACAAAATGAATCGGCTACACATATACATATGGCATGTACATATATACACTACCAAATGTAAAACCAATAGCTAGTGGGAAGCAGCAGCATAGCACAGGGAGATCAGCTCGGTGCTTTGTGACCACCTAGAGGGGTGGGATAGGGAGGGTGGGAGGGAGGGAGGCCTAAGAGGGAAGAGATATGGGAACATATGTACTATTTTTTTAGATTGCACATATAAGTGATATCATTTGATGTTTGTCTTTCTCTGACCTACTTCACTCAGTATGACAATCTCCAGGTCCATCCATGTTGCTGCAAATGGCATTATTTCATTCTTTTTTTATGGCTGAGTAATATTCCATTGTATACATGTACCACATCTTCTTCATCCATTCATCTGTCGATGGGCATTTAGGTTGATTCCACATCCTGGCTATTGTAAATAGTGCTGCAATAAACATTGGGGTGCATGTGTCTTTTTGAATTATGGTTTTCTCTGGATATATGCCCAGGAGTGGGATTGCTAGATCATATGGTAGCTCTATTTTTAGTTTTTTAAGGAACCTCCATACTGTTCTCCATAGTGGCTGTGCCAATTTACATTCCCACCAACAGTGTAGGAGGGTTCCCTTTGACTGAGAAGGATTTTGAATTGAAATGGGACTCAAAACAACACCTTATTAAAACAGGATGTTAAGGAGCATTACTAAATACACTATTTTTTACAATATGATACAGATGGAGAGTCAGAGCTGCTGCCTATGGCTGAACAGTCTGTGCACTGCACAACTCCCAGGGATCTGTTTGCAGAGAGGGTAACACGCACAGATCCCGGATTTATGCTGGCTGTAGCCAGAAGTTAACCCACAGGGATGAGGACTTCCCTTTTCTTCTCTCCTTAAATTAAAAAAGAAGTTGCCTTTTCCCCCTTTTCTGTATCTCAGCTCCTAAGCCTGTACGCAGATCTTCACTTCTGCCAGATCCCAAATAAATGTCTCCAGGGGCCAGACAGTTAAAGAAACACAGGGTGAACTGAGCCTTGCGGGCCAGACAGTTAAAGAAACACAGGGTGAACTGAGCCTTGCGGGCCAGACAGTTAAAGAAACACAGGGTGAACTGAGCCTTGCGATAGTTAAAACAGAGAAGAGGACTCACCTAAAGGTATTGCCATCCGAATGATTTTGAAACACTGCACAGCCCCAGTAGAACATCAGGACGGCTCAAGCACACTAACCAGCTGTGTGGCCTTGCTTGAGTCACTTCATCTCAGTTTTCTTAATGTAGCAAAATGAAAGATGCGGCCATTCTTTCACTGTGACTAAAGAATGATGATCACAGAGACTCAGGGATTCAGCTCCTCTTCAGGCTTCTCAGTCTATCCCCAGAAATCACTGTCTTCTGAGTTAGACTAAAGATGCTGGTCTGAGAAAGAAGAGCCTCTGTTCTCCCAGGAGTAGCCCATTTCCCTCTCCCCACTGCTCTGTTTCATGGTCTCCTATTTATTTGAGTATAGATTTAAAAATGATATAAGTAATATCTGTTTGTTATAAAATACAGCATTTGAGAAATACAGAAATCCAGAAAGGAGAAAAAGTCATGTCTCTCAGTGTACACATGTACATACTTGGTTTTCCTTTGGTACACACTCACATATAAGTTATATAAAATTGGGATCAATCTGTATGTGTTCTTTTGTAATATACCCTATGTGGTTAATATTGTTCTTCAATACATTTTTAAATTTAAATAAATGTTTCACTGTAGAACCGTTCACGGAAAAGTTGCAAAGATAGTACAGAGAATTTCCATATACTCATAACCCATTTCCTCTGTTGCTACCATCTTACATTACAGTGGTACTTTTGTCACAACTAGTCAAACAACATTGATACATTATTATTAACAAAACTCCACACTTTATTCACATTTCATTAATTTTTCCCTAATGTCCTTTTTCTGGTCTGGGACTCCCTTCAGAATATCACATTACATTTAGTTGTCATGTCTCTTGTTCTCCTCTTGGCTATGACAGTTCAGACTTTTCTTGTTTCCTTTTCACGGACTTGACATCAAAGGAATAGTGGTCAGGTATTTTGTAGGATGCCCTGGAACTTTGATTTGTCTGATTTTTTTTTCTCATGGTTAGGTTAGGATTGTGGGTCTGGGGGAAGCAGACCATGGAGGTGAAGTCCCATTTTCATCATATGATGTCAGGAGTACCTGCTTCAACAGGGCTTATCACTGGTACCGGTAACTTTGATCACCTGGTTGAAGTAGTGTCTGCCAGGTTTCTTCACTGTAAAGTTACTATTCCCCTCTTTTCTTACTCTTCTCTTTGGAAGCAAGTCACTAAGCACAGCTCACTCAAGGGGTATGGAGTCAAGCTCCACCACCTTGAAGTAGGAGAATCTACACAAATTATTGGGAATTATTCTGTATAGGAGATTTGTCTCTTCTTCATTTATTTGCTTGTTCAGTCATTTACTTATATCAGAATGGACTCAAGGCTACTTATTTTAAACTTTGAGTTATAATCCAACATGACATTATTTATTTTATTGCTCAGATTTTTGCAGTCCTGGCTATTGAGTCCTCTTTCAGATTGGCTCCTATGTTTCTTTGACACGCCTACATCCTTTGGGTTTTTTGAGCACTTTTTTACCTCCTGGCACTGAAAAAATGTTCCAGGCTCATTTTGTGTATTTTCTGTCCCAGCCTTAGAATCAGCCATTTCCCCTGGGAGCCCTGATTTCTTTTTTGGGGGGAGAATCGTATTAGAAACCAAGATTTTCCAGGTGGGCTCAGTGTAATCCCAAAGGTCCTTCTAAGAGGGACACAGGAGGAGTTCTGTGGAGGAGAGGCAGTGTGATGATGGAAGCAGAGGCTGGAGAGACACACTCTGAAGTTGGAGGAAGGGGCCACGAGCCAAGGAACACAGGCAGCCACCAGAAGAAGAAAAAGGCAAAGACACGGCATCTCCCCTCAGAGCCTCTAGAAGGAACCAGGCTTCTGAGACCTTGCTTCAGCCCAGTGAGACTGATTCCAGACATCTGACCTCCAGAAGTGTGACAGGATAAATTTGTGTTGTTTTAAGTCACTTAAAAAAAAAGAGGAAGAACCTATTGCTGCTGAAAAAGCAGAACCAAGAGGGAGTTTCAGGGAGAATGCACTGCTCATGATGTCAGATTTATGGCCGCTCAGCCTGAGGTCAGAGATTAGTCTGAAGGTACCCGTGCCTGTTTGATAGTTCCCTGGTGAAGAATGGATCACTCAGATTGTTGCTGAATATAGGTCTGCAGCTCCCACTCTCCAGAGTTGCAGAAATAAGGTGGGTGGAAAATAAATCTCAGTTTAGGAGTGTTATTAGTTCTGGCTTCTATAACGAAATACTATAGGCTGAATGGCTTAAACAACATTCTCACGTTTTTGGAGGCTGGGAAATCTAAGATCAAGGTGCCGGCCAATTTGATTACTGGTGAGAACCCTTTTCCTGGCTGGCAGATGGTCATCTTCTCTCTGTATCCTCACACAGTAGAGAGAGGGAGCTCTGGTCTCTTCTTCCTATAAGGACACTAATCTCATCATGGGGGTCCCACCCTTATGACCTTATCTAAACCTAATTACCTCTCAAAGTTCCCACATCCAAATACCATCACAATGGAGGTTGGGGCTTTAATATATGAATTTGGAGGGGGGGGAACACATTCAGTCCATAACAAGTTTATAATAATAACAACAGTAATAATAGCATTTAAGGACTAAGCTTAAGAAGAGATTTAGAGTAGACTCCACTCCATGAGAATAGTAAAATGAAGAGAATGAAATTACATTTAATGTTTATTGAACATTTACTCTGCCAAGTGCTTTTAGCTGCACTTTACCAATTAATTCTCACAAAAAAGTTATATAAGGTAGACACTTTCCCGATTTTAAAGATGAAGAAATGGAGATGCAGAGAGGTTAACCAATTTGCCCAAAGTTGCAGAGCTAGGAAATGGTCTGAACTTCCACAAAACCATCATGAGGAAGGCCAGTGGAATCCTAGTGTTTTCAAGGTGAAAGAGACCTTCCATGTCCTTATCTTTTTGTTTTTTATAAATTTATTTATTTATTTTTGTCTGCGTCGGGTCTTCATTGCTGCGCATGGGCTTTCTCTAGCTGTGGCGAGTTTGGGGTCCACTCTTCATTGTGGTGAGTGGGCTTCACATTGTGGTGGCTTCTCTTGTTGCGGAGCATGGACTCTAGGCACATGAGCTTCAGTGGTTGTGGCATGCGGGCTCAGTAGTTGTGACTCACGGGCTCTAGAGCACAGGCTCCGTAGCTGTGGCACACAGGTTTAGTTGCTCTGTGGCATGTGGGATCTTCCCGGACCAGGGCTTGAACCCGTGTTCCCCGCATTGGCAGGCAGATTCTTAACCACTGTGTGACCATGGGGACAAGTCCCCATGTCCTTATTTTGAGAATAAGGAAACGAAAACCCAGCTCCCAACATCACTCAGTCATTCAGCTATTTATTGCAGAAACAGAACCAAAATTCATATTTGTTTATTTCTAGTCCAGTGCAGCCTCTACAATTCTACAGATGCTATTGGATGAGACTGAACAGCCAGACCTCAGCAGAGAGTGAGGTTCACTTTCTGATGATTCCTATCTGCAGTATAATTGCCTATACCCTAAAGGCAGACCTGCAGCAAACAGCATATAAATGTGTTCAAGCCAGTCCTCTTCCTGAGATGAACCCCAGAAGACTCCCTGGCGGCCCATCTCAATCTGATCCTACCTTTCATGTATCTCCCTTCCCTGAGATCTTCTCCCATGGCCTCCACCCCCATCATGTCTTCTGAGCAGGAGGTTCAAGGAAAGAAGGAGGGTGTCAGGGGGGAGTAAGGTGAAGCAGGGAAATAAGACAGAAAATATCCCACCAAGGGAGAATGGCTGTGACCATCCCCAAAACAAAGGAAGCTAAAAACATGTTCTGAGCATGGATGACAACGTAGACGTTAGTAGGCCTTCTTACGAGGCCACTGAAAGGATTGCATTTGTTTGGGTGTTTATAGTCTGGCATCTTACTTTCCAAAAATGATCCTTATTACTATAGTCACACATTGTATTCAATCCCTTATAATGTCAAATAAAAGGGAAATAATAACACCTTGTGTTTATATATTGTTTTACAACTTACTAAGCACTTTTACAACCGTGATCTCTTTTAGTCCTTACAGTAATGTTGTGATGTAGCCAAAGAAGGTTGTTATTAATCCCCATCTTACAGATGAGGAAACTGAGGTTCAGAGAGAGTAAATGAATGTACTCCAGATCTCCTAGCTAGGAAGGAGGCACCAAGACTGGAATCCACAGCTGGGGACAGAGTAGTGCTCTCAGAAGGACATTGAAGCCTTAAGCATGGCCAAGAGTAGAATTTTTTTTCTACTTCACGGATTCAGGATTCAAATCAAGCCTCAAGTTTGGGTACTGAAAGAGACTTTGAAGGCGCACTGATATGGTGCAAACAACATGTGGAGGGATCAGGAGGGGACAATTCTCTACAAATGGGGAATGGAATGTACAGCTTTAAGACAGATGTAATTGTATAGCAGTATTGCTATAAAAGGGAAGGAGTGAGTGTTAATGAAATGAAGTCCAAGAAAGCTTTAGAAAGGTCACAGAGAGCCATATAACTTGAACTTGGCTCTTCCCTACTCAGGAAAAAATTTAAAAAGGAAAAAAGGAAAGAAAAATGGAAATGATGAAAAAATAGCAAAACAGAAAGACATTTCTGGAACTCTTTCTGCCAAAAATAACCAAGTATTTCTAATCTTCCCACAGGACACACACATATAATTTCAGAAGAACTAAGCACACACATACTTTTGGCTAAGCTACTGGTGAATATTTACATAATTTTGGAGCATAGGAAGTTTTCTGAGCATAATAAGACAAAAATCATTAGGAAAAGATTTATAGATATGATTATACAGAATTCAAACACTTCTTTCTTAAGTCAAAATAAAAGGAAATGCCATAAACAAGGTTACAAGTGAAAAGGACAAATTGAAAAAATATTTGGAAAATATGTTAATGTCTTCATTTAAAAAATCTCTAACAAATTAGTGATAATAATAATAACAATAATAAAATGAATTCCTCATGTGAGAAATATGGACTTGGAACCTGAACAGGAAATTCAAATCAGAAAAAAATATATATATAGCCAGGAAGCATATAACAATATGTTCTACTCTTATTTGTAGTTATATTAATCCATATTAAAATAAATGTATCTTATTGATGTGGAAAATGTTATAAGTGTATAAAAGAGGTTGCTAAACCTTATGTTCAGTATTGTTCTTTTTTAAAAAACAAACATCTAAGTTCTGGAAGTACAGTGGTACTGAGACATTAACAGTGGTTACCTCTAGGCAGAAGTACTGTGGATACTTTAAATGTACAGCATCTTTTCTTTCTTCTTATTTAATTTTTAAAGTAATGAACATAAATGAATTTTCTAATAGAGAAACCAAATCGGCCATTACACCTGTAAGCAGGGATATAACTTCTCATTGCACCATTGTTTCTATTTAAAAATCACATTTAACCTACAGCATTTGGATTTTCAACCCCCATTGCAGGAACACAACTTGCCATGAAATGGGAAGACTTTGTACCCTCCATTTAAATAAACAATTTGAGTTGGCTTGTTCCCCACCTGGTGTTCCTGCCCTTCAGGGTAATTTGCATAGTTACCTCCTTTACCCTACTAGGAAAAGAGGTACCTCGATTGCTATATAAACAAACAGCATAATCATAAATGGTATCTTCTGGAATTTGGGATGTTGCCTATTTTTCTTTCAGAGCAAAGTTAGATTGACATATACTTTGTATATGCTACATTAGAAACTTAGAACTTCTGAAGAAATCACTCATAGGGTCAGAGATAGACTCTAATGCAACAGATGTCTTCCCCGTTTAGCCCTTCTTTCTTTAGTAATCTTGCCCCAGGTGTCCCCACATGCTCAGCTCAGTGTTAATACAAGCACTACCAGCTATCCACACTGTTGTTTAACCAGATACAGATAAAGACAACGAGAAAACACTCCCACCATCAGCTAAGGACGCTACTGGAACCGAGATCAAAGGCAGTTTCACAAAACTTTATTTTCTGTCTCAAATATTCCGGAAAGTGAGATCACACTCATTGGAGAAGAGGGATAATCTAACGTATTTTAGGAGACTTTGAAAGTCTGAGACTGTTCTTTGCTCTTCGTGGCCCCTAGTGGAAGGCAGCTTGGCAGAGACACTTCATCTTCGTATGCCTCAAGGTAGCAGATAGACTTTACATACCCAACCTGTTACGTTTCTTGTACCATGAGAGTAAAGAAAACATTCTCCGTAAGAAGGCGTCATTATGTGGTACATCAAGAGCACATGGTTGAAGTAGGAATGGCTCTGCTTCCACCGAGTCTTGTACATAATACACAGCTTTGGGTCCTGGGGCCACCAAGCACTTCCCTTCTCACAGCCAGATCCCCTAACTACCATCACCCTATACATGCGAAGGATCCTTTGCTAGGTGAAAGTGTTTTCTTTTGTTCTCCACCTCCAGATATGCCACGGAGGCCATGTGTGCACGCACGCATGTGCATGTAGGGTCTGTGAGGGTCTCATTTGGAACCCGGGTTGAAATGTTCTCTTGAATCGGGAGAACCTGGCTGGCAGCACTGGAAGACATTTCACAATAATAATGATGATGCCATCTCATACTTTTCATCTTCAAGGCACTTTACAAACGGTAATTATTCCCATAATACTCATGAGGCAAGTAAGTAAACACCATTATCCCCATTTTATGGATTGAGAAACTGAAGGGAAGTAACCAAGCAAATGGCCCCAGGCCCAGAGGAGACTGTGTCAGAGCAGGGATGAGAGGGCAGGAGCTCCTGGTATCTGCCTGTCGCCTCCAGCTCACACCACCCGGGCCCACGTCGGGGAAAAGCGGCCGTGGAGCTGAAGGCAGCCGGAGGCTGAGGAGGGCAGACTCTCCCAGCAGGCTGGGCTCTGGCCTCACTGCCTGGGGAGATGAATGCTGCTATTCATCATGTGGGCAGTTTGTGGGCATTCACTTCAAGATCCTTGCAAAATAACAACAACAAAAACCCTATTGAGGCCCCTTTCTCCTCGGACCACGTATTTCCTGAGTTTTTCCTTGAAATCAGGGGATGCATGGTACATACACGCCCTCAGGAAGCAGGATTATTCAGCCCACCCTACAATTCTTGGGAGGCTGCATTCAGAAATCTGACCACAGACCAGGCCGCGCTGCAGGAACCTTCTCCTACGGAGTTTCTGGCCGAGCTCCTTCACAAGACATTTAAGAGCCATCTGGCTGGCTTCACCCTGGACCACATATCTGGCTGCCTCCTCTCCATGGGCCCCCAAATCCCTGTGTTCTAGATGGACACATCTCAAGTAGCTGTCAATTAGACCAAAACCTCATCTTGATGCTGACAGAGGTGGGCCAGGGGAAAACATGACTTGAAATGAAATGAAAATGGCTTATTAAGGAGGCACCTAGTCTCGGGCTTCCCTGGTGGTGCAGTGGTTAAGAATCTGCCTGCCAGTGTAGGGGATGTGGGTTCGAGCCCTGGTCCGGGAAGATCCCACATGCCATGGAGCAACTAAGCCTGCAAGCCACAACTACTGAGCCCCTGCACCACAACTACTGAGCCTGCGAGCCACCGCTACTGAGCCCACGTGCCACAACTACTGAAGCCCGGGCACCCGATGAAGAGCAGCCCCCACTCGATGCAACTAAAGAAAACCCTCGTGGGCTTCCCTGGTGGCGCAGTGGTTGAGAGTCCGCCTGCCGCTGCAGGGGACGCGGGTTCGTGCCCCGGTCCGGGAGGATCCCACGTGCCGCGGAGCGGCTGGGCCCGTGAGCCATGGCCGCTGAGCCTGCGAGTCCGGAGTCTGTGCTCCGCAACGGGAGAGGCCGCGGCAGTGAGAGGCCCGCGTACAGCATAAAAAGAAAAAAAAAAAAACAAAAAAAAAAACCCTCGTGCAGCACCGAAGACCGAATGCAACCTAAAGAATTAAATTTATTTAAAAAAAAAAAAAGCTGGTGGCGCAGTGGTTGAGAGTCCGCCTGCCGATGCAGGGGACACGGGTTCGTCCCCGGTCCGGGAGGATCCCACATACTGTGGAGCGGCTGGGCCCGTGCGCCACGGCCGCTGAGCCTGCATGTCTGGAGCCTGTGCTCCGCAATGGGAGAGGCCACAACAGTGAGAGGCCTGCGTACCGGGGGGAAAAAAAAAAAAAAAAAGGAGGCACCTGGTCTCAAGGAAGTGCAAGTTGCTGACTGAACTACCACACCACTCCCACCCTGAATTTTACCCTGACCACCCTGCTAGCTGGCAGGTAGTCCTCCCTCACGGCCCCAGGATGTATCCAGCGCTGCTCTGCAGTTCTTCCCCCCGCCGGAAAAATGCTGCTACCTATTCCCTCTGCTGTACTTCATCTCCCACTGCTTCAGATTTCCTTTAACAGCCTAAAGGTTGCCATGACCACCCACTTCACATTTGTGGCACATCTAGAAGCTGCTGCTTTAAGTATTATCTAGATGGTGGTGGTGTGTGACTTGGCCCCTAATGAAAGCTAATCGCCTTTGAAGTGCTGAACCAAAGATAACAGATAGTTATCCCATTCAGCTCCATTCTCCCACCTGGCAGCATGCACCCTACAGAGCTGTAGAGAAACGGGAACTTTCCTTCTGCTGCCCTCCCTGGTTCTGTGGGGAGACCAGGCCCAGGGAAGTTGGGAGGGTCTCTAGGAGAAGTCTTTGTCCAGAGAACACAGTAACGGCGCCCAGGAAGGCAGGGGCGTGGATGCACGGCAGCCCGGCGGACCCTGTGGAGAGAGGCCTGTGGTCCCTCCCGTGGCATCTCACTGGCTGACCAGGGGTGGCAGTGTGTTTGTCCCACCCACCACATCTGCGTCCCACCTGCTGCTGAAACAGGTGGATTTAGCAGGGCACAGGTTTCTACAGTTTATACACGGCCGTCCAACGACAGTGAAGTACCCCCAAGCTGCAGACCTGTGGGGGAAGAAGGCCCCCAAGGTGAATGAGGCCCGTGTCGGGAACATGGAGATGACATGGATCGGACAAGACGACACCGTGATCAAGACTGGCCTTCCTGTTCCACATAATTGTAAAAATTGAACAATCCTAAAAATTGCCCCCAAGGCCTGAGCAGCATGGTTACAACAACGCCTTGGTCCTTTGGTTCCCCGGGCGGGCAAAATCCCCCCCATCTGACTGAAGAGCAAATTCAGCCCACAGGAGGGATTGCTCTCTGTCTGCCCTGAACGGACACCACGTCCCCTCTCCCTCCGCGATCCCAGCAGCCCCACGGCTGGGTGTGCTCCAGGCTTGGGCATCACCCAGGCCTGCGCCCTCTGCGACACACGCCAGGTAAGGGCTGGCGAGGACGGCAGAGCTGCTGACCACACGAGAGCGGGGGCCCGGCTCACCGCCAGAGCGCCGGCTGCGCAGCGCCAGGGGCGTCACCCCTCGGGTTCTGAAGTTCACAGGTGGATCCACAATGTTGATACTTCAGGGGGACAGTGGGTGGGAGTTGAATTTCTGTTTCTCCAACTCTGTAATTAATTTATCCAGCAAGGAGGCCATAATGATGCCAGGAAGAGAAAAAGAACCCCTGGGGGCTGTCTGTGGCTTTTCCTCGGAATGATTGGGTACTGCTGGGCTGGGACTGCGGCTGAGGTATGAATGAAGTCAAAACTCTGTGTGTGTGTGACGTGTAGTGCTGTGTCTATGTGGTCTGGTGTGATGTGTATATCTATCAGTGGTGTGTGTGTGTGTGAATGTGGGATGGTGTGTGTATGTGTGGTGTGAGAATATGAAGTTTAGTTTGCATGTGCTATGGTGTGTGTGTGTGTGATTATTATATGTGTATGGTGTGTGGCGCTATGTGAGAATGTGAGGTAGTATGTGGTGCAGTATGTATGGTGTGTGTGTGCTGTGTACATGCGTGTGAAGCATATGTGTGTGTGGTGTGTGTGCATGTGTGATGTAAGGGTGTGAGGTGTGATATGAGTGTGCTGCAGTGTGTGTGTTGCAGTTTCGTACATGAGGTATGGTCTGTGGAGCATATATGTGTGTGATGTACACATATACGATGTGACATTTCTTATGTGTGTTCTGTAGGGTGTGTGGGCTTTGTGTATGTGGTATCTGTAATATCTGGTGTGTGTGGTGTATTTATATGTATGGTGTAGACATATGATGCAAAGGTGTGAGGTGTGGTATGTGTGCTATCTGAGGTATATATGAGTATGTGGTTTGTGTATGTGATGTGTGGTATGTCTGAGTGTATGCATGTATTATGTATGGTATGAGTGTGTGTGTATTATGTGTGGTATGTCTGAGTATGTGTGTATTATGTGTGGTATGTCTGAGTGTGTGTATTATGTGTGGTATGTCTGAGTATGTGTGTATGTGTGCATGTATTATGTGTGGTATGTCTGACTGTGTGTGTGTATTATGTGTGGTATGTCTGAGTGTGTGTATTATGTGTGGTATGTCTGACTGTGTGTGTGTATTATGTGTGGTATGTCTGTGTGTGTGTGTGTATTATGTGTAGTATATCTGAGTATGTGTGTGTGTATTATGTGTGGTATGTCTGTGTGTGTGTGTGTATTATGTGTAGTATATCTGAGTATGTGTGTGTGTATTATGTGTGGTATGTCTGTGTGTGTGTGTGTGTGTATTATGTGTAGTATATCTGAGTATGTGTGTGTGTATATTGTGTGGTATGTCTGTGTGTGTATTATGTGTGGTATGTCTGAGTATGTGTGTGTGTATTATGTGTAGTATGTCTGAGTATGTGTGTGTGTATTATGTGTAGTATGTCTGAGTATGTGTGTGTGTATTATGTGTGGTATGTCTGTGTGTATGTGTGTGTGTATTATGTGTGATATGTCTGAGTGTGTGTGTATATTGTGTGGTATGTCTGTGTGTCTATTATGTGTGGTATGTCTGAGTATGTGTGTGTGTATTATGTGTAGTATGTCTGAGTATGTGTGTGTGTATTATGTGTGGTATGTCTGACTGTGTGTATTATGTGTAGTATGTCTGAGTGTGTGTGTATATTGTGTGGTATGTCTGAGTGTGTGTATTATGTGTGGTATGTCTGAGTGTGTGTGTGTATTATGTGTGGTATGTCTGAAAGTGTGTGTATATTATTTCCGGTATGTCTGAGTATGTGTGTATGTGTATTATGTGTGGTATGTCTGAGTATATGTGTATGTGTATTATGTGTGGTATGTCTGTGTGTGCATGTATTATGTGTAGTATGTGTCTGAGTGTGTGTGTGTATTATGTGCGGTATATCTGTGTGTGTGTGTGTGTGTGTATTATGGGTGGTTTGTCTGTGTGTATGCATGTATTATGTATGGTATGAGTGTGTGTGTATTATGTGTGGTATGTCTGACTGTGTGTGTATTATATGTGGTATCTCTGAGTGTGTGTGTGTGTGTATTATGTGTGGTATGTCTGAGTGTGTGTGTATTATGTGTGGTATGTCTGAGTGTGTGTGTATTATGTGTGGTATGTCTGACTATGTGTGTATGTGTATTATGTGTGGAATGTCTGAGTGTGTGTGTATTATGTGTGGTATGTCTGACTATGTGTGTATGTGTATTATGTGTGGAATGTCTGAGTGTGTGTGTGTATAATGTATGGTATGTCTGAGTGTGTGTGTGTGTGTATCGTGTGGAATGTCTGAGTATGTGTGTGTGTATTATGTGCGGTATATCTGTGTGTGTGTGTGTATTATGGGTGGTTTGTCTGTGTGTATGCATGTATTATGTATGGTATGTGTGTGTGTGTGTGTATTATGTGTGGTATGTCTGAGTGTGTGTGTGTATTATGTGTGGTATGTCTGTGTGTGTGCATGTATTCTATGTGGTATATCTGTGTGTGTCTGTGTATTATGTGTGGTATGTCTGTGTGTGTGTGCATGTATTATGTGTGTGTATGTGTGTGTGTATTATGTGTGGTATGTCTGAGTGTGTGAGTGTGTGCGTATTATGTGTGGTATGTCTGAGTATGTGTGTGTGTATTATGTGCGGTATATCTGTGTGTGTGTGTATTATGGGTGGTTTGTGTGTATGCATGTATTATGTATGGTATGTGTGTGTGTGTGTTTATTATGGGTGGTTTGTCTGTGTGTATGCATGTATTATGTATGGTATGTGTGTGTGTGTGTTTATTATGGGTGGTTTGTCTGTGTGTATGCATGTATTATGTATGGTATGTGTGTGTGTGTGTTTATTATGGGTGGTTTGTCTGTGTGTATGCATGTATTATGTATGGTATGTGTGAGTGTGTGTGTATTATGTGTGGTATGTCTGTGTGTGTGCATGTATTATATGTGGTATGTCTGTGTGTGTCTGTGTATTATGTGTGGTGTGTCTGTGTGTGTGTGCATGTATTATGTGTGGTATGTGTCTGTGTGTGTCTGTATTATGTGTGTGTATGTGTGTGTGTATTATGTGTGGTATGTCTGAGTGTGTGTGTGTGTATTATATGTGGTATGTCTGTGTGTGTCTGTGTATTATGTGTGGTGTGTCTGTGTGTGTGCATGTATTATGTGTGGTATGTGTCTGTGTGTGTCTGTATTATGCGTGTGTATGTGTGTGTGTATTATGTGTGGTATGTCTGAGTATGTGTGCGTGTATTATGTGTGGTATGTCTGAGTATGTGTGTGTGTATTATGTGTGGTATGTCTGAGTGTGTGTATTATGTGTGGTATGTCTGAGTGTATGTATTATGTGTGGTATGTCTGAGTATGTGTATTATGTGTGGTATGTCTGTGTGTATGTGTGTGGTATGTCTGAGTGTGTGTATGTGTGTGTGTATTATGTGTGGTATGTCTGAGTGTATGTATTATGTGTGGTATGTCTGAGTATGTGTGTGTGTATTATGTGTGGTATGTCTGTGTGTATGTGTGTGTGTATTATGTGTGGTATGTCTGAGTGTGTGTATGTGTGTGTGTATTATGTGTGGTATGTCTGAGTGTGTGAGTGTGTGCGTATTATGTGTGGTATGTCTGAGTATGTGTGTGTGTATTATGTGTGGTATGTCTGAGTGTGTGTGTGTATTATGTGTAGTATATCTGAGTATGTGTGTGTGTATTATGTGTGGTATGTCTGTGTGTGTGTGTGTATTATGTGTAGTATATCTGAGTATGTGTGTGTGTATTATGTGTGGTATGTCTGTGTGTGTGTGTGTGTGTATTATGTGTAGTATATCTGAGTATGTGTGTGTGTATTATGTGTGGTATGTCTGTGTGTGTGTGTGTGTGTATTATGTGTGGTATGTCTGACTGTGTGTATTATGTGTAGTATGTCTGAGTGTGTGTGTATATTGTGTGGTATGTCTGTGTGTGTATTATGTGTGGTATGTCTGAGTATGTGTGTGTGTATTATGTGTAGTATGTCTGAGTATGTGTGTGTGTATTATGTGTGGTATGTCTGACTGTGTGTATTATGTGTAGTATGTCTGAGTGTGTGTGTATATTGTGTGGTATATCTGACTGTGTGTGTGTATTATGTGTGGTATGTCTGACTGTGTGTGTGTATTATGTGTGGTATGTCTGAGTGTGTGTGTGTATTATGTGTAGTATGTCTGAGTGTGTGTGTATTATGTGTGGTATGTCTGAGTGTGTGTGTGTATTATGTGTGGTATGTCTGAAAGTGTGTGTATATTATTTCCGGTATGTCTGAGTATGTGTGTATGTGTATTATGTGTGGTATGTCTGAGTATATGTGTATGTGTATTATGTGTGGTATGTCTGTGTGTGTGTGCATGTATTATGTGTAGTATGTGTCTGAGTGTGTGTGTGTATTATGTGCGGTATATCTGTGTGTGTGTGTGTGTGTGTATTATGGGTGGTTTGTCTGTGTGTATGCATGTATTATGTATGGTATGAGTGTGTGTGTATTATGTGTGGTATGTCTGACTGTGTGTGTATTATATGTGGTATCTCTGAGTGTGTGTGTGTGTGTATTATGTGTGGTATGTCTGAGTGTGTGTGTATTATGTGTGGTATGTCTGACTATGTGTGTATGTGTATTATGTGTGGAATGTCTGAGTGTGTGTGTGTATAATGTATGGTATGTCTGAGTGTGTGTGTGTGTGTATTATGTGTGGTATGTCTGAGTGTGTGTGTATTATGTGTGGTATGTCTGAGTGTGTGTGTATTATGTGTGGTATGTCTGACTATGTGTGTATGTGTATTATGTGTGGAATGTCTGAGTGTGTGTGTATTATGTGTGGTATGTCTGACTATGTGTGTATGTGTATTATGTGTGGAATGTCTGAGTGTGTGTGTGTATAATGTATGGTATGTCTGAGTGTGTGTGTGTGTGTATCGTGTGGAATGTCTGAGTATGTGTGTGTGTATTATGTGCGGTATATCTGTGTGTGTGTGTGTATTATGGGTGGTTTGTCTGTGTGTATGCATGTATTATGTATGGTATGTGTGTGTGTGTGTGTATTATGTGTGGTATGTCTGAGTGTGTGTGTGTATTATGTGTGGTATGTCTGTGTGTGTGCATGTATTCTATGTGGTATATCTGTGTGTGTCTGTGTATTATGTGTGGTATGTCTGTGTGTGTGTGCATGTATTATGTGTGGTATGTGTCTGTGTGTGTCTGTATTATGTGTGTGTATGTGTGTGTGTATTATGTGTGGTATGTCTGAGTGTGTGAGTGTGTGCGTATTATGTGTGGTATGTCTGAGTATGTGCGTGTGTATTATGTGCGGTATATCTGTGTGTGTGTGTATTATGGGTGGTTTGTGTGTATGCATGTATTATGTATGGTATGTGTGTGTGTGTGTTTATTATGGGTGGTTTGTCTGTGTGTATGCATGTATTATGTATGGTATGTGTGAGTGTGTGTGTATTATGTGTGGTATGTCTGTGTGTGTGCATGTATTATATGTGGTATGTCTGTGTGTGTCTGTGTATTATGTGTGGTGTGTCTGTGTGTGTGTGCATGTATTATGTGTGGTATGTGTGTGTGTCTGTATTATGTGTGTGTATGTGTGTGTGTATTATGTGTGGTATGTCTGAGTGTGTGTGTGTGTATTATATGTGGTATGTCTGTGTGTGTCTGTGTATTATGTGTGGTGTGTCTGTGTGTGTGTGCATGTATTATGTGTGGTATGTGTCTGTGTGTGTCTGTATTATGCGTGTGTATGTGTGTGTGTATTATGTGTGGTATGTCTGAGTATGTGTGCGTGTATTATGTGTGGTATGTCTGAGTATGTGTGTGTGTATTATGTGTGGTATGTCTGAGTGTGTGTATTATGTGTGGTATGTCTGAGTGTATGTATTATGTGTGGTATGTCTGAGTGTGTGTATGTGTGTGTGTATTATGTGTGGTATGTCTGAGTGTGTGAGTGTGTGCGTATTATGTGTGGTATGTCTGAGTATGTGTGTGTGTATTATGTGTGGTATGTCTGAGTGTGTGTATTATGTGTGGTATGTCTGAGTGTATGTATTATGTGTGGTATGTCTGAGTATGTGTGTGTGTATTATGTGTGGTATGTCTGAGTGTGTGAGTGTGTGCGTATTATGTGTGGTATGTCTGAGTATGTGTGTGTGTATTATGTGTGGTATGTCTGAGTGTGTGTATTATGTGTGGTATATCTGAGTGTATGTATTATGTGTGGTATGTCTGAGTATGTGTGTGTGTATTATGTGTGGTATGTCTGAGTGTGTGAGTGTGTGCGTATTATGTGTGGTATGTCTGAGTATGTGTGTGTGTATTATGTGCGGTATGTCTGAGTGTGTGTATTATGTGTGGTATGTGTGAGTGTGTGTATGTGTGTGTGTATTATGTGTGGTATGTCTGAGTGTGTGTATTATGTGCGGTATGTCTGAGTGCGTGTGTCTATTATGTGTGGTATGTGTGAGTGTGTGCGCGCACGCGGGCCCCTCCCCTCGAGCACTTGTGCAGGCAGGCGCGGCCTTCAGTCTTTGATGTGAGCACGGAGGTCTCCTGCACAGCTGGCTCAGTGTCCCGACGCTCTTGCTTTGAGAGCTAAATCCCACGGTAGGAAAAAAGAAAAGGCTGCCAAAGCACCACACCCTGAACCCCTCGGGGAAGGGTCTGAATGGAGGCTGCTTACCTGGCATCCTACCAAGCTTCTGCCTGCCCAGCGCTGAACAGGGTCTTGTCTGGGGGAGTCCAGAGCGCTAGGGGAGGGGGAGGGCAGGAGGCCATGCTGCAGACGGTTCTGCCCGGCCCAGCCCCGGGTCAAGCCTCAGTTGTGACGTCTATAAAACATACATAACAACTTTTCCTCTGGTATGAGAATTTCATAAAAAACGCCTCACTGTCGCTATATCCCACCCTTGTCCTCAATGGGGTTTTGAGTTTGCTCCGCACTCGGGATGATTCTTTGGCTTTCTTTGGCTTCTTTGGAGGTTTCTGTACTCACCTCACCTATAATAAGAGCACCCATCTCCAAAGCCCAGAACAAACGCGCAAACAACAGGCAATGTAGCTCGCTCTTGTCCTCGTTTCCTGTTTCTAGCACCTGCGCATGGTGCCATCGGGTCTGGGGACAGGAACTCAGCTTCCAAATCTCTGAGAACAGGAAGGGAGGGAACGTAAATTCCCTGAGCCTCTAATTCAAACCAGACCCCAAGGCCAATGCTTTGCCACGGGGCAATAATGCAAGTGATGGTTAAGGAAAAGGACTTTTCTGCCCATCAACTGCTGTGCGACCTTGGACAAATTACTTCTCTGGGCCTCAGTGTTTTCAAATCTCTAAATTAGAGCCAATAGTAGTACCTCATTCATAGGATTATTTGAGGATTAAGTGAGATAATGAATAATAAACTCTAGCAGGGTGCCTAGCACACAGTAAGCCATAAATACGCTTTAAAATTCCCCCATTCCCCTGGGTAGGTACTATACCCATACAGAAAGAGGCTCAGATAGGTAAAGCAGTTTTCTCCAAATCGTACAGCTAGTAAGTGGTGGGCCTGCTGTCCACTGACGTCTGTCCTGCTAGCACACGGCATGGCCACGCTCGTTGCCTTCTACTCCGACCACATCAAGCTTCCTGCCCTTGCAGTCTTTAGAGATCTCTCCCCGGGGGAATGCTGAGTGTCAGAGACACTGTCATCCAGTTACGCTTTAGTCCTGAAAATATTTTAGGAAGAAACCTAGGAAGAAAGGAGAAAGTACCAGAGACTGGCAACATGAAATTTCTTCCTTCAGTAGGAGCTGAAAAGTGCCCTGGCCTGTATTTGTAGAGTGGGAGAATCCTACATGATATTTTGGGTATAAAGAATTTGTTGCTAAGTAAAAACAAACGTGAGAGCTAGATTCCGTGACTACCCTCACTTATAACAGAGCCCACTATGCTCTTTCAGGCCTCCATGCCTTTGCACAGGCTGTTCCCTCTGAAAGGCACACCCTTCCTCCTTCCTCAACCACCACCTCCACCACCTGACTCTGCCCCCTCCCACTTTGAATATACCTGTCTTGCAGTAGTTAGCACCTGGATCTATCTGTTTATATGTCTGTTCCCTGCCCCTGGGCTGTACAGGCCCAAGGCCTGGTGCCCTGTTCCACTCATCCGTGTTTCCCGACACCTGGCAAGATCCCCTGCTGGGAAAGCACTGCCGGAGCTCACGTAGCGCCATCATTTGTTGATGCGGCACTCAGGGTGTTGGTGGCACTGACATTATCCAGGTGCCTTGCTGACACTCCCTGTACAGAGCGGAATGAGGCACAGGCTCATGGGTGTAGGGCCTGCGTGACCAGCGTCACCACAGGAGAGAAACCACTTCAAGTGTTTACAGCAAAGGGAACGTAATGCAGAGAACTGTTTCACAGGTGGACCTAAGAAGCCAAACAGAAGAAAAGAGAAACCAGAAATGAGCAGCAGGTGGGACCCACTGCCAGTCCTAGGAGACAAAGACAGGAGGTGGCAGTTCCCAGAGCCCGAGAGCAGAGGCAACCTGACAGAGGGCGGAACCAGAGGGGGCTGTCCTGGGAGCGGGTGTCGCCAAGGAGACACAGACAGCAGGACCTTCTGCCTTCCAGTCTTGGGCTGGCGCCCCCATTGGCCTCTCCCAGCTCCAAGACACCTGGGGTGGGAGCCTGGCAAGCGCCCCCTGCGAGGTCAGCCCCTCCAGTACAGAGCAGAGCCTGGGGAGGGGGGCAAGGAGCTGCCCACACGGACACGCTGCACCTGTGGGGGAGGAGAGGCTTCGGCGCCAGGCCGAGAAAGGGCTGAAAGGTGAAAGCCAAAGTCAGGTAAGCTCACTGGTTTCAGGGCAGGTAGGTGGATTAGTTGCCATGTAAAAAATAACCACAAATTTAGTGGCCTAAAACAATATACGTTTATTTTCTCTAGTTACTATGTGTCAAGAGCCTGAGCGTGACTTAGCCGTCATGCTCAGTTCAGGGTCTCAAGTGGCTGCAGTCAAGTGTTGCCTGAGCTACGTTTTTATCTAGAGACTCGACTGGGGGAACACCCACCTCAAAGCTCACTCAGGCTGTTGGCAGAATCTCTTCCTTGTGGCTGTACGACTGAGGGCCCAGCTTTTTGCTAGTTGTCAGTTGGAGGCCATCCTAGGGTCCTAGAGCTGCCTGAAGTTGGCAGCTACACGGGCTCCTCCAATGGGGCAATTTACTTGATGAAGCCCACAAGGAGAGCCTCTAGCTCCAGTCTGCCAAGAGGGAGTCTTCATATAAGGTAATGTAATCACGTGCATGGCGTCCCCTCACCTTTGCCGTATCCTGTGGTTTGGAAGCCTGCACTCAAGGGGAGGGGATTACACAAAGGTGTGAACGCTAGAGGCAGGGATCACTGGAGGCATCTAGGGTCTGTCGCCGTAGTGCACCTCACAGTGGAGCTTTGCACACCTTGGTTCTGATTTTCTTCTTCTGCAGGTCTAAATTCTTTAGAATACTCACTAACGAGTAAAACGATAGGAACAATCATGTGAATCTTTTGTCATCTGGCTCAGAAAATTAGCATTAAAATCCAAGACATTGCAATTAGCGAAAGATCAGAGATACTACCAAAATTTGCTAAAGCAAATCCCATGTCAAATTAACCTTAATCCTTTTTTTGGACTATACAAATGCATCTTAAAAGTTTTAATATTTTGCAAGTCTTTTGACCAAAAAAATCCAGTTCTAGGAATTTATTCAAAGAAAATTATCATAGATGTGTGCAAAGATTTAGCTACGAGGATGTTCCCCTCAGCATTGATAATAACTGCAGAAAACGAAAACAAAAACCCCAAACTACAAACAACCTATTGTTTTACAATAGGATATTAACCAGTTAAGCTATTGATGCATTCATGCAATAGAATATGATGACTTCTGAATACGATGTGGAAGGTACTGAAGTACATGGAAAAGTATTAACTATATAATGCTAGAAAAGGGAAAAGGTCCTAACACATACACCATGATCAACATACACAGGCATGGATAAAAGATTAGACAGATTTACACAAAATCCTAACAGTGATATCTTTGGATAATGAGATTAGATGTGACTTTTCTTTTGCCTAATTCTATTTTCTAAATTTTCTACCATAAACATTTATCACTTTTATAGTAAGAAAAACGTTAATTTGAAAACATCTAAGTTTTCATAATCAGATATTAGAAACAAAGGGTGTATTGAAAGCAATCTAAAAAATTACTATGAGGTTTAGAGGGAACTTTGGGGCACAGTTCTCCTATTTGGTGACTCCGTTACCTCAAGCACTCATGTGTCGTGAAAATACCATTTACTGTAGCTAACAGCAGTGTCTACTGTAATGATTAAGGTGGTGCGTAAGAAAGTGCTTGCTAAATTGTAAAGCATGAGTACCAGAGTATTGTTCCCTTTGACATTCAAATGAAATAATATCCACCATACAGAGAGAGGTATGAGGAAGGATCTGGTGGTTAAAGTTGTCACTGAACATTATTCTGTGGCAGAGCTCTCTCCAAACCCTGCTTTCCATTATAATCTCACTTGGTGTTTGGGCTCTGTGTTTTTCTTTTCTTTTTTTTTCTGTTAAGAAAAGTTTTAATTTTTATTTATTTATTTATTTATACCAGATCCTAAATATATTTTAAAAGAAACAATTATCAGAATATGTTGCATTGACACATTATTCAGACAATGAATATTAAAGAACCGAGTTTCCCAAAATTGTTCCATTTGGATGTGTATAGGAGTATGATGTTGAAGAGATACAGTCACCTTCTATTGAGTGGGCATCTTTTTTGCCATTAGCTAGCTGCATGGTCTTGAGGACATCAGTTACCTCTCTTAACTTCGGTTGCCTACCATAAACTTGCAATGGAAACATTATATTAGGTTTATAGGTTTCTTACCAGGCTCTCTAGGGCTTTTTCCAGCTCTAACATTGTATTATCTAGGGAGAGTATATTTTCATAGGAAGAGCATAGCCAAAGGAAATGGGGAAAAATAAGAGTCAGGATTTTCTACTTTGAGGAGATTGCTGACCAGGCTGGTTACATTCCTCAGTGAGGAAAGATTGAAGGATATTTGTGACACATTATGTCAGTGATATAACAGCATACCTCCCAAAGTCCCACTGCATCGGCCAGAGTGGTGGCTTTGGAGAATACAAAGAACATGAGCTCTGGCATCAGACTGGCCTGGGTTCAAATCCTGACTTGGTCTCAGCACCTTGTGATCTTAGCAAGTTATTTCATCTTTCTGAGCCTCAGTTTCTTCTTTATCTTTAAACCTAATATGACTCTTAACTTCCATGGTTTTGGGAGACTTAAGAACTAGTACAGTGCCTGGCACATAGTAGGTATTCAATAACCAGTACATTTAATTATTATTTGGAGTTCATTGGAATAAAGTAATCAGAGCATATTCTTGATTTAATCTAGTTTTTCATTTCTCCTGGGGCATCAGAATGACATCACCATCTAAGATGTGTCCTTGTCATGGTTCAAGTATCCTTTGGTGATGCCCAAGTCTTCCAGGGTCAGCTTTTTAGTCACTGACTGCATTCAAGTGTTCCACCATCACATTCCAAATCTGTGGGGAAGGAATGTGTTGAGAGACCATGTGGCTATAAGCAGTTCCAGTAGGAGAGAGTTTGTTTCTATCCGCTTAAAGACGTTTTCTGGAGCTTCCTAACAATATTCCCATGTGAGCTTTCCTACGAATATTCAGATGTGGAAATCCCAAACCTGTTGCCATGGACATTAAACAAGGATCAAATTCTGCCCCCATTCCTTGTCCCGAAGCTGTGAGTCGAGTGGAGAACCGTGATAGAAAGTCGTACTCGGTGGCCTAATGTGTAGAGACAGAATATAATGTGACTTCTATTGGTAAATGAAGTTGCTCTACATTCTACCATGTCACCTACACCCAAAACGGGTTGGCCTAGCCTGGGACAGGAACGGTTCTCTTCAGAGGAGAGCAGTCAGGGTCTCCTGGTTAGCCGGGACCAGGATGACTGTCCAGCTTCCTTTCCTGTCCCTTAGCCGGGCTCTCCCCAACGGTTAGAGTTTTCTCAGGGACAGCTGGGCACTGCAACGTGTGGGAATCTGTGTGCGGATTGTACCCTCCACTGCCATTAGTGACCAAGAAAAGGACCCTGGCAGATATTAAATCACCTTTGACACTTTGTGTCAGATTGCCTTGAAATGTCTGAGAAACATTCGTGGAATAAAGTTATATTTCATAATGAGTGGATCTCCGGAGCGAAAGGTTTTGGAGTGAGTTTCTCTTTAGAAAAACGAAGTTAAAGTTTTTCCTTCTGTAAAACACTGAACTTAATATATTTCCTAAATACCAGGGTTGCTTGTACCAAGAAACTTTTTTTTTTAAACATGAGGAAGTGCAGAAAAGATTCTCTTTAAGTAATCATAAGTGAACGTGGTTTAATTTTTTTTAATTTTATTAACTTGTTTCCTTTCGTTAGAAAAGTAATACACGTTCACGTTAAGAAATTTATTTTCACACAATTCATAAGGGAATAAAATGGAAAGAGTCCTCTCTTCACCACCCCCCGACCCTCAGAGGCACTTACCCATCTCCCCAGAGGTAATCGCTGTTAAGCTGGGCATGCAGCCCAGCAGAATTTGGGGAGCTTATATACCATGCACTTCTGATATAATACATTTGGATTTTAACTAAATCTTTTATTTGAGATATTTGCAGATTCATGTGCAGTTACAAGAAATAATACTGAGAGATCCTATGTACCCTTCACCCAGTTTCCCCCAATGGTAACATCTTGAAAAATTATAATACAATATCACAACCAGGACGCTGGTATTTAGATCCTATGTACCCTTCACCCAGTTTCCCCCAATGGTAACATCTTGAAAAATTATAATACAATATCACAACCAGGACGCTGGTATTTATACAGTTCTGTCAAGAGACAGAACATTCCATATCCATAAGGATCCTCATATGGCCCTTTTATAGCTAAATCCACCTCCATTCCACAACTACCCCTTCATTAACCCCGGGCAACCACTGTGTTCTCCACGTGCCTAATTTTGTCATTTCAAAATGTCAGATAAATGGAATCATATAGTATGTAACATTTTGGAATTGGCTTTTTTTCACTCAGCATAATTCCCTGGAGATTCGTCCAGGTTGTTGCGTGGATCAGTAGTTTGTGCCTTTCTTATTGCAGAGTGGTGTTCCATGGTATGGTTATACCACAGTTGATTAATCTATTTACCTGCAGAAGGACATCTGAGTTACTTCCAGTTTGGGGCTTTTACAAATGAAGCTGCTATAAACATTTATGTACAGGTTTTTATGTGAACACAAATTTTCATTCCTCTGGGATAAATGCCCAAAAGTGCAATTGCTGGGTCATATGGTAGACCCAGCAACTGGGAAACACTTTGTAGAACAAAATTGTATTTCATAATGGGTGGATCTTGTGAGCTAAAGGTTTTGATTGATTTTTTTCTGATGAAAAAATCTGCTGTCATTAGAATTGTCCTTCCACTCACTACAGGTAAGGTTTTGTTCCTCTTGGGCTGTCTTCAAGGTTTTTCCTTTGCTTCAGAAGTTTGATGATGTATCTTGGTGTAGATTTCTTTGGGGATTCTATCTGAGTTTCACTCAGCTTCTTGAATCTACAGATTTATGTCTTTTACCAAATTTGGGAAGTTTTCATCTTTTTTTTTTTTTTTTTAAGTCTTTTTCAGCCACACCATCTTTCTCCTCTCCTTCTGGAACACTGATGACAGGAATATTAGATCTTTATTTTCAGTTCTACAGGTCCTTAAGGCTCTGTTCTTTTTTCTCTTTTTTCAGGCTATTTTCCCTCTGTTGTTCAGAATGGATATTTCCTTACTGTCTGATCTTTAAGTTCACTGATTCTTTCCTCGGTCCCCTCCATTCTGCTGTTGAGCCTATCCACTGGGTTTGGTTGTTGTTGACTATTGTATTGTTCATTTCTAAATTTCCATTTGGTTCATCTTTATATTTTCTATTTCATTACAGAGAGTTTTTTGTTTGTTTGTTTGTTTTAAGCATGTTCATAATTGCTCATTGAAGCATTTTTATGACGGCTCCTTTAAAAAGCATGTCAAATAAGTCTTACATCTCTGTCATTTCAGTATTATTTAATAGGAAATCTTCCTGGATCTTGATATGGGAAGTGATTTTCTATTTAAAGATAGAGGAGAAAGAAAGTGGTTTTCTATTAAAACCTAGACATTTAGGGCATTATATGAGATGCTGGATCTTATTTAAGCCTCTAGTTTAGCTGCCTATGACGTCTCTCTGGCAGGGGAAGATAAAGCATTGCCTTATTACTACCAGGCGGGAGTAGACATCCAGGTTTCCCTCCTGGCCTCTACTGACACTCAAGACGGGGTGCTCCTCATTACTGCTGGGCAGAGGCGCGAGCTGTGCTCCCCACTAGGCCTCCATGGATCTCTGCCTGGAAGAGGTGACGGTACATCCTACTGCTCTCCACGTGGCCTGCACTGATACCACTGGGGGTAGTGGCCTTGCTACCCCTGGGCCATGGTGAAAGTCCCAACCCCCTACTTGGCCTTCTCTGGCACCATTTTGGCACAGGGGTTAGGGCACCTCATCATAGGCCGGTGAGAGTGGACGTCTAGGCTCTTCATTCAGCCTAGACTATGTGGAAGGGGGTGAGGGCCACAGTTTTTTTTTTTTTTTCCGTGGTTTTTGGCTGAAGCAGAGACGTTACTGACTTACAAGTTTTCTATTTGGCTACACTGCCCCATTCCTGGACCACTGGTTAGAAAGAGCCAGCTTGCGTTGGGGCTTTTTTTGGTCTGTGCCCGTTGGTATTTCCAACTGCTGACTTCTTCAGCCTCTAGTCCAGGAGATACGAGGCAAAATGAAAACCCAGGGAACTCACTACTGCATTGTTTTAGGTTCCCGAACTCCTTAGCTGGTTTGCCCTCCTGTCTCCACCTTTCAGAGTCTTCTTAGGTTTGCTGTATACACAATGCTGGGGTTTTAGCTGTACTCAGTGGGAGGAATAGAGAGAAGTGTGTCTACTCTATTTTCCTGGAAGCGGAAGCCCATGGTTTACTTCTAACAGGGACTCAAACAGTACAAGTTTTCCCTTGAGCTATAAAGCATGCAGTTTTAGCAACTACAAAGAACTAACGGAAGACTACAATTAAGGAATTCTTTAATCTTGAAATTAACTAAATAAAATCATAGTGTCTGTAGATTCTAATGTATAACAGGGAAAACTGAACAATGACTGTGTGTTAAAGGCCCAGAATTATGGAGTCAGAAGAGCTTAATTAATATTTTAAACCAAGAGTGCAAATCAAGCTGTCTTATGAGGTAACCCCAGTCATCAAAATGGATTTAAGGGCCAGAGTGGTCACAATCTATATCTTACTGTGTGAAACCCATTCTTTTTCTCCCTTTCTTTCTTCCTCCCTTTCATTCTTTCTCCTTTCCTTCCTTCCTTCCTTCACCCTTCCTTCCTTCCGTTTTTTCACTTTTTGCTTTTTATTTTAAAGCTTTAATTTTTTTTTGCCTTTTTTTTTAGTCCTACACTGCAGCTTCCTGCCTTTATTTCTGAGCCAGCCATTAGACTCAATTGATCAGAACTATCATTTAGAAAAATGGCACAAATCTATGGATTATTCCGAACTAATCATAAGCAAACCTTAGCTAAGGATAATTCTACAGGCTGCCTCCACGGTAACTTGGAATAGCACTCCACAGCACTTTGCTTTCTCACTTTTCTACATACTCTGCTTAGAACAGTATTTTGCAAACCTCATTTACCTCCCATCTTCACAAACTGGGCCAAATTTTCATTCAACTTTCTCTAATTTTCACTTTAAATTTTTCTTAAATCAACTCTTTAAAAAAAAAAAACTTGTTTAAAAAAGAAAATTTAAAAAAAGAAGAAGAAAGAAAATAGTACTGGTAAAGTTGTATCTCAAAAAAAAAAAAAACCAGAAGGGTACCACAATCTCCCATAGTAAGCAAGATCATATCTTGTAAATTTTAGAGAAAGTTCTCCATGGCGTCCAGTCTGCCTCCCTGTCTCTAACTGCACTTTATATCAAGTTCTGTTGGTTTTATGCAAATAAATCTCATCAATGCACTGGATACCTGACCCATGGTAGGAAACCAAAACTTAATCTTATTCTCATCTCTCCTTGAAAGTTTCTGTCTCCTCAAATCTTGTCTCCTTGGAAACTTATTCCTCCGCCACTTGCTGAAAACTCAGGCCCCAAGAATTTTCTGCTCATTCTGGGATAACAAACCACCCTAAACACTCGGTAAAGAGAACATTATCCAGGCAAAGGTGATAATCAGCTCTTGGGTTTTCACTTGAAGACCAGACTGCTCCTCCACTTTCTGCTTCCTGAGGCCTGAGGTTCAAGGCTGAGGGTCCCAGGGGAAGGGGAGTGTGGGCGGCCTCTGCTCACTTCTTCTCCTACTCCCAGCCCCTCACACCGACCCCAGCTAGGTGACAGAGGGGCAAGAAAGGCCAGGAAAGTGGGTGGAACAGTCCTTTGGCCACTGGCTTTGTGCTCTCTGACACTAGCAGATGACTGACACTCACCCTTTCCAAGATTCCCATCCCTGGGATCCACCCTCTAGCAACTCCTCTGGCAGCCTTTCCCTGTGGGCCTGCAGCTGGAGTCCTCGTGCTCTCCTGGCTAGTCCTCTTGTGCAGGATTTGAGAAGGCTACAGCGCATTCCTCCCCTCAGACGTGGCCCACATCTAGTCCTTGTGAAACACTCATGCATCCTTTACCCTGAGAAATCAAATGTGTAGCCCATTCCCAGCTCGGCATACACTCCTGAGTCTGCCATCAAAGTCATTCACCAGCCTTCTCCTTTCCTCTAAATCTCCCCAAGGACCAGACCCAAGCCTACCCTGTCCTCTGACCCATTCCCTGGCAGTTCCTTTGAAAATCCAGTGAAGGGAGATGCACCCCTGCCTTGGAGTAAGTGGGGACCACAGCGTACCAACAGCTCTCTTGAATGGAAAGCTCCTTACAAATATTTCCTTTTCCTCTCCTACACATGCTAACCCTCTTGGGCCTCAATGTGGCTGAGGGAGTCCAGGAATTGCAGAGTCAGTTCTTAATTTTTTTCCTTTAGAAAATCTGCAAGTGATGATCTGGTATCTCACTTTGGAATTTCACGTCTATATTTTACTCATTCAAAACTTTAATGTTAACAACCAGCACAGGAGTGCAGCAACTTTGCGTCCCCGCCACTTGTTTATTGGTATTTCAGGACTGTTATTAACTCTTCTCTGTCCTCTTCTTTCAGAAGCTAAATGATCCCGATTCTTAGGGCCATTTCCCCCAAGTCCTTCAATAATTTTTATTTCTATCCTCTAATTTCTCTAGTTTTACCACATTTCAAATAATTTGTGCATCAGAGAAATGAACATGCAAGATGTATGCATGATTTTTGTGGTCTTATTTTTATTTCACTTCCTATTTTTGGTAGGTAAAACTTTCATATATTTCAAAACCCAGAAGTTACAAAAGGGCATACAGTGACAGTTTCTTTTCCATTCTTGTCCCAAAGCCACCCAGCACCATCCCCCACTCCCAGGAATGTGTGTCACTATTTCCCTGAGAATCCTTCCAGCGATACTCTATGTACATACAAGCAATCGTGTATTTATATTGTCTCCCACTCACCCTCATACTTTCCCTTTGCTTTTTCCCCTTATAAGAATATCTTCAAGATCCTCCAGATCAGAAAAGAATTTCTTTTCTCTTCTGTGGCCGCATCACAGTTCTGTGGCCAGATGCCCCATAGTTTCTTTAACTAGTCCCTTACTCTTGAACATTCCAACTTCTATCACAAATAACGCTTCAATGAATGATCTAAATATATCATTGAGCTCATGTGGGAACATACCTACAGGATGAATTCCTAGAAACAGAATTTCTGGTCAAAGCATGCGTGCAGTTATAGTTCAAATGATGTTGCCAAATTGTCTTCCATTGGAATGGTACCAGTTACACTCTCCCCAGCAATACAGGAGAGTGCCCATCTCCACAGACTCTCCTCCATGCCGTACTGCCAAATCTTTTCATCTTTGACAATCTGATTGGAGACATTTTTTTTTTTTTTGCAGTACGCGGGCCTCTCACTGTTGTGGCCTCTCCCGTTGTGGAGCACAGGCTCCGGACGCGCAGGCTCAGCGGCCATGGCTCACGGGCCCAGCCGTCCCGCGGCATGTGGGATCTTCCCGGACCGGGGCACAAACCCGCGTCCCCTGCATCGGCAGGCGGACTCCCAACCACTGCGCCACCAGGGAAGCCCTGATTGGAGACATATTGAATCTCAACTGAGTGAGGCAGAGCAAATAACGTTCCTACATTCCAGTCACTTGTATTTTCTTATTTTGTGAACTGTCTTGCACACGATATTTGAATGCTTATCTAGACAGGTGTGAAAATGGTGGGAGGATTACTTCAGTGGCCACACAGGTGAACAGTAGGAGATGCTCTCATAGAGAAAGGGCCAGGGCTTAATACGGCGAAGCTTCAGGAGACGGTGTAGCGAGAAGCATGGACTATTTGCCAGTACACAATGCAAACTTGGACAGTGGTAACTTCAGCCTGGTGTTCTAGGTCATGTCCCCCATGCAAATTCCTAGGTGGGTAATGATTTCAAAGAGAGAATCATTAGCGGATATTATGCTCTAGGTGAACCTAGCAAACAGGAACTTAAAGACAAACAAGAACCTTGAAAATATTTGATATCCCCCATGTAAGACTTTATAATCTATCAGCACTAAAGATATTTGGTCTCGCAGTTACTGAATCTAGGGAGGGAAATATATGTAGATATGTAAAAGATAGGTAGATAGATAATAGATGAATATACATATGTCGACTTTAAAAAAAACGCACAACATAAAAGCTGTGAGTCTAGTTCATTCAGTGTCTTACTGACGACTGTAGCCTGAGAGACAGCTTCTCAGAGAGCTCTGAGAAGCTGTTCCGAACAGGTGAGTACAGACGTGATTTTAGCAAAAGCGGTACCAAGCACACATCTCAGCAGAAGGTGGCTGCTCATCGTGAGGAACACATACCTTAGTTAATGGTTTTAGTGCTTTTCTACGTAGGGGAAGATGCAAAAGTTCGGGTTCATAAAGTTTTCTCCTGGAAATACCTAACTATCTGAAGGTCTATTCTGCCAGTTTTCTCAGAACACAGAGTGCCTCATTCCTGACCTCTGCCCGGCACTTCTTTCGGGGTGTGTTAAAGGTCAGTGACTAATGACTCAATCCTTGTGTAGGTCTGGATGGCGAGCAACATTCTTTAGTTGCCACAGATGAATACAGTATATACTATATTTGATATATAGTAACATATGCATCATAAATAAGTATTCAAGCATTTTATACCTTTACAACAGTAAATGTAACTTGTCCTAAGAGTTAGCTCAACCATTGATTGTTTGATGGTAAAGGTGTTATCAACTTTAAAAATTATACACAACAGCTACAAAAACAAAACAAACAAGCAAAAACTATTTCTGCCAGTTTGTGTGTGTGTGGGGGTGCTCTTTTACTGTAAAAGGCATTGCTTGCAAACGGAGGATACTCACTGTGACTTTTAAATGAGCAAATTTGGTTAAACTTTAAAAATATGTATTTAAAATGTAGACAGTTTTTCAGCTTGCTCAGAGATGTATGCGATACCTGTAAGGCTTTGAAATTAGACAAGCAGTAGGATTTCTTTCCAAGTCGTTCTAGCTCCTTCCACGGATCTTCGCGCAAGCCAACTCTGGAGTAACCTGAAGTCCCTGCCGTTAAGGATATCTGATTGCCCGACCCAGATTTGCATTGATAACCTCAGAAGCTGTGACTGATTGCAGATGTGGCTCCTTCGAGGCTTGAAGACCCTTGGGCCAATTGAAGCTGTAGGGGCACTGATAAACGCTCTGCCATGTGGCATGAGACGACAAGAGGGCAGCGCCTGAAAATGTCCGGGCCTTGAGTCCAGAAGGGAGAGGGGGTCTGGGAACCATGTGCATCCAGTTAAGAATGGGAACAAGCACAAAACAATATTAACTTTAGAAATGAGATGAAAGCCCATGTGTGCTAGTTTTCGCACAGAAGGGGAGACCCAACCGACCTCCCACCCCCTTCAGCACTGCTTTTAGATGGAAATGATTTTGTTGAACACTGACACAAAAGGAAGATACAAATGCGGTGAAGAGCCTTAGCCAAGAACAATTATATGCAAGTAGGTTACATGAAAATATAGTCTCAAGTGTATGATATCTTGTGAATATTAATTAAGGAAATTATTCTCAGAGCAGCTAGTGTTTAAAACAAGATCTAATCTCTGCTGAGTGGGCCTGCCATTCTCTCTCTCAATGTTTAACTTCAAAGGGCTTTGGAGTTGGTGCAAATGAGATTATTACTACTTCAGTCTAGAGAGGAAACCTATTCTAACCAATTTGAGAGTAAATTCTAGAATTCCACATAGCAGTTAATACAAAGAAGAAAAAATATTCCACACCCGAATGCCTAGTGCTAAAGTGTTTCTTAACCTTTTTCATCTGATCTACTTCATCCTCCTACAAAAATTGCACATTTCAGGTACAGAGCTGGAAAAGGATGTGGGCCAGCTGAAGATACAATCTTATTCACCTGCTCTTTTCTTTGACTTGGGGCCATTAGAAATAATAATATTACTATTAACAATAGCTAAGACTTATATGCATCTGTGTGTCAGGTACTAAGTGTTTTCCTTATATTAGCTCATTTAATGTTTCTAAAAGCCCTGTGAGGTTTTTACAGTAAACCGACATAGAGAGAGAAATATATTAGTTTACCATAAGAAAATACCAAGGACCGGGTGGCTCAAACAACAGAAATGTATTTTCTCACAGTTTTGGAGGCTGGAAGATCAAGATTAAGGATGAGATCAAGGTGTGAGCAGGGGGCTTCCCTGGTGGCGCAGTGGTTGAGAGTTCGCCTGCCGATTCAGGGGACACGGGTTTGTGCCCCGGTCCAGGAAGATCCCACATGCCGTGGAGCGGCTGGGCCCGTGAGCCATGGCCGCTGAGCCTGCGCGTCCGGAGCCTTTGGTCTGCCACGGGAGAGGCCACAACAGTGAGAGGTCTGCGTAACGCAAAAAAAAAAAAAAAAAAAAAAGGTGTGAGCAGGGCTGGTTTCTCCTGAAGCCTCTCTCCTCGCCTTGCAGGTGGCCACCCTCCCTCTCTGTCCTCACATGGTCTTTCCTCTGCACACACACATCCCTGGTGTCCTTTTGTGTGTCAGATTTCCTCCTCTTATAAGGATACAAGTCTGATTGGATTAGGGCCCACCCTACCAGCCTCATTTTAACTTAATCACCTCTTTACAGGCCCTGTCTCCAAATACAGTCACTTTCCTAGGTACTGAGGATTAGAGCTTCAACACCCGAATTTTTGTTGCAGGGGTGAGGGCGTTGGGAATCACAGTTCAAACCGTAGCAGTGAAGTTGCCACCGCATGTTCTCATCACAGGTCAGACGTGGAGCTGGGATTTCAGCCCTAGCACCAGAATCAAATGCTTAACCATCGTGCTCTGCTGCCCTGTAGTTACAGCCTGTGTGACAAAAGGCAGTATACATCTATTTGAATCAGGACAATGGTCTGATGACCTATACAACTCGGCGCAGGAGAACGAAGGCAAGACACTGAAACAAACAAACAAAATCTTGTTAGACGGGATCAGTAAAATGGCATCATACAGATTATCAAGGCCTTCCATGTGAATTTGGCAGATGTTTTTTAAAGTTTGGGGGAAGTTAACCAATTACCTAATGTTAGGATTTTAGCTGTTGGTGAAAGTAGTGTTGCTGCCATTCAGCACTCCTACACAACTGTAAACAGATGCTAGGCATGGACGGGTACTGAAGTGCCCAGATGCTGCATGGATACGGTTACAATGGAATGAGGAATGCAGATGGTGAAGAAAGACCGAGTGGCTGCAGATGCGGGCTGCACATGGATAACGGCAAACACATTCACGAGGGCTCCCCAACGGTCCTTTAGGCAGCCACGGTGCCCCAGTGAGAGTTGGAAGTAAGTGAAGTGTGTTCTGACATTTTTGAATCAAGCTGAGACCCAGAAAAGTCAGGCTGCACCAGGCAGCACCAGTCTCATCACCTGCCATTTGCCCCGCACACCAGCCCAGCAAGCCTACTTCTGGTTTCCCAAATGTGCTGTGCACGTCCCCCACACACGCCTGTGTTCCCTCTGCCATGAATGCCCTTGATCACCGCCACCCTCCCCATCTCTCCTGCAGGTAAAACCCTCCTCATGGTTTCTGACGACCTCCTGCCTTGGAAACTGAGATGGTCCCTTCCTTTACTGTCCAGTTGATCTTTATCATTTCACCCTAGCCCAGCACTTTTTATTTATTAATCTGTTTCTGTGTCTCACTCCTTCACTTAACAAAATATTTGAAAATGTGAACCATGTCTCTTGCATTTTTATATCTACTGCTCCTGATACAGTGCCAGACACATCATAGGTGCCCAGCAAATAACTGTAGAATACATGTTCATCTCAGAGAAATCTAAAGCCCCAGAGATATGTTTTCTTTGGTCTGTACACCAATTAAAAAAATAATAAATATATTGGTTTTTTAAAATTAATTAATCTATTTATCTTCGGCTGTGTTGGGTCTTCGTTGCTGCGCGCGGGCTTTCTCTAGTTGCGGCGAGCGGGGGCTACTCTTCGTTGCGGTGTGCGGGCTTCTCACCGCGGTGGCTTCTCTTATTGCGGAGCACGGGCTCTAGGAGCGCAGGATTCAGTAGTTGTGGCACATGGGCTTCAGTAGTTGTGGCTCGTGGGCTCTAGAGCACAGGCTCAGTAGTTGCAGAGCCCGGGCTTAGTGGCTCCATGGCATGTGGGATCTTCCCTGACCAGGGCTCGAAACCGTGTCCCCTGCATTGGCAGGGGGATTCTTAACCACTGCGCCACCAGGGAAGCCCAAATATATTGTTAATGTTTACAGTTTCAGAGGTTTCACAGACAAAATGGATTATTTGCTTCAAAAATCCAAAGGGTTGGCCGCACCAGGCTTGAATTCACACACACTGTGAGATGAAGTTGAGTAGTAGCCATCCTTCCTGGGTAAGATGTTCACTTTGCAGTTTACCCCAGTGTCTACCCCTCTCTAAGTATTTCTGCCTCACACCTGCCCTCTTCATGCATTTAAGAAACCCAGCTCGCCCTTGTTAAGCATTTTGCACGCCTCCTCCCATCAGGCCAAGTCCTCAGATCCTCCTCTACTTTTGACTGCCCTCCCAGCACACGTGGGCTACAGTGCTTTTCCATCATCCGATTTTTGCCATACCCACGCCTCGCTCCCTCAGTCTATTCTGAAAGGGCAAAAGAGGTGGGAGGTGGGTGCTTCTTTTGGTTCATGGAAAGGGAGCTAAAGGAAAGATCTGTCTTCTTCTGGCATATCAGGTGTTGCCACTGTGAGAGGCAGGATTCTGGCCGGGATGGGCAAACAAGCCAGATGGGAATGGCAGCCCCTATATTTCAGCCAGCAAACACCTTTTCAAAGCCTACTTTGCATAAGACAGTTCCGCTGACCACATGAGAGCCACAGGGGAATAGTTACCTCTGGAACTTCCTTTCTGCAACAGTAGCACCCTGTTTAAGGGAACCAAGGTTGGAATATGATCGTCTCATATATATGCTGCCATGAGGTTTCAGACCACCATACTGGCATGAGCTTTCAACGTTGAAAAAATAAATGAAAGCTCTCTGGAAATAATAGGAGCACTGTGTCCTGGAACCCGAAGAATAATAATCTCAGGCCATCAGTCATCCAAGCTGAAAACAGTTTCTTTCTCTCTCTTTGCTGTGCCTGGGATGACACGACACAGACCCTTAGCCCAGGAGCGATTTGAGCCCCGGCTGGGGACACAGAAGAGGCTGCTCCCACCACTGCTGAAAAGCCCGGGAAGACGGGGGTCTTTTCCTTTACAAAGGGCAAGGGTCACTTTCGATGTGTTAATGTGAAGCACAGTTTGGGATTGCGCTTCATGGGCCCCAAGTATCTGAACTCGAGAGGGACCTTTGCATCCAGATCTGGAGGATTTGCAAGAATATGAAACACGTATGGAGAATTCACATATTCAGAAGCCCAGTAAGTCTTCTCCGTGCATGGCCTCCCAGCAATCTGAAGCAGTAGGCACTATCCTTACACCCATTTTACAGATGGCAATGCTGCAGCTACATAGGCTAATCAATGCCACCAAGCTCATGAGTACAAGGTTTGAACCCACAGCCCTGCTCCTAGCTCTCACTCTCTGTTACTTCCTCATTCATTCTCTTGCATTACAAATATTGAACACCTCCTATAAGCCAGGCACTGTTCTAGGTGCTTAGGTCAACAGTGAACAAATCAGATAAGAATGCTTACCTTCAAAGAAGTTACATTTGACCCAGCATAGACTGCAGTGCTGTGGAGCCTACATCCCACAGTTGCAAAGACCGTTCCCAGGTAGGTCTCACTTCCAAAGTACTCGGGGAAAATTTGTAAATTTGGGGAGAGGCCTGATCTTAGCTGCTGCACAGGCATTTCTGAAGTAAGTTCAAGGGGCTAAAAAAAGTTCCTGCTCAACTTGCAGATGAGGTTGGGGTGTGTTCTATCAGTTTTTCCTGAAGGGGAAAAAGATCCCCCAATTTTAATTCCCTTCTGAACTCAGCCACATGTTGAGATAAGGAAGGTGGGGTTATAAATCAACTCAGCTCCCTTGGGAGAAAAATTATTGTAATAAGTTTTTTAAAAACGATGATAATAATAAGCTATATGATTTCAAAGTGACTCACCACCACTCCCGCCCCCCTTTTTTTTGACAACTGAAATTGATTTTGAAAGGAAAGGCTGTGGAGATTTTCGTAGAATACAATCCAGACGTTCTAAATCTAAACCCTCTCACCAAAGAGACTGCAGATCTGGAGAGCCTGGGTTCTATTGATAATGCCCTACCCTGTGCCCGACATACTATACCGGCCACCACATGTCACTCAACATGCCTGAGAGCTCATAGATGAAGGATATAAAGATGGAATGATATTAAGACTGAAATCAATACAGCTTTCTTTCACATTTCCCAATAGTCTCAATAACTTCAAAGAAGCAGATATGAATATAATTAATGAGATGAACAAACACCAAGTGGAAAATAAATCTGGACCTTGTTTTATGAGCACTGCTGGAATGATGGATTTAGAATTGCAGATATGTTTTTTGGCAAATCTGACTGCTCACTCATTTCCAAGTGGTATAGCCTTTTAGAGCAACTGAAGTTGCATCGGCCTGGGTGCCTCTTAGGAAAAATACTTGCTGGAACCACTTGGTACCCGACTAAACAGAGCCCTTGTACTTTGATGCATTCAGCCGCTGTTAAAATTTATGTTTGAATCAGTATTAGGAGGAATCCTCCGACCAGCTCTCCATTTGGCTGCCTCTGCAAGCTAATCCTGCTTTAAAATATGTATATTCTTAGGAATCTGACCAAACTGAATAACAACAATGCTCAGAGGAAATTCACACTTGTATTTGGAAAAGAAATAAGAGCTCTCGCTAGGGAATGGGCACAAAAGCTACAAAAACAAAAACACGGCCTTGGCCGTGGTACTCTGCCTCTAATTGTGTGGCTTCTTTTGGGAAATTCCTCAACAGTTCTGATCCTTGGTTTCCTCATCAATAGTAGTAAGTTATTTATTGGGTGTTCACTATGTATTAGACCAACCCTGTTCTAAAAGATTCACATACTTAGCTCTTTTAACCCTTACAACCACAGTCCTATGAGGTAGTGCTGGTACACTCCCTTTTTATAGATGAAGAAACTGAGGCTCAGAGAGCTGTAATGACTAACCTGTGCTTTTAAGAATGTGAAAACCAGCATTTTACGTTAACATCCTGACTCCAGAGCTTCCATTCTTAACCACTGTTTTCTGAGGGCTGGCAGTCAGGAGTTCCCAGATATGAGTTCATTTATACAACCTTGGCTATGTTGATTTACCCTGCGTTTCAGCTGTCTGGTCTCTAAAATGATATTAATACTTGCCCACCTTCCGTCCTGAACCTAGCACATAAAAGTCAAAAGAAGGGGAAATGAACGACAAATTGTGACTGTCTCTTTATGTGTGGTAGAACGAGAAACAGCTGGAAAAAAAAAATAGTCCTTCTAATTTCTTCTCCCCTACCTACAGCATCATGAATTACAGAGACTCGGGTTTACTAGTCCTTTGCCCCTAAGCCCTCTTAAAGGCCCACTGTGGCCAATTTAAACAATTAACTATTCAGGTGTAGCGTAACAGGTCTACAGAGCAAAAACAGAAGCATTCTGATAATTCTTAATAAGTGTGGGAACTCAAACCAAAGCATTCAGGCCTTGGCATGATGGTTAAAGAGCTAGATTATTAACACTGACTTTCTGTTCAGGGTCAAATTCACTAACTTGTGCTCCACAGAATCGGTCTAACATTTGGGCCCAGAGACAATCCTACTTCTATCACGTCTGCCCTTCAAGGACTACAGACACATGAATGTGGCCAGATAACGTCCCAGCGAGCAAAGAAGTCTCATTACAAGACTCAGACACACAGAAAGAGAGAGAGCAGTTTGTTCTAGTGATTATCATGAAAGATACACGAATGTCTTGATATTCTTTCTTTTAAGCCAGTTGTAAAAAAAAGGGAAATTGTTTACATCCTTAACAGTACGACAATTACGTGTAAATCTTGATCCAACTGGCCACTGGGTCTTCACGGGGCAGGAAGTGAGAACAGCTCTAGGGAGGGATGGCTCTGTCGGGGCAGGACTGACCGTAATCGCCTTGTTTCTGGCCCCGCATAGAAGGGGCATCCAGGATCCTTCCATCTGCTCCGGCGTCAGTGCTTGCTTACGCAGCACGGCAAAATTAAAAACACCAGGCTGGGCCAAGGGGGTGGGGTGTTGGGGGAGAAACAGCCACTCACATGAGCGAACCCTGAGTCTTTTTTAATGTGGTAAGGAAATCTAAGATCTGATCAGTAACCTTAATTGAAAGGCTCAGTGAGGGGGATGTCTAAGCTTCTCTTCCTGCCATTAATTTTAATTTTAGCCTCTCGAAGTGTGCGGATGGGAATGAAGGTGATGCACGAGGACCAGCCGTTTAGGACCTGGAGGGTGCCTGGAGACATGGTGAAGCGCTTCCCTTCTGCAGTCTGACTATGAGGCCATTGCAGGGCCAGGGCACGGGTGGCACCTCTGGGGTCTGTGGAGGCACTGTTGCCTCAATCCCGCTCTCCTGGAGGGCCTTCAGTCCTCCAGCTGTGCACACTTGCTCTCACACCACCGCTCCCACCCCAGAAGGGAACCTGGGCCTGTGGTCCGTGCTCAGCCTCCGGAGTCCGGATTCAGGAGTCCTGGGGGCGGGACCGGGAGTGGGGCTCGTGGGGAAGGCGGCGGGGAGAAAATGAACCAGTAGAGTAGGAGCAGGGAGTGCTATTCAGGAGCTTTAAAGGACTTTTTTTTTTTTTTTTTTTTTTTTTGCGGTACGCGGGCCTCTCACTGTCGTGGCCTCTCCCGTTGCGGAGCGCAGGCTCCGGACGCGCAGGCTCAGCGGCCATGGCTCACGGGCCCAGCCGCTCCGCGGCATGTGGGATCCTCCCGGACCGGGGCACGAACCCGCGTCCCCTGCATCGGCAGGCGGACTCTCAACCGCTGCGCCACCAGGGAAGCCCTAAAGGACTTTTAAAGGAAGGCCACCTACTCTTTCCCACTCTGTCGGCAATGTCCTTGACATTCAGCTCCTACTAAGTGCTAAACTAAAATCTGCCTCGTGCTCACTGAGGCAGGCAGCACTTTGGGGCACTCTACCCGCAGTTATCCAGGATGAACTTTCTTCTGCGGGCATTAAGACTTTAATAGTGTGTCCTTTGTGCTTTCACCAGTTTAAAGCCAGAGCAAAGCACAATGATAGCAAACGCTACTAATGGATTAGGTGGTGGTTTTTGCCGCCTTCCTCCGTGTCTGTCTTTCCCTCGATTCGGCTGTATGCCGGCTCCCATCATCTTCTAATTATTTGTTCCTCTTTTTGCTCTTGACAGCTTTAGTAGTTATAAGGGTATTAGCTGAATCCAAATTAAATTTCTTTCTTTTTTTTTAAAGGAAATGCAAAAAAGAGTAGGTTCTTTTTAGGAGTGGCACACTTCACTCCAGACAATCAAACGGGAAAGACATGTGGAAGCGTCTCTGGTTTAAAATCTATGAAGCTAAATAATCCCCAGATCAACTCCAGCCCTGCCTTGGGCTCAGTGAGCATATTCAGTCTCTTCTCTACCTCAGGATGTCTAAGTGAAAAAATCACACTTACTATTCTCAGAGTGGCAATTGGTGGATTTAACAGTGCCCTGAAAACGAGACTCCTCTGTTTAATGAAGCCTCTCATTCAAAGGTTCATTCTGCTAATAAAACCCCCGTTTTTCACTTGTGTTTGAAGCTAGTCCATTATTCTTTTGCGTGTGGTTTGAACCAGTTTTCCGTGAGCTGTGGTCGCTCCTGAGGATGGATATGAATGGCACTTATTAGGAAGGGAAGAGCTCATGAATTCAGATCATCCTTAATGCTGAAATGAGCTGTAATGAAGGCCTGAGATCAAAGTGCTTGAGGAGCAATGGCAGATGAATGGGCCCCAGAGCTTGGGTCTGGGTCGCTGCAGAAAAGGATTAGGAAACTTCACTTAAGTAGCCAGAAAGGTTTCCACGGCTAGCCTGCTCTGCATTTAATTGTTTATGGGATTCGAGGAGGAAAGATATACAAATAGCCTCCCTCAGAGAAAACAGTGTTACCAGATATTTTCCATAAGGGAGAGGAAAGGCTTTATATTAGTAGCAAAAAGAACAGAAGCAAGGCCATTCTTGACTCACAGGGAGGGGGGCAGGGGGAGGGGGTGTGAGGGAAGAGACAGACCCAGAAAGAGGGGAAGGAAGAAAGGGAAAGGAGGAAGAAGGGACAACCATCTAACCTTCAGAATAAGCGCAGACCCTCCTTTCAGGGAGAAGCACATCCCTCTTTTTCTAAATACTGAACATGAAGCAAAACAGAGCGCCTGAATTGCAGCCAGGGTCCCTCCCTGCCACACATTAGAGCAGCAAGATGCAGGGGGAATGGGAAGCAGATGCAGTGGCGTGAGTGCTCCAACATTTCACTCTCCTCCTTGAAAAGATGTCAAGGATTATTTGTGTTATCTCCCTGGAAAACGCCAAGACATTCCCTTCAAGGATGAATGAAAGATGAGTACAAAGAGTTAATTTGAAACCAATCAAGGCCTGTGTTCCTCGACTGCTTCAGAAATCCTTCTATTTTAATGAATTTATTTTCAAAGCAGCGCCGACCCTTTTGAGGGGAATTCCACCTCTCACAGCTGCACAATGTGCCCTGCAGTGTTGAGCTTTCTTGCCCACCTGCTCTTTGTAAAACACTGTGGACTTCCCAGAGCTTAAAGCGTGCCAAGCTGGCTGAGCCTGCCTAAGAGCCATCCTCAGCCTGCAGCCACCGAAGTGTCAGTGAATACACACCACAACCCCCTGCAAAACAGGCAAAGCAACTTGGTGGAGCCACACAGCCACATGGCAAAGCCTCAGACTCCCTCTCACCTAGCAAAGGACCCTCTGGAATTTGCTATGGTTGATCTGTTAACCTAAATTGGCTTCCCCCACTGCCCTGTTCAAAAGCAATTGCATTGAAAATATTACTTGCAAAGATTTTTTAAAACATCACACCTAGAAAACCCTACACAAAACTCCCATTTCGTATTCCAAGTACAACTCCTGAAGAGACTAGAGGATTCTGTCTACTTTAACTGGGATATAATTGAGATGTTTGTGTTGAAATAGCACCTGGCCATGACTTTAAAAGCTCCACTTAATAGCTTTGGGTTCCCTTTTTTTCTTCTTTATTCAAATACATCTAATTGTAATGTTCTGAAATTTAAATGTGGTTGCTGTGCATTTGGTTATCAACAAAGAATTTCTAGATTAATGCAGAAGCACACTTAATAGGCAGAATGCTATCCCTTTGTGCCTTTGAGGGCATCCACAGTTCTCTTAACTAGGAGGATTATGAGATCTGACCCTAGCAGTGAAATAGCCCTGTTCCCCTCCGTAAAAAGATTTGTCCCTCTAGCTCACTGAGTCATCTGAGGTCCACTATTACTTATCCACTCCCAGTGTTACAGCAAGCATATCAAAAGGGAAACACCGTACCAAAGTACCTATTTTATAGTTATGATTCATTGGAAAAAGGCAGGATTTGTTCTAAACTAACTTTAATGAAATATACATGGCATAACCTTTATTCTTTTCTTTCAACCTCAATACCTAATTTTTCCCATCTTTACAGGTCTCTCAAAGTTGACCAAGAATCTCAAAATAAGGTGATGAACAATTCGTGTGTGTCATGGTAGTGACAGTAATAGTAACAAGGCTAGTGATAGTAACAGTAATAGACTAAAGGCAGGGGACTGAATTTTAGGGAACTTCATTGAATAAGGTTTGATACTATCACCCTAGAGCATCAAATTTCATATGCTTTCTTTCTAGCAATCTTTGCTAAGACTATGAATAAGACAAAGATCACTGTTTTGCTATAGCATCATGTAACTTAGAAATCAATAAAATGCATCTCAAGAGTGTCACTCAGACAGCAATTTAAAGACTTTGAGGAATACAGCACGCTTCAGTGGCTGTATGTTCCTACTGAATAGCTAGAACTTGCATACCCCCCCAGCTACTTGTGAAGAAAAGAATTTTCACGATGCCTCTGCACTCTCGTCAGTTCCAGCCTTAATGTCATGGTGGACCCACTAGTGACCACAGTGTCACACATGCAGGCTGCCAGGTGACCCTGCAGACACAACTTGTTACACAGAAAAGTACCAGACGACTGGGGAAATGGCCGCACGGCAATGCCTTCTCCCGTTTGCTGTAGACCAGCCTGGTTAAGACTTGGGTTTAACACACAATGCAGTCATCTAGATCAATAGTTCAGTTTGATTTATCTAAATCTTTAAATATATTATCTCCACTCGGGGAGCTTATTGCTTCCAACTGAAAATCTAAAGCAGAATCAGATAGGAAGCTTGTTAAATCTTCATAGTGAACTTACTGATTGTGCTTCCTTTAATTCTGGGTCTCAGACACAAAATCTACTTGTTGGGCGTGTAAGCGAACAAGCCTGCTGACTCCTGATGGCAATTCCGTCAGTGCGTGCTGTCGGCTGGGAAGTCATTCTAGAGATTTGAGAGCAGCAATTTGGAGTTTTGCCGCACCTCACATTTTAAGAATCTCAGAGTTGTGCTATGAATGTTTTAAAGGTCTGCTTATGGGTGTTTGGCTGGACTGGATTGTTCACGGTGACACTATCGAAGCCTAGCGCAGTGTATGGCACGAAGTAGGTTAAAACAGAGTTGAGCTGCTTTCCGGCAACCATTTCTCCTCCATTGGGTAGCAGCTGTGCGGTTTGTATGGGATTGTCTACCTCTCCTCCAGCTCCAGGGGTGGATCCTAGATAGCCTAGACCAATCAGTGTAATCCCAATTTCTATCCACAGTGATTGGTCTAGAGAAGGCACATGACCCAAGTTGGTCCAATAGGAGTGAAGCCCAGACCTTTGCTGATTAGGAGAGAAATTCTTTCTCACTCTAGAGTGGTGTGCAGATATGGACACAGCCTGTTTTAAAGCAAACAGCCATCTTTCTACTTGGAGAAAAACCAGCCTGAGAATAAAGGCAGTGCCAAAAGGAAAGCCAGGGCTGAGAGAAGTTAAAAGAAACAGAGCCCTGATCAGACCATTCTGAAGCTTGAAATAACCCTGAATGTTTTCAGTTATGTAATCCAACAAATTACATTTACTGTTGAAGCCACCTTCAACTTCAATTATTTGCAGTTGAAGGCTTCCAAATTAACACAAAATGGTTCAATAAATATTTGTTGAATGACTGCATAGTTATATATATTATAATTTAGTCCACATAAAAATGTAACATTATTAATGATCACATTTCTGTTACTAAACTTTCTGTCATCAGCAAGCTGTAGGAGTGATTTGAGAACTGTAAAGTACTGCATTTTCCAGCAATGGTAATAGACCAGTGCCTGGAGTTAATGGACAGAAAAAGATGCTATCGATTCCTGAAAGATTACTGTATGCTTCCATAGAAATAAAACATGTTACACGTACTCACTACACAGGTATGAAGTAAGACACAGAGCTTTAAATTGTTAAGGTAAAATCTTTTAAACAAATCCCCTAATGGTTCACCATAAAGAAGACAAGAACATCTCAAAAACAGTGATGGATTTATTCTAGGCCATCCATCCTCTCACTTGGTCTTCTGATGACAAACGGCCACAGCCACAAGGCAGCTGGCCAGGGTACAGACCGGCTCTAAGCCCTTTCAAGACCATATCTATGCAAAGGTAACTGGTCCTCCCACTGATCAATGTGAGCTCTAAGAGGGCAGGATCTTGACTTATTTGCCACGGTGTCCCCACACCTAATATGTGACACATGGGCTGTTTCTGCATGTGATCCGTTCATGACACACGGTAGGCTCTCAATCATTATTTGTTGAGTAAACGAATGGCAAGTTATGCCTTGGCTCTCATTTGCCCTCATCTTATTCTGTTTCATATAAGAAAGAGGAGGAAGTGAAAGACATAATTTAGTTAATTTGGGTTTTCCCTTAAGCTGCTCTTTGATCACTTTGACACTTAATCGGGTTCCTGCATCCATCTAAACTCTCTTCAAGATACCCTCATACACCCTCCAGGCATTTTCCCAACAGAAGATATAGGGCCTGCCTATCAGGAGAGAAACTGGTAAGTCTTTAACTTAAAGAACAGGATGTAAGTGACCTTTTCTTGCTGATTGTGAGATCTTAGGAAAGTCACTTTACCTCTCTGGATTTCAATGTCTTCAGCCCTAAAAGAAGAGAGTTGAACTGTCCAAGTCGCTTTTTGAGCTGTGTTTTATAGAGCCCAAAGTGTTTTGTAGAGCAAGGAGAGAGGGATAAGGCCCGGGCCCAGCGTCCTCCACTCCCACATAAACACAAGAGGGCTCTGAAGCTGACTGCCTGGCTCCCAGTCGCAGTCCTACCATCTCCTAGCTGCATGATCTTGGACAAATTGCCTTCCTTTTATGCACCTCTATTTCCCCACCTGTAAATAGAGATGACAGTAATATTTCTTTACAAGGTGTTATGTGGATTTAATACATTAATATCTAAAACTCGGTACGTGAAAAATGTTGTATAAATTTTAGAGATTATTATCTGTTTCATATATTGGAGTTCCCATAATGTTTAGGCTTAAAGGGTTTAAAGGTCTTCTGCTGCCAACAAAACAAAAATATTTAATTAAAAAAAAAAGCCATTTAGGGTCTTTATTTAGGATGTAATAGGGAACAGTAATTGCAAAGCTTCCGGTAGACTGATATTAACCTCTAGCAGCCACTGTGGTCATTAACGCCACACTTCCCGCCGCCAACCAGACACTCTGCAGTGTGTTTAACTCAGCACAATGGGCCTGCCGCCACTCCTGTGAGCTGGCTTTTTCTCCCAAAGATTATTCTGCAGTTCCATTCAAATGGCCTCTGCGTAGCTGGGCGACTGATGCCTGGTGCTAGACAGAGAAGGGATCCGTGGCTAATCGCCCACATTCCTGTGAAGACTGAAGGAAAAGATAAATTTCCTTAACAGTCAACATTTCAAGTGAAGGCATTTTCTTAACAGAAAATGGTGACTATCTGAAAAGATTGAAACCTCAGGCAGTTTAACATTTGCAAGGAAGGAGCGCCTGGCAGTTCAACTGCTTTAAAATTCCTTTACCGAAGATATCATATGAATTTAAATAAAACTTGAATGATTATGGTAATTATCCACACTAATAGCCTTGCTCAGAAACTCCTTTATCTGTCGTTTCACTTCCAGAATGGTGTAGACTGCGAGGCATCCCTTCTTTCCTTTACCTGGGGAAGAGGGTTTCAGTTTCTTGACGCTGTGCTCTGGAACTGAGATTATGGTTCAATCTATTTTTGGACTCACCCACTCTCTTCACACCCTGACTTGGTGGTACTGATACCATCCTCAGCAAGCCCCATTCTCCTAGGTTGCCTCCCAGACATTGAGCTCATATCTTCTTTGACATTTAAAAATTTTAATATTTGTTTTCCCTCTTTCTCCTTCCCTCCTTCTGTTTCCCCCTCCCTTCTTCTCTCTTTCTCTCCTTGAGCTCAATCAGTAGGAACGGAAAAAAAAAAAAAAAAAAGTACTCCTGCCTGTTCCTCAGGACTCAGGTTGGACAGGAGCATCTCTGTCCCAGAAATATGCTGAGATTAATCCAATTTGCGAGGGCATGTAGGAGCTGTAAATATTTATGGGCAACAGAGAAGAAATGGACCCAAGCACACAGAGTAAAGGAACCGGGCAGAGAACAGCCAAACACCAGTGACCCCAGATGTCGCTCCCCAGGCGCCAGGTGCAATTAGCTGCCGGGGCCTCCCTTCTGGGGTGGGAGGTGGCAGGAGGGTGGGAAGTCTGTCCTGGCATCGGCAGCAGTAGAATTATTCTCTCTCCCTTTCCTCTGCCCCCGGACCATTTCTCACTTCCAGCCTGTTGGCGGTCTTAGGGACCAATTTAGCAGTCAGAAACTTCCCACACCTCCAGCCTGCCTGCTCCTGGCATGGATGACTGACTGGTACTTCTGGGGAGAGAGGAGCTACATGCTCACCCTCCGCTCCCCACCCCCATCCTCTAAATCTGTTAGAAAATGTCAAGGGATTCACAGCTTTTTCCACATTTGTACCCAAGCACAGGCGAGTTTGTTTCAAGGTCTAGGGTTTAAGAGTTTCTGGAATAGACTCCTGCTTTGTTACAATGTAGAAAGAATAATTTTGAAAGAAGTACACTGGTTTATAACTAGATGACTTTTTTTTGGCCGTGCCACGAGCCTTGCGGGATCTTAATTTCCCGACCAGGGATCAAACCCTGATCCGCCGCGGTGAAAGCACTGAGTCCTAACCACTGGACCACCAGGGAATTCCCTATAACTAGATGATTTATTACTAGAAATTTACTATCACAGAGGAAAACTTTCACCAAGTGGTCACCAGCCTTTTCTTGCATTCTGCCAGGAATGGGGAACTCGCTACTACCAAAGCAACTCAATCATGTCGGCCCAGTTTTGTTCATTAGAAGCATATTTTGAACAAATGAATATCTGCTTCACAACTGCATGTATCTATCAATCTTTTTCCTACCTCTTAGGGTTTTACACAAGTAATCACAGGTAGCTGCTTTGCAGCTGGTTTTGCTTTCTCATTTGTTTGTGCCTGCCCTAAACTCTAACTCTTCTTTTGTGATTATTCTCCATTTTGTGAGTCTTAGAGGCAGAGACCTACTTCCCATCATGGAAGCCGAAGAGGACTGAGCATTCCATCTACTCATCTGCAGACAGCCTGCACATGGTCATGTAGCCAATTGGAAGCCCCGAGTTTTTTTGTTTGTTTGTTTTTTGCGGTACGTGGGCCTCTCACCGCTGCGGCCTCTCCAGTTGCGGAGCACAGGCTCCGGACGCGCAGGCTCAGCGGCCATGGCTCACGGGCGCAGCCGCTCCGCGGCATGTGGGATCCTCCCAGACCAGAGCACGAACCCGTGTCCCCTGCATCGGCAGGCAGACCCTCAACCACTGCGCCACCAGGGAAGCCTCAGCGAGTAGAGTTTTTAATATGAGGGATGAGGGGAGGGGCAGGCACAGTCCAAGACCATCCATGGAAGAGAGAAGGGTCCAGCAGTGGTGGCCACAGTGAGCAGTGGAGGGGGTGCCAGCTTGGCATCCTAGCTAGATGGTTCTTGTGGCGTAACCACGGTTCTGTCCTCTGCTACCAGCCTCACTTGGCTCGAGTATTTTCCCCACCAGATTCTCCAGTCTGATGGCAGTACAGGTCCCCCAATAACCTTCCAACAAATTCCTTTTTGACGAAGTTAACCAGAGTCAGTTTCTGTAGTTAGCAACCGTGAGCACTGACTGATACATTCTCTTTCCAATATTTGAAGATCATTACTAGGTACTCTTGCTGCCTTTTTTTTCTCTCTCTCTCTTTTAAACCTCTGTACTTCCTCCAACACTTTCCCAGATGATTCAGCTTCCTGTCCCCTTCCCCATCATTGCTCACCTGCCCACCTGCCCGGCTGTCTCTGTGCACCCTGAAGAAGCAGGACTAGCGGGGCTACCCTCTTTCTAGATCAAGATAGGATACTTCTAGTAATACTAATGTTCCCTAGGATTTGTAACCACATCGCACTGTTGCCTTGTACTGAGTCAAAGAAAATCCCCACTTCTTTTTCTACGTATTATAATTAAGCCATATCTCCCTCATTCCATTGCGTGTGTGTGTGTGTGTTTTAATTTGGAACTCCTAGTTCATTTATAGACAGAATTTCTCTGTCTTGGGGGATTCCAAATTCCCCAATAATTAGGTTCCTAGTCTTTTTCTCCTATGAATGCGCTCTACTTCACACCCCATCCCCAGGGGTGAGTTTACTGCCCCTCTTCCCTATTTCTACCTCCTCCCCAGAGGACTACCATTAACCTCGTGCTCCAGCACCGATTCTCCAAATGACGCAGCTGACCGGCCTTCATGAGCGTCACCTGATGGCACGGCCACCACTGAGTCACTTGCTCAGTCTCTGCTTCAGATGCACCGTGCTGGACGTCAGACAGGCCCAGGAGGTTATCAGGTGGCTTTAGGTGCAATGCCCACTCTTGTCCTCTCAGACTGACCTTCTAATTCCTCTCATCCTTCAGGTTTGTGTCTCAAATGACTCAACCCCGTATTTCGGTGCCTTTTCTTAATGGATCTCAGACATGGGGGAACGGGGAATAAAGAGGAGGAGATTACACATGTTGGGTGCTTATTATAGACCCACCATGGTGCCAGACTCCTTACGTGCTTTATGTAATTTATCTTACTTACCAGCTCTCTGTGATAGATATGATCGCTCCAATTCTCCAGATCAGGCAACAGAAACGATAGGCATCTCTCAAGTGGTGAGTCTAAAATTCAAACCCAGATCTTCCCCAAACTCTCTTGGCCCAATTCTGACATAACTAACAGAACTGAAGTGTGTGAATGAGAGCTTGGAGTATGGAGCCCACTGAAGCACTGGAGTCCACGGTCCCTTTCTGCATTCCTTTTGCCAGGTCAACAAAGAGCGTGAGTCTTAAGGGTGACACATCGTCTTCACGTCATTTCTCCCAAGAAATAGTCTTGTTGTTTCCTCAACCCCTAGTATGAAAAATGGGGTCAACACGTTTAGGCAATTCTTCGTCCCGGGTGGTCCTAACCCTCAAAGTACTTCTTAACTCAGGTTATTTCACCACAACTGTGACATGCTTTGTGCGAGACTGTCCCCCGTTCTGCCCAGAGCTTTGAGAGAGGACACAGGATCCCTCTGAGGACCAAAAGTGCTAAACTAGAAACAGGTCTAACCCTCTTCTTGGTCTCACAGTGGCTTAAGCTGAAAGGAGTGGGGAGACCAGGGCCTGCTTGGCCAAGCCTTCAGATCCCTCTCAAGACTTCTGCCCAAGAGGGCAAAGCCATTTATAGGCACACATGGTCTGAAAACTGAATTTGGGTCAGTAAGCTTGAATCACTTCTGCAACCAAACCCTTTCCATAAAGTCCTTACAAATAGAAAAATTGTCCAGTCCGAATTTTGTTTTACTGATTCTGCCAAATAGGAAGGGAAGAATAAAGGTCTGGGTAATCCACAAACTCGAAAATTGGTGTCTGATGAGAGCCGATGCTATCTTCTTGGAGGCAGTGTGATGCCAACAGCATTGGCCTAGTTTTGTTTTGAAACCTCCCTTCCTGGAACCACAATTGCTACCACGTTGGTGGCAGAAGAAAGATGTTTATCCTTCATAAAGACTGCGTGAGGCTTAGTCCTTTACGTAATCTCCTAGGCCGCCAAGGGGCCAGCCACATGGTGTCTGGAGATGCAGAGAGAGGCGGACAATTCTCATACCAGGGATTCCTCCACTGTCCTTCCAGCCTGAATAACAGGTCACTTCCCTTCCTTCCAGCAGCAGAGAACCCAAGGCTCCACCACTGACCGCCACGTCCCCACCCTGGCCTGACAGCAATTTGTAACTCAGCTTGCACAGGCTCTCCTACTGTCTTGAAGTTTTGTTTGTAAAACGAGCAATCTGCTGTTGGTCGCTTGGCTCCCCTGTGAAGTCGGCCGCAAGGACGGCTCTCCCGGGGGGCACAGCTGGTCGGTGAAAGCAGAAGGCCATCCTCTCGTGCTTGGCCGGCGTCTTGCCCCGGCCTGGATTGTGCAAGTAGTTTTGTCACATAGAGTCGCTCTCCAGAAGCCAAGCACCAGTTCTCCATGTGTGGTATTTGCAGCAACAGAGAAATCAACCCAGAAGGAAGTGTTCTGATGAGATGTTTGGGAGGTCTGGGCAAATGCTGTGCCCTTCTGAGCAGCCACTTTCTTTTTTTTTTTTTTAACAACTTTATTGGAGTATAATTGCTTTACAGTGTTGTGTTAGTTTCTGCTGTATAACAAAATGAATCAGCTATTTGCATACATATATCCCCATATCTCCTCCCTCTTGCGTCTCCCTCCCACACTCCCTATCCCACCCCTCTAGGTGGTCACAAAGCACGGAGCTGATCTCCCTGTGCTACGCAGCTGCTTCCCACTAGCTAGCTATTTTACATTTGGTAGTGTATATATGTCCATGCCACTCTCTCACTACGTCCCAGCTTACCCTTCCCCCTCCCCATGTCCTCAAGTGCATTCTCTATGTCTCTGTCTTTATTTCTGTCCAGCTCCTAGGTTCTTCAGAACCTTTTTTTTTTTCTTCTTCTTCCTGAACCATGGCTTTCTCAGGGTATATGCCCAGCAGTGGGACTGCTGGGTCATAGGGTAGTTCTATTTTTAGTTTTTTTTTTTTGCGGTACGCGGGCCTTTCACTGCTGTGGCCTCTCCCGTTGCGGAGCACAGGCTCCGGACGCGCAGGCTCAGCGGCCATGGTTCACGGGCCTAGCTGCTCTGTGGCATGTGGGATCCTCCCGGACCGGGGCATGAACCCTCGTCCCCTGCCTCGGCAGGCGGACTCTCAACCACTGTGCCACCAGGGAAGCCCTATTTTTAGTTTTTTAAAGAACCTCCACAAGCCACTTTCTTTTGAAAGACTGTCTTCTTTTGTGCGAGATGAGGCCTGGGAGTGGGGGAAAGAGGTGGCAAAAATTTGTCCTAGCTCACACTCCAGGGGTGAGACACACCGACTCACTTGTCAAGTGATAAAGACGTGGTGAGGAAATCAAAAACCACAGCCGATGCTTACTGCCTCAACGGCTGCGACATTATCTCACCACTCATTTAGAACATATGTTCAAGAACAGCGTGGGGATTCGGGGTCCCAACTGTGCTCTGAACACCTAGGGGAAGAGGTGAGAAACACTGCACGGGAGAGGCTCATGTGACAAATCCTCCAGAAGTTCTGAGACCTGCCTTCCCCTCCCTTCTTCCCCCTGATGCCATCACCAGCATCTCCACCATGTGCAAACTAGTCTGTCATCAAGAGCTGTAATAAACCTATGTGGCAGTTCCAGCTACCTGTGCTCGATGTTTTCGGCGGGGAGGTAAGGCTACCTTCCTCTCCACCCTGCCCCTCCCCCCAACGTCTCCATCAAGAGGGAAAGGCGCAGACTCACACTCTTATCAAGCATTCAAACGATTTCATGGGCAGACCACCCTTGCTTCTCTTCTGGCTTCCCTCGCAAGGGGTGGAGTGGAGGCGGCACATCTTCAAACGCCTGCTGGCTGAAATGGTGACAGCTGCACGCAACGGGCTTGCTTACAGCCCGCCTGGTGCAGTGGGAGATAACTGCAGGGTAGGACTTCAAAGACAGACCCAGTGCAGCCATTCCAACAGCCCGGGGCTGCCGCCTCCGCTTGGTGACGCCCTGCATGCAACAAGTAAGCCAAGGGAAACGAAGAAATCAGCGCTTTCCCATACGCACTGTGAGTTAGGAGAGCGAGTGAGTCAGGGGAGGCATCTAGGGCTTTCTGCAAAGCCCTAAACACATCTGTCCTAGACAAACATTTTTATCTCAGATAGAGAGCGAGGAGAACCAACTCATCATAGCGTGTTACTCTGACCAAACCTTTTACTTTTATAACAGATTATGCATTACGTTTTAAAAGATGGAAATGAGCTGAAGTTTTGATTTTGTATGCATGTGCATTTCTCTGGTGTCACCTGAATTACCCATCTTTGCAGAAATCACTTATTAAAAGTTGGCTCTATGTTAAAATGTCTGGTGGCCTTTGATCTTCAACGAAGGAGCCGTTATGGGAGAAACTGTCACACAGAAGATTCAAGAGATGACTTGAAATCCTCGGTTTCTTGCAATGGGTAGCACACAGATGGCTGCTTAAGGAACCACATTAAAGAGCCACCGTGAAAGGTAGTTATTTCCTGTCTTCTCCATCTGGCAGGTCCTAACGAAATGCACCCCGAGGAGCAGACTCACTGTGACACTGTGCAGACGTACGTGGCTACTGATGCCTCTCATGAGACTATTCGTTTTCCTAAATTGCCGCCTGTTGCCCCACCATCCAGCTCGGTCCCCATTCCTCCTTTCTGCACGTCAAAGTCCTAACTGAACACGGGCAAGTCTGTATAACCCCCCCTCTTAGTCTTGGTTTTCTCATCTGTGAAACGTGAGTGAAAATATAATACATGTGATAAGTTTGTTTGGCTTCAGTTACGTTGAGTTGGTCCTGCAACTTAAAAGAAGCAATTTACAAAAGTGAATATCCTCATATTATGCGTTCATATGATGGAATATATAGAATTCAAATGATGGAAAATGACATAGCCAATCACGTCTTAAGACGTGGGGAAAGCTGTGAGTGTTAAGTGAAAGAGCAAAGGCTTCGAAGAATAAATAGGAATAAATAAGACAATCTGAGTCAGATGATTAGTATAATGTATCACATGGTCTGCACTTAAAACACTGAGGTCATTATCGCTTTCACCTCACCTTTGTGCCCAGACCAAATACCATCTCCCTTATGAAGCCCCATCCGGTTCTTCCAGCCAGACATCGTTTCTCTTTAAGCTCCACGCACCCTGCTCTTGGCAATTGTCACTGTATACCTAGGATTACACTAATTTATGCCATGTTCTACATCGCATTATAATAAAGATTTCCCCTTCTTGTTTTGCTTCAGTTAGGTTGAGTTGGCCCTGCAACTTGAAAGGGAGCCTAACTAACATCAATAAATTATGGTGTAGTCATATGATGCAACATAATATAACCCAATATGTCTTAAGACATAGGGAAAATGTTATATTGTAACTAAGTGAAAAAAGTGGCATGGAAAACTGGAATACAGTATGCTTGCAAGTAATAAAACAGAACCACTCCCCAACTGTGTGTATACACACACATATGTATAGAGAAAGCTCTTCTAGGGAATATCCCAAATAATAACAGTGCACGTTATTTTGGCGTTAAGTTTGTAGCTGATTTTTTATTGTTTCTCTTCATTTTTTTTTTTTTTAACTTTCCCATTTCTACTAATCAGGAAAACAAAAAGGAGTATGCTTTTCTTTAAAGGGCAAATTTTGAAGTATGAATGCGGGGTAAAAAAAACTAACAAACAAGGGATTAGGGAGAATTTAATGAGTTTCCAACTTCATCTGTTCCTCCAACAAACATTTTGAGAACAAACCATTATAAGTATGAGGCTCTTATAAATACAAATTGAGGAGAAAACAAATCGAGGACAGGTCCTGGCCTCGAGAGACCTAATAGTTAGTTGGGGAGATGAGACATACAAATGAGAATGTCCGCCATGCTGGGGGAGTGGCTTGGCAAAGAGGCAGTCTTCAGGACTCCTCAAAGGCAGGACAGCCTCCATGGCCATGTTGGTTGTTACACTTATTGATTAAAGAAGTCAGGGATGGAATGATTAAAATAAACTCATATAATCTAACATTTTTATTTAAATCATTAATTTCAAAGGTTTTCCCCACCTATTTTTTTCCAGAGTTGCTAGCAAGTAGCAAAATCATTTGGGTGTGAATTCCATCAACTTTTGGTGGAATTACAGTGAAATGCAAGCAGCGGAGGGGGAAAAAAAAAAAAAGCAGACCTGGGTGTCCTCAACTGGTTGGTCCTGCAACTTAAAAGAAGCAATTTACAAAAGTGAACATCACCTGAATTTAAAAAAAAAAAAAATTTTTTTTTAAAACAGATTTTCCTCCTCACAGACCATTAAGCGTTAGAAAATTTGATTTTTTTAGATGCTAAAATATTTTCAACTCTGGGGAAATTTTATGGAAATTAAGCTTTTCCTGTCTTGTTTCTGAATAGGAAGTTCATCTGATTTTCTCAAAGCTAATAGAAGTAATTTAATCCTCTATTTTGTTCTAGCCAAAATTTTCTACAGTTTTTGCAAAGCATCTTGGAATTTAGTGTCAAGATATCCAAATTTACCTCATATATGAAGGTGAAAAAAACTTAATTTTACTTTGGAAATTGTATCCATGCCCAAAGTTTCTAGATTCTCTATTCTACTAACTAATGGAAAAGTTGATAATCGCAAACCATGGCAAATCCAAACAGTTGGTTATTCCTTTGTAGCACATGTAGGAAGGGTGATAAGAAAGAGCAGTGATATCCTAACGATGCTTTATAAAGAAGAAATCAGAGGTGGTCACACAGAAAGAAGCAGAACAAATAGGCAGGTTGGTTAGAAACTTTACCTAACACAACCTGCTAGATCAGTTTAACCAAAGGTGACATTTAGGCCACAAATTCACTTTCAAGAAAGTCAGAGGCTTCTTTGGTCAAGGCCAGAACTTTCTGATACTTCCCACTAACTCTCAAAACAGCGATTTTGGCTTTCAGATGCTTTCAGAAGGCTCTCCACATCAAAAAGTTTACTAGGATTATATTTCTGGGTTCTGGAGAACACCCAAGGCCAATGCTTAAATGAAGATGATGCCACCATTAGCAAGTTTTTTATCTGGTTCTTAGGTGTAATATTTGAGGGCGGGGACGCTTAATTCTCATTTTCATGTACAATCAGGGGTCAGCAATGACATCCCAATGCTGAATCCATCCCAGCCCACAATGCCAAATGGCCTCCAAACAGAGTCAGTCAGTGGAGGCCAGTGCCAGTAGCAGCTGAATCCTGGTTGCAGTTTAGTCTTCATCCAGCCCTTCCCCCTTCTCCGGGGTTTCCCCCCAAACTTCTGTTTCAAAGACGAGGCCAGAGGCCGCCTAGCACTCAGCCAGAATCTTGGGCAGACGCCGGAGGTGCTCAGCCCAAGGAAGCATAGATTTACACGGCTTAATCTTATCACCCCTTGATTTACAGAACTTAAACTAGCGCCTCCAAGGCAGTTTTCCAAAAACACTTTTTTTTCAAGTCATTAAAAATATGCATAATATTATCAGTTACCATTTATAGCTCCTGTATTTCTAGCAACTGGCATTGTTGTTACTTCGGGCAAGGCAGAAAGTAAGCATGCCAGGAACTGACACGGTGTGTTACGTCACCGAAACCAAAGAGCCCGTGCTGATAAATGTCAGGTTGGCTTCTTTGTGGGTTTCCCCCTTCCTTCTGCAAGTTGTAGCTTTGGCCTTCTTTTTCACTCTCAGTACGGGCTGAGGTGTCGAGCGACGCGAGAAGCTGGACTCTCTTTTAAAGATATCTGCCTTCTAAAGCTAGCAGGCTTATCGAACGGCCGCTTCAGCAGATATGAGAACTCCAGCCATTTCCTTTGTCTTAGATCCAGTAATCTAGTAATGTTTTTAAATAATTGATATTCCTGGGAATCTTCCTCATCCGGCATATTCATCATGTAGAGAGGAAAAGACATGATCTTTTCTTGCCATTGAAGCCGTGGGTGGTCAGGGCTGCCTGAAGGAGAGGGGAGACAGAGACTTTCTCAAGTAGCAATGAGCAAACAGAAATAGATGTGAGGAGGAGACGAGGAGGAGGAGGGTGGCTGGTGATAAAACTCTGAAGAGGAGGCTGCAGAGAGCCTCTCCCTTTAGTTCTCCCACCTGCCAATCTCTCCCTCTTGGCAGCTGTTTCTTTTACCGGTTGATTTAATGTCATTTCTGACAAAACAGGAAAAGGCATTCTCTGCTGGGGCCATTTTCATTGGCTTTAGTCTTCCCTAAATCCAATACACGTTACTGCTTCTGTAAAAGGGCAGCTAGTATTATTCCTGGGTTTGCATAGATGTGTGTGTGTGTGTGTGATTTGTTTAATACTGACTTCTGCTCTGGGTAGATGTCCACATGCTTCCTGAATACAAATGACTGTGCACATATATTAGACACAAATGACTACCCACGGTGGTAAAGACTGCTAGACGTTTACTCCAAATCTCTTTCCTTCTCTTTCTGGACACACAGCTAGAAGCACTTTGGAGGAAAGCCACTCTGACCAGGGACACTCACTCACCTTGGACGCTTACTTGAGCAAGAAATGAACTCCTGTCGTGTTTACACCATAATACAGTGTGGTTCTCCTCGTGCAGCAGTTTAGCCTAACTTACAAACACCCCACAGTCATATATATGAACACACAAACGCACACACACACACACACACGACTTAGACCTACCACGTGGTGCGTGACTCCAAGCCTAACCGTCAATACACCACAATGGTAGCTTGTATGGCTCCAAAAGTATGAGAACAATTTGAAAGGAGGCTTATAATGGTGCAAAAGCAATGTTTCCTTTGACAGAATTTAAGCATGATTAACAAGCCAAACACATTTTTAGAAGTTACATATGAATCAACTGGGCTTTCCTAATTTTGAAAGCTAGCTGGAACACAGATGATTCCCGTTTGGGCCAGAATTGTGTTACTCTGCTTAGACTAAGCCAATTTTGACAATGGGAATGATATTAAATAGTCCTAAATAATTCCGAAATGCAGTTCTGTGAGTGAGCATGAACATAAATACACACACAGGCACATCTAGCCACACGGTAATGAGGAAAAAAAATACTGTCTCTATTCTATTTCTAAAAAAACTCATTTAATATGTTTATGCCTGTTAAAGGAGCCAAGTGAAGATAATTGAAATGAACGCTTCACATGGTCCCACAACCTGCACGAGTTAGGAGCGATGATATTCACCTAGAGTCCACTTGATTATAATAAAGCACTTAGGGGAGACACTCAGCACATCTCCACGAGCCAGGCAAGCAGTTGGGCTGAAATCTCGTAGGCTTAAATCCGGGCAGCAAAATGATCGGAAATGACTCTCACCTCTTTCTATCAGAGATCTAAGACTTTGAAGTAACGGTCAGCTTCACGAAGGCAGAGGAAAATGGAGGAAGGATATCGTCAGTCTGCTGGAACTAGATGGGAAATTCTAAAAGACCCGCCATTCGTCACTCCCAGGAATAAAACTGGGAAGGGTGAAGAGAACTTTTGCCAATGTTATTTTTCTAGAACGTGCCTTGGGCATCGTGAGAAAGAGATGGAAAAATCAACTGGTGAGCATTCCTGGCTGCAAGATGAGATTCAAATAAGCTTTGGTTTCAGCGTTCCCAAACATCATAAAGATTTCAGCTCTTGTAAAAGGGGAGCCAGTTGTTTACAATAGACTGCTCTGGAGTGAGTGGGTGTGTCTCATGAGGCAAATATTTGCCCATAGGAGGTAATAAAATTGTATTAAGCTCTTACCCCACTGCTGTACATGGTCATCGGTGTGATTAGCTCACTCAAGTCTATTTTTAGATGCGGACAGGCACAAACATTAACAAGAACCTGGCATTTCTCCTTAAGAATATATAATCGACCTTTCAAGTCCGTAATCTCGTTTATCAAAGCGGATGGCAGGGATTTATGCAGAATAGTTTGCACACCTCTTTGATTTCAGCCCCCTGAGAACCCAAACACGCATCCCACCCAATCCTGTTTTATTTTTGCCATATCCTGTGTTGTTGAATGGGCCTCTTGTAAAAATGCAATGTAATGCCCCCCCTTTCCAGTTTTTTTTCTGAAGTTCTAAACAAATCTTACATCAGTTTTGTAAAATGTGCAGTTCTCTTACATTCCTCAGGCAGACTCTAAAGGTCATGGTTCTAAAGAGTTAGGGAAATTTGTTCACATGGACAGGGACCCATATGGATGAAAGCAAGAAAGCAATTTAATCAACAGTTAAGCTGTACAGGCAAACATGCACTCCAGAAAATGGTGGATGGAGGTGGGTGGGAGTATGCAGACCTGGAGTTTTCTTAATCCATCACCCTTGACTTGTGTTACAATTTTTAAACTAAACCTTCTGGCGAAAACAAAAAAACAAACGCATTGACCAACAGCACTCTTTCTTCATTACAGCAACAGTGAAATGGAGCCAGAGAACTTGTAAGCTACTCAGGATGAACCAAAAGGACAGTGGAAGAGCTGGAAAATGAAACAGGATCAGGGCCTGGCTGCCCCCCGTCAGAGCTAAATCCAGCCATTAAAACTCCCTTTAGCATTTTCAGTTCTGTGGCTTAATTGTTGAGTTCAGCCCCTTCTCATCTCACAGAATCTCCAAGCACCGTGAAGTGAAATCATTTTGTTCATAAACGATCACAAAACAACGTTTCTCATATACATCCATGCCTTAACTGGGTTATCTTTCAAATTAGTTCAGGTGCTAACAAGAATCCAAGCCACTCTTTGTATGGGGCTGAGTGGTGAGCGCAATACAAAGAAAGGCACCAGAGAAGCACCCATCTCTGTAATATAAAACTAATAAATAGTGCAATAAACACAGAGTACATTCCAGAGAAAGCCTGCGCTCAGAGGTTAGAGGCATGACTCAAAGCAGCAGCCTCCCAATGTCAAGAGTAGTCGGCAGACTGGGGTGTGAGGCTAGGAAAGGGATTACATGTCACAAGAAAAAGGAAGTTATGCTGATAATGACTCCTGGGGTCAATGCCAGCAACTCCAGCCAACTTGCCTGCAGCTTCATCAAAATGTGCCAAACATAGGTCCGATGCTGTCAGGATTAAGAACATGCCTCACGCAGATCAAAGGAAGACCCTCAGAATATATTCTTTTTAATTCAGTACAAACGTTGTCCCCCAAATATGACACCTCTGGACTGTTAGACTTAACATATAATAGAACAGTTTCCCAGGTTACTGTTTTTTTGTTTGTTTGTTTTGCGGTACGCGGGCCTCTCACTGCCGCGGCCTCTCCCGTTGCGGAGCACAGGCTCCGGACGCGCAGGCTCAGCGGCCATGGCTCACGGGCCCAGCCGCTCCACAGCATGTGGGATCCTCCCGGACCGGGGCACGAACCCGTGTCCCCTGCATCGGCAGGCGGACTCTCAACCACTGCGCCACCAGGGAAGCCCAGGTTACTGTTTTAATATGAACCTGAGGCTAATCCTTAATACTACCTGAGACTCACGCGTTCATTCATTGATTGACTGTATTTGTGGGGTGTGCACAGTGTACAAGGTACTTTCCTATTTCTGTGCAGGACCCAAAGTTGGGAGACGGGATAAATAGCACTGTGTTAAAAAATACAGGCTCAGGTGGAATTCAAATCGTTGGCTGGTCATTTACTAGATGTGTCAGTTCACCTCTCTAAGCCACAACTACCTCCCAGGGTCCTCATAAAGATTAAACGATGATGTGGGTAAAACACCTGGCAGAGCCCCTGGCACGCAGAAGTGCCCGGTCCATGCTAGCCATGATCTAAACCCAAAATTTTTAGAGTATGGGCAAAGTTTCTGAAGAGGGAGAAAGAATGTTAGACTATTCATCCAGACCCTGACTACCACGCAGTCCGTCTTCACACGCACACAATACTCAGAGAACTCTCAGGCTTTCTTCAAGCAAATATTTGCAGTGAAGTTTATTTACACGTTTGTGCTCCGAATATTTTTTCTTAAATAGTCTGGGAAAGGAGAGAGCGGGTGGGAGGCTGTGTGGGACCCACTCTAGACTGGCATTTGAGACCTAACAAATACCATATTGTCTGTGCCGCAAAGAAACTGCCACTGGCATCTCCAGGAGAATGTTTACTTGCCTCTAAATTACACCATTGTCCCTGAGAGGAGACAGTCAGTCAGCTATCAAGGGGAAAACAGAGGACAGGAAAATAGTTCTTTGTGCCAGCAGAGAGGGTTCTTAACACGCTCCTGGTGTCAAGGCAAACAGGCGCCAGGGGCTCTGTCCAGTAATGAATTTTCTAAGCAAAGCCTGGGCTCCCGGTGCAGGTCCTCGCAGAGCTACCTGCAAAACCTTTTCCTGCAGTGATGGACGCGTCTTTTGCAACCAGTTAGCACCTGCTCTCAAAACCCGATCCCCTCCCTGATTTGTTTCAAGTGGAGCCAAGGGATCAGGACTTAATTAGCAGCCATATATCTCATACCGATCGGGTCCATCCAGCTTCCCCCGGGGCCCCAGATTTGTCTCCATCTGGAATTCCCATGCTTGCTGGGCGCCCTGTGTCTGCGGTGATCCGGCAGAAGCGTCTGGGGAGGCGCAGGGCAGGAACCCCGCTGCTGGCGGCTAGTCTCAGGGCGCCCTCCGCCCGCGGCTGCCCCCTCCCCCGCCCCCGCCCCCGCCCCGCGCCGCCTCCTTCCCCCTACTCAGAGCGCCCGCCGGGCCAGGGCCCTGCCACCGAGGCCGGCTGGAGTAAGAGGGTGACTGGAGTGGAGTCGCCCTCACCGGCTGGTGGAAGGGCCAGGAGGCCTCAGCCCCTTGTCTTTGCAAATGGCCTGAGGGCTGCTGAAGGAGGCTGTTTTGTTTTGTTTTTTTCCAAGAGGGGAAACCGCCTCCTGCTCTGTACCAGCTTGAAGCCAAAATAACATGTTTTGGCAACCATGATTTGGCAATTAGGGTCTCAGCTCACTGAAAGCATTCTTCCATGCAAAATATGCCTTGGAAGGAAAACACTAAACCACATCTGAGTGAAAATATAGGAAGTGAACAAAGGAGTGACAGAGCAGTGAGAGTCAGAAAGGGGGAGAATCGGGGGCACTGGGGGCTCCCACACATCTGCCGGAGGCAAGGCGATGACTGCGGGCCTGGATGTTTCCACAGACCCAGTTCCAACTCTGGTCCAGTCCAGGGGAGGCCAGAGGCAGAGCATGGCTGGATCCTGCATCTCCATGGTGGGCTTGCCTTTCATTGGCCCTTAGAAGAACCCTTGGGCGGGATTTAAGCAAAGGCGAAACAGAGCAATGGAGCTGAGCCTGAGGTCATATCGTCCCAGTGGGGCACAGGCACCCCTCCTCACCTCAGCCTCCCAAAGGGTGTGCACAGGAAGGCACCCGGCTCCGACCCTCCCAGAGTTAAAACATCCTTCAAGGATGCTAGCTCTTTTCTCCCTTTCAGCCTGGCGTCACCCCATTTGAGGGGAGGACATAGCAGGAAGAGAGAGACTCCTCTTCCTACCATTCCAGGGAACCCATATTCTCTGATCCAGAAAGAGCACAGTACACTCCTTAATGGTACAATTTCACAGCGATAAAGGGAAGTTATGACACATGGCACACTGTTTCAGATCAACACGTGGTTATGTGCTATGTGTTAATTGATGTCAAAAACATACGTGTTGCCACATGCTGGGGTCTTCTCTTACATGGAGCACCTTCTTTCTTCCCTTCCCCTGCCTAACTCCCCAAATTTTTCGGTGGAAAATTTTCTGCCTTCAAAATCTTAGGGCAAGATTTTGCAGGCAAGAAACCATGCCCAGCCAAACTTCCCACCCAAAAACCCGACTCCACGGTGGGCTAAACAAAACCCTATCCTCAGGGTGACAGGGTGAGGGCAAGAAAGCCTGCTCTCACCTTCCTTATAACCCCAAAGTACTATCTGAAATCATACCAAAAGAAGTGTAAATGGACTTCATTGGTGACTCTGATATTACCAAAGAGGTTATTTCTTACTCTATCAGTGTGCAAATATCCCGTGAACACTGTTTGGTTTCATTTTACAGGTGTGAATTACTTTTCCCTCACTATTAGATTAACTTTCTGATAATTTTTCTAATAATACTGAATGTTAGCTTAGGAATTTGTTAAACCTGGGTTGCTTATGCATAACCATTGGATGAACCATTTTTAGTTTAGTCACAGAGATTTGTCCATTTCTACATGACCAATTTTTGTATAATCATTCACTTGATAAATATAATGTCATTGCAATGGCATTTCTGAATTCAGCTTTCATAATACAGGTATAGTGTTTGGCATTTTAAAATCAAAATATTATTTTTTGGTTTTGGTTAGCATATCAAGTTTAAAGTTTCTTGTGGTCATAGACTAAGATTTTTAAATAAAATATGAATAACATTTGGTGCACTGTCTTACAAATCCTATGTGATCTATAATTTTGCATAGACAATATCCTCACCTATCTTTTTTTTTTAATTTATTTATTTATTTTGGCTGTGTTGGGTCCTCGTTGCTGCGTGCCGGCTTTCCCTAGTTGCGGCGAGCGGGAGCTACTCTTCGTTGAGGTGCGCGGGCTTCTCATTGCGGTGGCTTCTCTTGTTGTAGAGCACGGGCTCTAGTCCCATGGGCTTCAGTAGCTGTGGCACACAGGCTCAGTAGTTGTGGCTCGTGGGCTCTAGAGCGCAGGCTCAGTAGTTGTGGTGCACAGGCTTAGTTGCTCCACAGCACGTGGGATCTTCCCGGACCAGGGCTCGAACCCGTGTCCCCTGCATTGACAGGCGGTTTCTTAACCACTGCGTCACCAGGGAAGCCCTCTCACCTATCTTTAAGTGAATGAAATAGGAATATTATCAACTTTTTTCCATTTGTGTATTATCCTTTTAACTCACTTAAATACAGGGTGGCAAGGTAAACCAGACCATGCAGACTTGGAAGAAAAGTCTAGTCAGCTTGGCACTGGTCTTGCCAGCTCTCTGTCCCTCTTTTTTCTGGGCCCCCCTTTGCCCTGTTTCAATGCCCACAGTCTGGAAAAGTTATAGAAGCTTGGTGGTATGTCTGCACATTTTGGCTCACCCTTCTTTTGAAACTTTTAGAGAGAGTTCTGCCTGCAACTGAGTTTGGATCCTGAAAAGAGTAACGTGCATACCATTTTCCCCTGGGCACTTATTAGGAAAAATATTTATCTCCGCTATTAAGGTCTTAAGGTTAGTGTCTTTCAAAGGAGGCTATCAAGGCTCCGTCCCTTCTTAAGTCAGCGAACTACACTCACATGGCTGTGTTCTCCTCACATAGGTGCAGTTGGCTTTTGGAGGGCAGCATGTATCTACTGCCAGGAGTAATAGGAAGAACATGTGACAGGTCTAGGAATTTCCCACATATATGTTTTAATATAAATTTCTTTGCCTTTAAAGATGGCAGCTAGAATATTACGACAGAATGCTGCTCTAGGGACTTCCCTGATGGTCCTGTGGTTAAGAATCCGCCTTCCAATGCAGGGGACGCGGGTTTGATTCCTGGTCGGGGAACTAAGATTCCACATGCCGTGGGGCAACTAAGCCCGCGCGCCACGACTACTGAGCCCACGCGCTCTGGAGCCCGCATGCTGTGACTAAGACCCGACACAGCCAGAAAATAAAATAAAATAAATAAAAAAAAAAAAAGAAGAATGCTGCTCTACCCTTGGAACTGATGGTATTTCTACCCCAGCAGAAACACAAGTAAGCTCATTTTTGCCAATATTTGAGAGGATCATGGGAGCCGAAGAGGTGGCATAGATTCCTCACAGAATATTAAATCAGTTACTCTTTGGAATGTCAAAAGCCATGTAAATCCATACTGCACATTGTAGGAGTGAAATAAATAATTGTTAAATGAATAGATGACTATTAGAGTCTGACAGACCTCACATACATAGCTTCTAACCCAAGCTTTTGAGGTACTAGATTTTTGCAGGAACATGAATCCCACTGTGTCACTGAATGACATTCTAGTGTATTCATCCTTGAATAATCCAATACGTGGTTTTGAAGAAAAATATCCCTAAGCCGATTCTCCTTCTTATTAGTTGGTTTAAATGCAACCAGGAGGCGGGTTCTCTAAGTGCGGTGTATCTCTTTTTTAACATGCTTCTGGGTGGGTTACCTGCTGGACTTCTTCCTCTTTGTCCACATCTCACAACTGAGAACATTACTATAGGAACACATAGCATGGATGTCCTCTGTCTTTAGCATTCACCTTGCCTTCTACTTCTTCCTTGCCTGAAGTCACTATGCTTCAGGATGACACAGTCAAACATCTTGCTAATGACGTATTATAGTTTATATTAGGTTAGTGAAAGGCTGCAGCAGTTTTAAAAATTAAGCTGAAGAAAGAAACGAAGGATGAATGCCAGGCATATCCAGCGAGGTGCGGCGGGGAGGTAGGCAATCTTTGCCATTTTGTAAAACTGTCTGAGATGCAATCAAGCAGGACCTCAGCAAAAGAAGAATCTGACTCGGAAAAGTACCTCATTAGAACAGTGATGACATTGAACTCCCAAGATTGGGAACTGAGTCCTTCTTCACAGGAATGGTTCCCAAAACAACATAAGCGTTCGTGTGGATTTCTTGAAAAATTGTAACAACGCTGCTTTGCCCAGGGAGAAGCAGTTTTCACTGACCTTTGGGTAAATCATTTAACCTCTGTGGTTTGCTGTTTGAATCTACAATGAAAACTCATTCTGCAACCGTTCCCGGAGACGTGAGAATGATGAGTGAGCTGTCGTTTAAGGGCCTGCAGTGCCTCAGATATAGCTTCAATGTGAGGTTATTTGGTTGACTGGGAGGTGACATTATGATTTCTTTGGTTGGAATTTGTATGCATGAGAAACCCAAACTACATACCAGTGTTGTTATTATTTCAAAGAGGTTGGTGCACATAGTAGGCTGGAGTAGTATTTTATACTCTTTCCTCACTGAAAATAAACTTCTTGTGTAGTGACCCCATAGTGTCCTTGTACGCTATCCAAACTGGTCAGAAGCTAGGCGGTCTCCAGCTACTAAAAGCAAGGGCTTGTCTATGTCTGTATGTGGGAACAGTAACATTCTAATTCTCTACACAGAGTTTGAGAGTTGTCTCCTTTATTTCCTGTTGACTCAGCTATCTTCTTCCCACATTTTGGGGTTTGTGGTAAACGAAGAATTTGTATTTGGCCACTGGAAACACGGCCTTTGAATAAGCTGAGAATCATATGGACCCTCTGATTTTTCTAAATGATCTGCAGTTCTCTTTTGCTCATAGATTCACCAGTATTACTAAGAATTACCTATGCATTTGCTAAAAGTGGGCCCTCGGTGATAGGAGAAAGCTTAACTAAACATTGTATATGAAACACAGTTTTAAGATTCCTCACTTCCTTGAAATTCCTTCAGAAACAAAGCAGCCCTTGTGAAGGATGCACAAAGCCTTGTTTTGTTTCTACAACTTTTCTCTCTTGACGGGCATTAGGACTCCACTGAGGGAAGAAATAAAGTCATAAAGGTAAAAATAGAAGTTGTCTATGCAAATCCAAGTGCACACTGCAAAAGGATTTGATGTACATTTGACCCAATTCATTTAATAATTTTGAAGGATTTTACAAATACTTTTTGACTTCACTTTCCTTATTCCTTTGCAGTTACCGAAAAAATTCTTTAGAATTATGTAATGTTTACAATTTTCATTTTAAGCATGCTGAATTGAAAGAATTAACTCCTTTTTATCATTTGCTTTGTTTTTAAACCATTTTAACCCACTTTTAGGTGTACAGTTCAGTATTGTGCAGCCATCACCACCATCCATCTCCACAATGCCCTTTTCTCTCAAACATCAGAATTTAAAACCATAATCCAAAAGAACTGTCCTCGCTCCCAGTATAAGGCTGGGAATTACTGGATCCCAGTGCGAGATTAGGGGGCATGCTGGGGGCCGGGTCTAGTCTGGGGTGATTGGAGTTTGGGTACCGCTGGTGGAAGCCTGGTTTGAGCAGAAGAAAGAGGCAGGCACATGGGCAGATGCAGCCAAGTCTCTGGCTAGCAGATGAGTAGGATGGATTAAGTCTGAGAGACATGGCTGACCACGATGGGAGGATAAATGGTGAAACCAGTGGCAAAAACTTCTAGGAAGACAGAGAACAAAGTACAAGGTGTAGCAGGAGGTAGAAGTTGTGAGATCTTTGATATACTTTGATATGCCAAAGATGGAAAGTTAAATGGCTTTGTCATGGGCATTGCCGTTCACATCATGGGCAGTGGCAGAAGCGATGCTCTTCAAAATGGCTTCATGGCCAGCAGTTGTGGACACTTTGGACCCAAAGGCAGAGACGAATGGAGTGGGTATCATGTGGTGACACTATCTGACAGTCCAAATTGTGGGCACAAACAAGGCATCCCCTAGGGATTTCTGTGAGTAACTTATGGATACTTTTAGGAAGGACGAGAATCCTATTATCACAAGGACGAAGGCTTTGAGCTAACTAACATTTGGGTTACATTATAGTACTCCAAAAATTTTAGATTAATTACTCCAAAATTTCCTCTGCCAAATGGCAGTTACACTAATTACTGTCTAAAATATGAAACAATATTCTACGGGACAATAATATCTCAACAAACGTACTGAGAAACTTCCAGTCGGAAGTATCTTGTGAAGATTTATTTGCAAGCCAAAGATATAAGACACTGTATTATTTTTTTTTTTTTTTTTTTATGCGTTACGCGGGCCTCTCACTGTTGTGGCCTCTCCCGTTGCGGAGGACAGGCTCCGGACGCGCAGGCTCAGCGGCCATGGCCCACGGGCCCAGCCGCTCCGCGGCATGCGGGATCCTCCCAGACCGGGGCACGAACCCGTGTCCCCTGCATCGGCAGGCGGACTCTCAACCACTGCGCCACCAGGGAAGCCCGACACTGTATTATTTTAAAGTGGCAAAGATGCTGCAAAATTTCAATTCAGTGCGGGACCCACAAAACTTAATTCATCAACTGAGAAACACACTCTGAGGTTCAATCATAGGCTAGGCTCTGTGGGTAAAATTATGAAGCAGGGTCTGTCCTTTCCACTCAGAGTCACAAATCTGAGAATGATCTGTGTGAGACAGGAGCTGAGTGTAGGGCCAGAGGAGAGGAAGCCTGGAGAAAAACCTCAACACTGAAGGACGGTGCAGAGGACGCGACCCCACAGGGACTCTTGAGTGCTTGAGTGTCTTCCACCCCCTGGCACCAGGTCTCCTCTGCACCCCACCTTCCCAGTGTGGGCACTTGGGGCAGCTGGATTACTTCCAAGCATGTGGAGGGAACTGGAGGACCCAGCCATTACCAGGGCTTCCCTCTACTCAAGCATGGTATTTTTCCTCGAGTTTGGCCACTCTGTGCTACCAGGACCACTGTACCAGGAACAGTCTTCTTTCAGAGTCCCAGTTGAGAAGGATTATGCAAATTCTTTCCGCTTCAGGACTCCCAAATCTCCCCAGGAGATCTCCATTCTTCCTCCCTCACCTCCACCCCTACCCCACCCAGCCTTCAATCCATACTCATGCCTCATTCCCCACCATCCCTCTGCCTCTCTCCTCAGGTCCTCTGGGTTTCTGTTGTGCTTTGCTGGCTTTGTCTCGTTGCCCTCTGGTGTGACAGGAAACCACCATACATCAGAGTGTACCATTCACCCTCCCTGCTCCATGCTGATCTCTATCAACTATGCTCTAGCTCTTGATTTTGTTTCCTTGGAACCCAGAAATCCTCTTTCCTCTCAACAAAGCCTGGCTCTTACAAATGAAAACCTTGGCTTTCAATTCTATTTTCCCTGAAATGAGCTTCAAGAGCCTATTCTGGAGAAGCTCAACACTGACGCCTTTGTTCCTGGCTGGTTACTACTGCCTTCCCCCCTGAAGGAAGGGACGCCCTGGGCTTCGATGGGTGGCAGGAACTACCGGGAAAGAAAACTACATCCAATCATATTTAAAAATATGGTCCTGTAATAGAAGAATGTCAGGCAGCGGCTGAGGTGGGAAACCCTGAATTTGGAGCAATGCTAATTTCACAGATGCACGGTTTTCTTTAGCAACGCTCAGAAGACCGAGCTTGAGCAGACAGTTGGACAGATCCAGGCTGGGGTGTTGAGAGGCATGTTCTTTGAAAAGACAAGGGACAAATGACTTGAGACTATTGACAAGACAGTGATTACTGGATAGTGGAAAAAGTAAAGTCAGAAAGGGGCTGGAGGAAATGTCAGGGTCAAGGGGCTAGATATTTTGGTAAATGTGAAGATAAGTTGATTGGGAAGTAACTGACTAGGAGTAAGTGACATTCTTGATTTTAGAGATTTTACAAATGACACAGTTTACAGAAGTTCAACTCAGATGGGGTCATGCCCAAGTGTGCAGAGAAACATCTTGCCGCTCTCCAGATTAGGTTATAAACATTAGACGTCACCTAAAACCTAGTACATTACTCCTTCTGCATTCCCATTAAAATTCCTCTGTAAACCACCCTGGGTGGTTGCATCCCGCAGGAAAAGGCATACCACAGGCTTCCCAGTCCCCGGGCCTTCTCACCGCTCCCCACCCACTGGACTGCCCTGTCCTCACTGGGGAAGGGCTCTTCGAAACAAAGCCCAGGGAGAGAATTCCCTGGCAGTCCAGTGGTTAGGACTCCATGCTTTCACTGCCAACGGGGCCCGGGGTTCAATCCTTAGTCGGGGAACTAAGATCCCATAAGCTTCGTGGCACAGCCCAAAGAGCAGAAACAGAAAAACAAAGCTCAGGGAGGGTCTTTCTTACACGCCACACCTTCACTGCTTTCCTTACAGAAGGCAATTTGAAGATACAAGTAATAATCAGTATTTACAAAGCATCTTATAATTGGCAAACTGTTTTACTCATCTATTTTATTAACCCCATGTCATTATTATACCTATTTTACAGATGAGGGAAATGGAGGCCTCATGAGGTTAAGTCCAAGTTCATGAAGCTAGTTCATGAAGCTTCGTCCCCCACAGCTGGCCCAGGTACGGTCTCCTTCTCTGACTTGTCTCCCCATCCTCTCAGCCGTAGCCCACAGTTCATCTTGTCCATGAGCTACCTCTTGACCTGTACATACTCTGCACACAGCTCTTTCTTTCTGCCTGAAGGCACTCTATCGTGATGTGATAATTTGCCTGTGTGTGTGTGTGTTAGGCCAGCGTAGAAGGCCCAGCACCTCGTACGGAGCTCCTGACAAGTCCTCACGAGTGGTTCTCCAGCGAAGATGTGGACAACTTTGGAAAGAATACAGAAGCCAAAGGGCATCTGTGAATCGCCAGTGGGGTTTTCTAGTCTGCGTGCTCACTGACTGATCTGTGAAAAGGAAAGGCCTGAGGGCTTGGATTGGCGGCCCAGGTGCACTGCACGTAATACTCCAGGGAGACTGGCACTTAGGAAATGGAAGTTTCATAGGCAGATAATCTCTCCTGGACCTTTGGGTTTGAGGAAGAAAAAAGCAGGAAGGAGAACAGAATTTTTACAGCCTTGTATATAAAGATTTTCTTGTAAAAGCCAACTTCAAAGGGAGAGAGAATATCGCTCCTTCCCAAGGAGTCTCATTAATTATCACAGCATCTTTGCAAGGGAAGCTCATTGGAAGGAATATTTCTCAAATGAGGAAACTGAGTGTGAAATGGTTTAATTACTGGCAAACCAGAAAAATACAACCCAGTGCCTTTCCAGACTCCTCTTCTGAAGTGCTAGTAAGCTCCACCAGGCCATTTAGCCACTCGGTGAAGAAACATTTATGGAGACCCTGCTTTGTCCCGGGCACCATGCCAGGAGCCAGCAAATACGGTCCCTGACCCAGAGGATTTCATACATCACCTGATCACCAATGAAGTTTGCAAACAATCGAAACGGGCAAATATCGGTGACACAATGTGCTAAGTGAAAGAATAGAACTATGAACAAAGAGCAAAGCGATCACAGAGGGGAGAGTGGTTATTTTTGCCTAGGAAGATTAAAAAAGACTTCAGCTGAAATCTTTAGTTCATCACGAGATTTTGAGAGCTGGCATTAGCATAGTTCTGGATTAATATCTTGAACGAAGCTGTTAAGCGAGGACGAGCGCTCCCTCCACAGAACAATGTTTTCATAACCTTACAGAACTAGTTATCAACAGTCCCACCCCCACCAGTATTTGAAATGAATTATGTAGAGAGTTGCCATAATCCTTAATATTTATTCAGTAATCACCATTTAATATGCTAATGTCGAGACATGAGTTATCTCATTTAACTCTTACAACAAAATCTTCAAGTAAAAAATATTCATATCCCCATTTTACAGATGATGTAGTTTAGAGATATCAAGCAATTTCCAAAGAGTTCACACTGCTATTTTGAGAACAGTCCCCGCATGAATTAATGAGGGTCATTAGTTGTTTTGGTCACATGTATATTGAGTTATACAAATCAGCATTCATTTTTTGGTAGCTCACAATCAAGAGCATTCAGTTAATTAAATAAAAATAACATTGATCTTTCATATAAATTTTTTTCCTTCTTCTCTCTCAGCAACACCTAAACTGCCCATCCCCCTAACCCTCTGAATAGAAATGTGAGTTAAAATAACTATTTGGTTGGCATATTATGGGCTACATAGTTAAGTTGATGGACAGGGGTCCCACAAGTTCAGAACACCTTTCATCTAAGCATTAATGGTGAGTTATACTTAAAGATGCAGCATTTTTTTAAGCTTCAGCTCAAAATATCCTTGACTGGGTGTGTTAAACCAAAGCACCTAATTAGAGATGACTTTAAGTAATACCTTTCTTTGTCACTTAATATCCTCCACACACAAAAATCCCGAGGTTTTTACCTACACCACAGAAACCTCACTTCCACGGACATGGTAATCACTGTAGACATTTAGCCTCCTGAACTCAGACATTGGGAACTGTGGGACTCAACTCCACTATCCCCACAATGGAAAATTCCTGATTACCTCGTTCTTCCCACAGAGCTGAGTAGAATCCCCATAACAGATATCCATTTAAAGGAAAGTAACTTGCCAATGAATTAATTATTCAACATAGTTCAATAGTATAGAGTTGTCAGTATAGAGTCAGTATAGGTGGTCCTTAAATGCTCAACTTTTAGTCTCAGATCGCCTCGTTTGAATCCCATTGCCTCTGCTTAGTAAGTGTGTAAAATTTGGGCTAGTTATTTAAACTTGTTAAATCTAACTCGCCTCAGTAGTGAAATACAGGTGATAACTGGTAGGGACAGCAAGTTGCCCAGAGACTTGATGGGTTTAGTTAAGATTTCAAAGAAGCCTGAACATCGGTAAATAAGATACCAGTGCCGGTACTAAAACCCTTTCTCCCCCTTTCCCACAGTAGTATAATAGCTGAATACATGACTGCTGAAATTAGACTGTATTTCCTTGTCTTCCCTGCAACCAGGTGTGGGCATGACTAAATGATCTCTAATGAAATATTAATCAAAACTAGATGTGTCACTTCTAGGTCAGGACATAGGAATGGTGGAGGAGCATCCCTCATGCCCTCTTTCCTCTTCCTCCTGCTAGAAGTGGTGGCAACGGCAGCAACCGTGAGGAACCATCCTAGGTCCCCGGTTGACTCTATGGAACAGAAGCGGTATTTGCTGGATTCATGAGATAAATAGATTTCTACCCTGTTTGAGTCATTCCATTTTGGGGTATCCATACAATAACAGTATCTAAATCATAAAGCGGCTATAATGAGTGAAAAAGGTAACGCACGTGCTCTTAGCACAGCGCCGAACACATATCATTGTGAAGCCTCAGCTCTTAATGTGAGAAGATAGTGTTGTGGTTAAAAATGGGAGCTTAGTATCCAGTGTGTAATTCAGATTTTGGCTGTTTTCTAAGACCTGTGTAAACTGAGAGACATTTTGTAATAGGGAGAAAAAGAAATGAGGTCTCCTTCCTATTCAGGGTCTGAGAAACCTTGAGGGCAAAGCTGGGAGTTCTCAGCATTATCACCATGATGCCAGCTCCCTTATGCAGGGAAAGCAAGCAGAGTGCAGAGTTCCAAGGCCAGTGACTCAGAAGCCCTCATTTGACCCAGAAAACCTCCAGATTATAGAAGGCACAAGGTCAAATAGATAAGAATCTAAAAGCCAAACAGAAGTCTCTAATTAATGCCAACAATCTGCTCTCTACAACTTCGGTTTGGTCACTAGTTGATAGTCAAACTAACTATAGTTCATTTCCTAGTATAGTCAACTTACAATTAGGCATAATAATGAAGGGAAGTAATGGCACTCATGATTTAAAATAAGTGCTACAAAAATAATTTTATTTGGCTTTGGAATTGTGTGCACGTAGCATGTACAAGTACATTTACCATTTTATCATCTACACAGAGACTCGCTCCCTCCCAAAAGAATTGGGAACAATTGGTCCATATCTCTTTTTTGTTGTTAATTTTCTATTCCCGTGACTAACTTTACACAGAACTAAATAAAGTCATTTGCTTCCTTACCAGTGTAATTATGTAAAATCATTTCTGGACTGTATTTTATTTAAAGAAGTTCAAGCATCTTTTCAATCTTAACTAACCCATTGGGTTTCTGGGAAATGTTAAAATGTATCCTCTGTAGCACAGTAATAAGCTCTGCAGTGATTGTGGCTAAAAAATAGTGTCCAGGACACTGTGCTGTCCACCCACTCCTCCCTACCCCATTCCCTTCTGTATGTGTGCCCTGTTGTAAAAGGAGCATCAATCTAGAGATGTGAAGTTCTTTAATGAACCATTTTCAGTTTGGTTGTTTTATTTTTAGGAGCTTCATGTTAGTGGGGCGCCTCAGGAAGAGGAGCATTTAAGGACTACCGGCAACTATTTGTTTCCTAACCTTTTGACCCAAGTTGAGTGTCTGGTTTTCTCCAGGCATATTCTAGTATCAACAATGGCCTACACCAGGACCACAGTCCAAAGGGGTTAATTAACACAGGGAGGAAAAAAAATAACCTGCACTCCATAGCTACTGATAAGAGAGCAGCCATATCACCTCCTAAATCAGCTCCTAGAAACTCAAAGGAAGTTGAGTGAGTAAATTTTAGTTAATATATTCCCTTCCATATAAATGTCTCCCTAAACCCTTAAACTCTGCTGGTGGTAAAAGCAATTTGACAATATTTAATAAAGATGAAGATGTATACCCTGAAGGACCTAGCAATTCTATTCCTATATATATGCCATACATAAGCACTCACATACAAGAACATGCACAGATGTATGTTCCTTGTGGAATTGTTTCAGAAGGGAAGACTGGAAATAGCCTAAATGTCTACCAGTAAGAGGATGAATGGAAGTCTATACCACAGTAAAAATCTATCCATTTTGATTTATTAAAATGTATAAGCATGGGGGAGACCTTCAAGACGGCAGAGGAGTAAACCGTGGAGATCACCTTCCTCCCCACAAATACATCAAAAATACATCTACATGTGGAACAACTCCTACAGAATACCTACTGAGTGCTGGCAGAAGAACTCAGACTTCCCAAAAGGCAAGAAAATCTCCATGTACCTGGGAAGGGCAAAAGAAAAAAGAAAAAACAGAGACAAAAGAATAGGGATGGGACCTGCACCTCTGGGAGGGAGCTGTGAAGGAGGAAAGGTTTCCACACACTGGGAAGCCCCTTCACTGGTGGGGATAGGAAGGTGGGTGGAGGGGACACTTCGGAGCCACGGAGGAGAGCACAGCAACGGGGGTGCAGAGGGCAAAACGGAGATATTCCCACACAGAAGTTCGGTGCCGACCAGCACTCACCAGCCTGAGAGGCTTGTCTGCTCACCCACCGGGACGGGCAGGGGCTGGGAGCTGAGGATCGAGTTACAGAGGCCAGACCCCAGGGAGAGGACTGGGGTTGGCTGCGTGAACACAGCCTGAAGGGACTAGTGTGCCACAGCCAGCCAGAAGGGAGTCTGAGAAAAAGTCTGGACCTGCCTAAGAGGCAAGAGATCATTGTTTCAGGGTGTGGGAGAAGAGGGGATTCCTTCCCTGTCTGCTCACAGAAGGCAGAGCACCGCCTAAACGAGCTCCAGAGATGGGTGTGAGCCATGGCTCTCAGCTCAGACCCCAGAGATGAGCATGAAATGCTAAGGCTGCTACTGCAGCCACCAAGAATCCTGTGTGCAAGCACAGGTCACTATCCACAACTTGCCCCCGGGAGCCTATGCAGCCCGCCACTGCCAGGATCCCATGATCCAGGAACAACTTCCCCGGGAGAACACACAGCACGCCTCAGGCTGCTGCAACATCTTGCCAGCCTCTGCCGCCACAGGCTCGCCCCGCATTCCAATTATAACTACCGTACGGCTCCCTCCCCCCGGGCCTGAATGAGTAAGAGCCCCCTAATCAGCCGCTGCTTTAACCCTGTGCTGTATGGGTGGGAACAGATGCCTGCAGGTGACCTACATGCAGAGGCGGGGCCAAAACCAAAGCTGAACCCCAGGAACTGTGTGAACAAAGGAGAAAGGGAAATTTCCCCGTGCAGCCTCAGGAGCAGTGGATTAAATCCCCACAATCAACTTGATGTACCCTGCATCTGTGGAATACCTGAATAGACAACAAATCAACCCAAAACAGGCGGTGGAATTTGAGAGCAACTGCAGACTTGGGGTTTGTTGTCTGCAACTCATTTGTTTTTGATTTTTATGTTTATCTTAGTATAGTTTTTAGCGCTTATTATCATTAGTGGATTTCTTTATTGGTTTGGTTGCTCTCTTCCTTCTTTTATAATAATTATGTTTTATTTTAATTTTAATTTTTTTTCTTTCTTTTTTTCCTCCCTTTTCTTCTGAGCCGTGTGGTTGACAGGGTCTTGGTGCTCCAGCTGGCATCAGGCCTGAGCCTCTGAGGTGGGAGAGCCGAGTTCAGGACACTGGACCACCAGAGACCTCCCAGGCCCATGTAATATCAATCGGCGAGAGCCCCCCCCAGAGATCTCTGTCTCAATGATAAAACGCAGCTCCACCAAACGGCCAGCAGACTCCAGTGCTGGACACCCCATGCCAAACAACTAGCAAGAGAAGAACACAACCCCACACGTTAGCAAAGAGGCTGCCTAAAATCATAATAAGTTCACAGACACCCCAAAACACACCACCAGACATGGCCCTGCCCACCAGAAAGACAAGATCCAGCCCCACTCACCAGAACACAGGCATCAGTCTCCTCCACCAGGAAGCCAACACAACCCACTGAACCAACTTTACCCACTGGGAGCAGACACCAAAACAATGGGAACTATGAACCTGCAGCCTGCGAAAAGAAGACTGAGGGCTTCCCTGGTGGTGCAGTGGTTGAGAGTCCGCCTGCCGATGCAGGGGACACGGGTTCGTTTCCCGGTCTGGGAAGATCCCACATGCCGTGGAGTGGTTGGGCCTGTGAGCCATGGCCGCTGAGCCTGCGCGTCCAGAGCCTGTGCTCTGCAGCGGGAGAGGCCACAGCAGTGAGAGGCCCACATACTGCAAAAAAAAAAAAAAAAAAAAAAAAAGACTGAAAACACAGTAAGTTAAACAAAATGAGAAGACAGAGAAATATGCAGCATGTGAAGGAGCAAGGCAAAAACCCACCAGACCAAACAAATGAAGAGGAAATAGGCAGTCCACCTGAAAAAGAATTCAGAGGAATGATACTAAAGATGATCCAAAATCTTGGAAATAGAATGGAGAAAATACAAGAAATGCTTAACAAGGACCTAGAAGAACCAAAGAGCAAACAAACAATGATGAACAACACAATAAATAAAATTAAAAATTCTCTAGATGGAATCAATAGCAGAATAACTGAGGCAGAAGAACGGATAAGTGACCTGGAAGATAAAATAGGGGAAATAACTACTTCAGAGCAGAATAAAGAAAAAAGAATGAAAAGAATTGAGGACAGTCTCAGAGATACCTAGGACAACATTAAATGCACCAACAATAGAATTATAGGGGTCCTAGAAGAAGAAGAGAAAAAGAAAGGGTCTGAGAAAATATCTGAAGTGATTAGAGTTGAAAACTTCCCTAACATGTGAAAGGAAACAGTCATTCAAGTCCAGGAAGCACAGAGAGTCCCATACAGGATAAATCAAAGGAGAAACATACCAAGACACATATTAATCAAACTATCAAAAATTAAGTACAAAGAAAAAATATTAAAAGCAGCAAGGGAAAAGCAACAAATAACATACAAGGGAATCCCCATAAGGTTAACAGTTGATCTTTCAGCAGAAACTCTACAAGCCAGAAGGGAGTGGCAGGACATCTTTAAAGTGATGAAAGGGAAAAACCTACAACCAAGATTACTCTACCAAACAAGGATCTCATTCAGATTCGATGGAGAAATTAAAACCTTTACAGACAAGCAAAAGCTAAGAGAATTCAGCACCACCAAACCAGCTTTACAACAAATGCTAAAGGAATTCTCTAGGCAGGAAATGCAAGAGAAGGAAAAGACCTACAATAACAAACCCAAAACAACTTAGAAAATGGGAACAGAAACATACATATTGGTAACTACCTTAAATGTAAATGGATTAAATGCTCCAACCAAAAGACATAGACTGGCTGAATGGATACAAAAACAAGACCTGTATATATACTGTCTACAAGAGACCCACTTCAGACCTAGGGACACATACAGACTGAAAGTGAGGGGATGGAAAAAGATATTCCATGCAAATGGAAATCAAAAGAAAGCTGGAATAGCAATTCTCAAAACAGAAAAAATAGACTTTAAAATAAAGAGACAAAGAAGGACACTACATAATGATCAAGGGATCAATCCAAGAAGAAGATATAACAATTGTAAATATTTATGCACCCAACATAGGAGCACCTCAATACATAAGGCAAATGCTAACAGCCATAAAAGGGGAAACCGACACAATCATAGTAGGGGAATTTAACACCTCACTTTAACCAGTGGACAAATCCAAAATTAAAATAAATAAGGAAACACAAGCTTTATATGATACATTAAACAAAATGGACTTAATTGATATTTATAAGACATTCCATCCAAAAGCAACAGAATACACTTTCTTCTCACGTGCGCATGGAACATTTTCCAGGATAGATCATATCTTGGGTCACAAATCAAGCCTTGGTAAATTTAAGAAAACTGAAATCATATGAAGTATTTTTTCCGACCACAATGCTATGAGACTAGATATCAATTACAGGAAAAAATCTGTAAAAAATACAACACATGGAGGCTAAACAATACACTACGAAATAACTAAGAGATCACTGAAGAAATCAAACAGGAAATCAAAAAATACCTAGAAACAAATGACAATGAAAACACGACGACCCAAAACCTATGGGATGCAGCAAAAGCAATTCTTTGAGGGAAGTTTATAGCAACACAATCCTACCTCAAGAAACAAGAAACATCTCAAATAAACAACCTAACCTTACACCTAAAGCATTTAGAGAAAGAAGAACCAAAAAACCCCAAAGTCAGCAGAAGGAAAGAAATCATAAAGATCAGAAATAAAGGAAAAAGAAATGAAGAAAACAATAGCAAAGATCAATAAAACTGAAAGCTGGTTCTTTGAGAAGATAAACCAAATTGATAAACCATTAGCCAGACTTATCAAGAAAAAAAGGGAGAAGACTCAAATCAATAGAACTAGAAATGAAAAAGGAGAAGTAAAAATTGACATTGCAGAAATATAAAGGATCATGAGCGATTACTACAAGCAACTATATGCCAATAAAATGGACAACCTGGAAGAAACAGACAAATTCTTAGAAAAGCACAACCTTCTGAGACTGAACCAGGAAGAGATAGAAAATATAAACAGATCAATCACAAACATTGAAATGGAGACTGTGATTAAAAATCTTCCAACAAACAAAAGCTCAAGACCAGATGGCTTCACAGGCAAATTCTATCAAACATTTAGAGAAGAGCTAACACCTATCCTTCTCAAACTCTTCCAAACTTTAGCAGAGGGAGGAACACTCTCAAACTCATTCTATGAGGCAATCATCATCCTGATACCAAAACCATACAAAGATGTCACAAAGAAAGAAAACTACAGGCCAATATCACTGATGAACATAGATGCAAAAATCCTCAACAAAATACTAGCAAACAGAATCCAAGGGCTTCTCTGGTGGCGCGGTGGTTAAGAATCCGCCTGCCAATGCAGGGGACAGTGGTTCGAGCCCCAGTCCGGGGAGATCCCACATGTTGTGGAGCAACAAAGACTGTGTGCCACAGCTAGTGAGCCTGCATTCTAGAGCCCGCAGGCCACAACTACTGAAGCCCGCAAGCCTAGAGCCCAGTGCTCTGTGACAAAGAGAATCCACCGCAATGAGAAGCCCGTGCACCACAACAAAGAGTAGCCCAGTAGCCCCCGCTCGCAGCAACTAGAGAAAGCCCACGCATAGCAACGAAGACCCAACACAGCCAAATATAAATAAATGAAATAAATACATTTAAAATATAATAAAAACAGAATCCAACAGCACATTAAAAGGATCATACACCACGATCAAGTGGGATTTATCCCAGGAATGCAAGGATTCTTCAATATACGCAAATCAATCAATGTGATAAACCATATTAACAAATTGAAGGAGAAAAACTATATGATCACCTCAATAGAGGCAGAAAAAGCTTTTGACAAAATTCAACACCCATCTATGATAAAAACCCTCCAGAAAGCAGGCATAGAGGGAACTTATTACCTCAACATAATAAAGGCCATACATGACAAACCCAGAGCCAACGTCGTCCTCAATGGTGAAAAACTGAAATCATTTCCTCTAAGATCAGGAACAAGACAAGGTTGCCCACTCTCACCACCATTATTCAACATAGATTTGGAAGTTTTAGCCACAGCAATCAGAGAAGAAAGAGAAATAAAAGGAATCCAAAAGGGAAAAGAAGAAGTAAAACTGTCACTGTTTGCAGATGACATGATACTATACAAAGAGAACCCTAAAGATGCTACCAGAAAACTACTAGAGCTAATCAATGGATTTGGTAAAGTAACAGGATACAAAATTAATGCACAGAAATCTCTGGCATTCCTATACACTAATGATGAAAAATCTGAAAAAGAAATTAAGGAAACACTCCCATTTACCACTGCTACGAAAAGAATAAAATACCTAGGAATAAACCTACCTATGGAGACAACAGACCTGTATGCAGAAAACTGTAAGACACTGATGAAAGAATTTAAAGATGATACAAACAGATGGACAGATACTGGATTGGAAAAATCAACATCATGAAAATGACTATACTAATCGAAAGCAATCTACAGATTCAAGGCAATCCCTATCAAACTATCGATGGCATTTTTCACAGAACTAGAACAAAAAATTTCACAATTTGTATGGAGACACAAAATATCCCGAATAACCAAAACAATCTTGAGAACGAAAAATGGAGCTGGAGGAATCAGGCCCCCTGACTTCAGACTATACTACAGAGCTACAGTAATCAAGACAGTATGGTACTGGCACAAAAACAGAAATATAGATCAATGGAAAAGGATAGAAAGCCCAGAGATAAACCCATGCACATATGGTCACCTCATTTTTAGTAAAGGAGGCAAGAATATACAATGGAGAAAAGACAGAATCTTCAATAAGTGGTGCTGGCAAAACTGGACAGCTACATGTAAAAGAATGAAATTAGAACACTCCCTAACACCATACACAAAAATAAATTCCAAATGGATTAAAGACCTAAATGTAAGGCCAGACACTATAAAACTCTTAGAGGAAAACAGAGGCAGAACACTCTATGACATAAATCACAGCAAGATCCTTTTTGACCCACCTCCTAGAGAAATGGAATTAAAAACACAAATAAACAAATGGGACCTAATGAAACTTCAAAGCTTTTGCACAGCAAAAGAAAACATAAACAAGATGAAAAGACAACCCTCAGAATGGGAGAAACTATCTGCAAATGAAGCAACTGACAAAGGATTAATCTCCAAAATTTACAAGCAGCACATGCAGCTCAATATCAGAAAAACAAACAACCCAATCCAAGAATGGGCAGAAGACCTAAATAGACATTCCTCCAAGGAAGATACACAGATTGCCAACAAACACATGAAAGGACGCTCAACATCACTAATCATTAGAGAAACGCAAATTACAACTACAATAAGGTATCACCTCATACCAGTCAGAATGGCCATCATCAAAAAATCTACAAACAATAAATGCTGAAGAGGGTGTGGAGAAAAGGGAACCCTCTTGCACTGTTGGTGGGCATGTAAATTGATACAACCTCTATGGAGAACAGTATGGAGGCTCCTTAAAAAACTAAAAGTAGAAGTACCATATCACCCAGCAATCCCACTACTGGGCATATACCCTGAGAAAACCATAATTCAAAAAGAGTCATGTACCACAATGTTCATTGCAGCTCTATTTACAACAGCCAGGACATGGAAGCAACCTAAGTGTCCGTCGACAGATGAATGGATAAAGAAGATGTGGCACATATATACAGTGGAGTATTACTCAGCCATAAAAAGAAATGAAATTGAGTTATTTGTAGTGGGGTGGATGGCCCTAGAGTCTGTCATACAGAGTGAAGTAAGTCAGAAAGAGGAAAACAAATACCGTAGGCTAAGACATATATATGGAATCTAAAAAAAAAAAAAAAAAAAAAATGGTCCTGACGAACCTAGGGGCAGGACAGGCATGAAGACACAGACGTAGAGAATGGACTTGAGGACACGGGGAGGCGGAAGGGTAAGCTGGGATGAAGTGAGAGGGTGGCATGGACATATATACACTAGCTAATATAAAACAGATAGCTAGTAGGAAGAAGCCACATAGCACAGGGAGATTAGCTCAGTGCTTTGTGTGCACCTAGAGGTGTGGGATAGGGAGGGTGGGAGGAAGATACAAGAGGGAGGAGATATGGGGATATATGTACATATATATTGCTGATTCACTTTGTTATGAAGCAGAAACTAACACACCATTGAAAGTAATTATACTCCAATAAAGATGTTAAAAAAAAATCATAATGAGGTATCACCTCACACTGGTCAGAATGGCTATCATCAAAAAGTCTACAAATAATAAATGCTGGAGAGGTTGTGGAGAAAAGGGAACCCTCCTACACTGTTGGTGGGAATGTAAATTTGTTCAGCCACTATGGAAAACAGTATGGAGGCTCCTCAAAAAACTAAAAATAATGCTACCATATGATCCAGCAATCCAGGAAAAAAAACCCTCTAATTCAAAAAGATACATGCACCCCAATGATCACAGAAGCACAGTATATATACAGTGGAATATTACCCAGCCATAGAAAGGAATGAAATATCACCATTTGCAGCAACATGGATGGACCTAGAGAATATTATGCTAAGTGAAATAAGTCAGACAGTGGAAGACAAATACTATATAATATCACTTATTTTTGGAATATAAAAACAATACAAATGAATCTATATACAAAACAAGAAGAGACTTAAAGACATAGAAAACAAACTTATGGTTACCAAAGGGGGATGGGGGGGTGAGACAAACTGTGAGTATGGGATTAGCATTTACAAACTACTATACATAAATAGACAAGCAACAAGGATTTACCGTATAGCAGAGGGAATTACATCCAGTATCTTATAATAACCTATAATGAAATATAATCTGCAAACAAAGCCCACCTGTATCACTATGGTATACACCTGAAGCTAACACAATATTGTAAATCAACTATACTGCAATAGATTCAATCAAAATAAGTTAAAAATTAAAAAATAATAACATGTATAAATATGAATATATATAAACACATAACATTAAATGAAAAAAGTCAATGGTGGACTTTTGTGTTCACTATACCACTTGTATAAAAATCAGAATGTATAAAACAAAACTAAATATTGCTTATGGATATATATAGCTATTGCTGTAGCTATATAAAATTTAAAAACGTATCCAGTAACAATCAAAGCTCAAATTCAAAACAGTGGTCATCTCAGAGCAGCGATGAGAAGGGCTCAAGGAAGGTACCAAGTAATGTTTTAAAACTAATGTTTAGAAGATCTGAGTAAATATGGCAAAATATTAAAATTTGTTAAAGCTCTATGGTACACCCATGAGTGTTCATTATATTATCTTCTAAATTTTGCTTATGCCTGAAATACAGGACTTTTCCAAGTGGTGTCTCCATGGCTGGGTATGACTGGGTGTCACTGTATCACTGATGTTTACAACAAGGAATGTCAGTCATTGCTTTTCCAAACAACAACAGCTAAGAATGAGCCAGCATGTGGTGGAGGGAAGGTCGCAAACCATCCTCAACTGCCATGGAACTGCAAGCAATAGCTAACAACATTATAGATCGAGCATTTATATCTGGGCTAGATGGAGTGCTTACCATGCACTATCTCCTGTACTCCTTGCAACATTTCCAGAGAGACGATACTATCACCACCCCCTTATTATACACGAGGAATCTGAGCTGTAGAAAGTAATCTGGTCGAGGTCCCACGGTGAGTGGAGAAGCCAGGAGTCGAACCAGGCCTCCACTCTATACTACCTCCTCATGATTCCGTGGCCATTGTCTTTACAATTAGTTACTTTTCAGAATTTCCGGGTTCAAAAGTTCACTAGGGTTCCCAAAATAGGAGGTGCGGGAATCACCGTGTAGCAGCCCTCTGCACTGTCTGAGGCTCTGCACAGAACCGTCCCCTGCTACACACCTGCCTAGCCCAGCTGCCACTGCGTGATCCACTCTACACCTCGGTAAACTTGAAAGCTGGCCTGTCAACAAGACCTTGACTCAGGAGTCAGTTTGGCCAAGGCCTCTCCCCATGACAACTCTGGAGGCAGCAATGTTCATTCACAGTTCAGATGTATTCAGCGTCAAGCCTGAAACAGAGATGTCGTAAATCCCATCAAAATCTCCTCCATAATGTGACACACTTTGTTAGAACAGAATAAGGGGTTCGGCTCTGTTGGACCAAATCAAGTTAGTCTATGTGGAGTATCGCATTTTAGATTCAAATCCCAGTTAAACCCTCTGCTTAGGTTCGTGGTTAACAATATTTTTATATCTGTCTGCAGAGATGACAGGCAGCCCAGCTCTCAAGTGGGCCCAGCGGCCTCCGAGCGGCTGCTTTTAGAGGCAAGCTCCACAGATGGGAGGCAGAAATCTCACCACCCCAGTGTCTCCTGATTAGCCTGGAGGAAAGCTGAATGACAAACATGTTTCCAATCTGCCTGGCCCATGCAGGGAAATGGGGCAATCTGGCCTAAAAAGGGATTTAGACTTTTGTTGCGTGCAAGGGAAGGGGGACAGAGAAAAGGAGCTGATTTAAATCCATCCACAATGCCTTCTCACTTGGTGATCTCTCAGATAAGAAACAGACTGGCT